>NC_068378.1:15466611-16069111 GCF_023724105.1 Carassius gibelio | reverse complement strand
CCTGTGAACAGAAAAAAATGCTGGCTGGTTAAACATAGGCTTTTTTTTTTTAAATAAATTATCAAATGAAAAAAACATTATATAAAATTATCAAACGAAAAACATTACATTAAATAAAATAAATCACAAACTAAAATATGAAGTTAAACAAATTGCCAAACGAAAAAAATAAAGATCTCTTTTAGCCAACTTTTCTATGAACAGAAAAAAATGCTGGCTGGTTGAACATTAGCGAGCGAAGCTAAATCTCCAGTGCTGCGTTAACTTTTAGAAAAACGAGCTTTTGTAGAGTGGCAGGTGCCAAGCACAAGCGATTATTGCTGGACATCAGACCAGCGATAGAAAACACCCTTTCCACGCTGGCCGAGCCGCTGGGAATGCTAAATATGCGTCTTGCAATTTGTGAAAGTTGTGGCAGTACATTAGAATTTTCTTTCCAGAAGCGAAGGACGTCGTCAACTTCGGTGTTCAATCTTGGCATTCCAAGGTATTGCTCGACTTCTCCTCTGACGTCTAGTGTTGTAGAAGACGAACAGGCCACAGTTGCGTATGACTGGAACATTGTCTTGACTTTTTTTGCGCTCGATGGCTCAGGGACACGGTCAGGGACAGTCACAGGGTCAGCGACAAGGGAAAGGGATGTTACTTTTTTATTTACACTGCAGAGAAGTTCTGTTTGATATACTAACAACTCCCGGATCTCAATCTGTTTGCCTTGAACCTACAAGAACAATACAATTAGCTATGATTATTTAGAATAATAATAATGAGTTTTCATACATGTAGGCCTAGCATTATTGTAAGTTAGCATTTATTTTATTTTAATAAACCATGGTTAATTTCTGAATGCTATACCTTTGTGTAATGAATTACTTGCCTTTTCATCTCTTGCAATCCACTCGTTCTTGAAGCGTGGATCTAATAATGCAGCCAGAATAACGTGAGTGTCGTCATAAAACCTTTGATAACGAGTCTCAAAGTTCTCAGCTAGAGTTTCTGCGAATGCGGCTATTTCCAGTGGAGTGTCACTGGAAACATCAAACATCATTCTGTGTATTTCTGCAACTGCCGGTAGGATCATCCCTAGGTTTCCCAGCTCCTTTTGTAAACTGTCTGTCAGTTCAGCAAATGGTGTTAGTACTCTCACTAAGCCTTTAAGGAGGAGGACATCATTGCATGTGATTTTCCCATCATCTGTGATCGACGTCAGCCTGTTTTGCCACAGCGTGTCCTTCTCAAACATTTTCAGCACCGACTCGATCATCCGCAACTGACTGTTCCATCTGGTTGCGCATGCAGTTGTGGGACGAACGCCTAATTTGTCGATTTCCTCTGTGTTCAGTGTGCTTTTTCTGACTGTTCTGACTATTTTCCCAACCTTGTTGATTATTGAATTGATTGCATTGTGCTTCGCAATTGCGTCTTTAATTGCAAGTTGGAGTAAGTGGATCGGACATCTTAGGTGAAGATTTGATTTGGTGACGTAGTTCTCTACCATCATGTTCAATTGGATGGCCAGCTGGTCTGCATGGAGCTGCAGGAGTGCAACATCTGGAGCATCACCCTCACCATCTGTCTCCCTGTCCCCGAGATCTTGGTCCAGCTGATCCCCGAATTCGCTAAAACCAGGCAGATTGAAGGCTTTTACCATATTGCTGGCGCTATCAGTTACTACTCTGATAACACCACGCTGAATATTCCAGCGTCTCAGGACCTCCTCATATTTTTCAGAAATGTGCCTCGCTGTGTGGTGTCCCTGAATGTGTTCACAACTCAGCAGAACAGTGTGGCCTTGAAAGTTTTCATCTACAAAACTTCCCACGATACCCAGAAAACTGTGACCTCGTCGGCTCGTCCAAATATCAAGGGCCACTGAGAGTCCACTGCAGTTCTGTAGCAGAACGCGCAATTTGTTCTCCAACTCTAATAAAGCATGTGGCATGAGTGTGTCACGGACCGTGCTATAGCAAGGTGGGGTGTAGCCAGGCTGTGCAATGTTCGCAAAATAGCGCATCCCTTCTCTTTCTCCTTTGGTGAGTGGCTCATAGTCCATGTAAATCATTTTAAAGAAAGCCTGGTCTAGTTCACTCTTCCTCTCCTGTGAAATATTTACTTTTGTCGCTCTTTGTTGAAAGAAACCTTTAAATTTACTGCTCTGTGTCTCTTTACATGTTTCCTGTGATTTTTTTCTCTGCAAAAAAATGTAAATTGAACATAAATATGGCGCTAAAATTAAATATAAATAATAAGTAGCCTAAATGCCAATACAATATTTACAAATGTATTAATTCTGCATTGGTGGTTTAGGTTGTTCAAGCTGAATAATACCGACCTTCAGATTTTTTTTCCACGTGCGAGCGAAAAACTTTATCGTGTTTCCTTGACACGTGCCTTTTAAGATTCCACAATGAATCTTTTGACGTTGCAATCACCTCCCCGCACTCACGTTCTCCTTTGTCATCACTACCTTTTATAATACATTTATATTTTTTTTCCCCTTCTTCACGGTAATATTTCAGAAACTCCATTTTTCTGTCTGTCTTTACCTGTGCTTGCTTACTGCTTATTACCAACTTATAAATTCGTCCATCATATAATGGAGATGCATGGGTGGAAATCGCGAGGGGGTCGGTAAAAATATAATTAAAATCATGTGATAAATTAATTACATGATATATACTTTATATAAATGTTTGTGAAAGTACTAATAAAACAATACAAATGCAAACAAATGCAAAATATGATTAGAAACATTTTGAGTCCCCCTCCTTCTCCTGACAATGGTTTGGTCCTGGGACTCCTGGCTCGTGATTGGTAATTGAGCGATAGTGGAGCGTTTCGGAGCGGGAGAAAATCACAACGCTCCAACATTTAAAAAATCCGCTCCTCGCACCTGGCTAAATCACACATGCTTAAAAATTCATGTAAATGCTACAGATTCCATCCCTCAATTAGGAACGAGCTCTTTGTTTTTGTCCTGGCTGGTCGTTCTCCACCTGGTCACCAGTTCACGCCCTGTGGTGGCATGAAATGATCGCAGTCATCCAAATGTATTTCTGCAAACAATGTATTTTGGAACACCACAAAATAAGCAATAGAGCATGATATGAAACGAACAATACATTTTTTATTTTGTCCATCAGACATATATATATTGTCATCGCACAGCACTACTTTTATTAATCAAGGATGTATGAAAACAATTGATTACACTAGGGATGCACCGGTTGACCAGCCATAAATCGGAACCGGACGGTTTTTGCTTAAAATAAAAGGTCGGCAATCGGCAGGTTTTTGGTCTTTTTCCGAACGATTTTTAGTTTACCGTGGAGGTGTGTGCGGAACAACCAATCAAACCTGACTATGTTAGTTGACCAATCAGAACACAGTATGCTACCGAAAGGTGGGGTTTAAGGAAACTGAATCTTTTGAACAGCTTCGCGCGAACCATTTGGGGATCTCTGAGAATTGAGGTAATTTTAAAATGATATTTTGACAAAATGACAATGTTTTTTAACCTTGGATGGATTTAAACCTAATGTACAGGACTTATAAACAGTGATAGGAAGCTTAGAATTTTCATCTTACTGGCTCTTTAAGCAGCATGAGCCGAGACTTTTCAAACTACAACGGGGTCTACAACATTTTCAAAAGTCTTTTGATGGTCGAAAACATCGAAGTGGTGTAAATGACAGAGTTACCATAGCTAAAAGTTAAAAAATGTAAACATAGTGAACGTAAGCTAAGAGATCATACACACCCATATTCTGTTTACTTTTAAAATTACGAGTCACTCTCCCCCTCTGGCTAATATTTGCCAGCATTGAGAGAGAATGATAAGGCTGTGGGTGCATGAGGATATCTAGAATGACATGGAGATAGAGATAAGAAGACAGACAGAACAATGCTTAAGTTTTGCAATTCACAAGTAACTGTTGTTTTTAGTTGGTCATACTTAGAAGTGATTTGAACAAACTCTTAAACCTAAAGTATTACAGGCTGGCATGTTTATATTTAAATCACTTAAACCATGTATACAGCAAGAAAATCATAGTGGGCCTTAATGGGCCTAAATTATTGCCATTAAAGCATGAATGTGTTAGCTGTGTTTTGCTTAGCCAGACCTTCAGACTGACGGCTGAAGTTCTGGAATCCATGGCAGCTTTCATTGGCCAAGTCCCACCCATAAGGCCGTTTGACAGACATGTTAAACAACCAATCACACTTAGTTTAATTTCAGCTTCCATTTCGGGGCATGGAAATGTCGCAACAATAATGGACCGATGTGTATTACTCTTGGACGTATTTGAAAGATTATATGCCACAAACTTTATTTCATATACTTTTGAAAATCAATTATTTAGTTGATCCGGATAAGTGCTTTTTGTGAGGGGGTTTAGCGTCATGGCATCTTTGTTTCCAGGCAGAACATTAAAGAACGTGGCACACATGTCTCCCGGAAATCCTGTATAATTCAACCAATCCGTTGACTACTTCGAAACTCATTTTCAGGATTCACGTCTGTAAGTCTATTCTTACTACAGACGTGAACTGTAATGCTTATGGACTTGTCTTTTCGAGCAGGATAAGCGATATTAATCACAAAGCTCGATGTAGCCTACCACACTGCCGACAGTAATTGAATACAAAATATATTTCTGTAAATCATGTAGCCTAATAATTATGCAGTAAAATGTTATATATGAACTGGGATTATTAAAAGAAACTGAACCATTTGACATCTTGGACCGTGTAAATGCTTGGAAATATGTCATTTCTGTAACTCCATTCATTATTTGTAGCGTGCCTGCCCACCAATAATTGCAATAAGTTTAGTGCTTTGCTTCTTTTAATCAGAAATAAATAGTTAGCTTTCAAATATTTTCACAAAATACAAACTATAAATGTGTTTTCAGCCACGGAATGACGCCAGTAAAACACAAAATGTCACTTAAAGTCACATTTAAGACCTTCATTGTACATAAACTTGATAGTCAGCTATAAAAAAATAACTCTAAAGAGAAGCATTACATTTATTTTATGTTACTTAACCTTAATTAAATCCGGCATGGGAATGTGAGAGACTTCAGGTTTAAAAACGCGCACTTGTTAGGAAATGTTTACTCAATGAAATCATGTCTTAAGCAATTCAGTTTTATATTAGTAGTTGTAGTCATTGTGGCGTGAATGTCGTCTCTGATAGATCTATAACTGCGGGAGAATGTGTCGCGTGTACATGCCTTGTCTGCGCCGGACATATTTGCGCCTAATCGTGGTGAAAGAGGTGTAAATATTTATTGTAAAACTGGACGTTGCAAAGCCCAGCGTAGGACTTACACCCAGCTTTTTACGTCTAGCTGGTGCAACCGGCCCCTAGATTGTTTCCATTTGTGCCATATGCATCAGACATTTAGCCAATGGTGTGTGGGCATGACGTCTGAGAGTGAGACTAGCTGGATGTTATTTCTTAGCTGGATTACCCTTTAAGGCAGATTACATGCTGAAATGGTTTAGCAATTTTTAATTTTTATATATATAATAAAATTATTGAAAACATTCATCTTAGCTACATTAAGATTTTGACACAGTAGACTACTATTCAAAAGTTTGCAGTTGGATCTTGTCAAAAACAAGAAAAGTGGATTCAAGTATCGTAAAAGTATTCGGTTTAACTTGTTGTGTGCTATATTCCACCTCTTCTGAAGCCATATGTACATTTATTTTTTATTTTTTTAGCTAAATAAATGTGGCAAGTTTAAAAAATGCAGCTGCAAATAAAATATGATAAGCATGGAGGAGGGATAGATTTTCAGTAAATAACATCTTTCAAATTTCACATCTGTTCCCCACACACAGCTGTTATTACTTCAGGAGACTTAAACAAGTCATGTGACCTGCTTCTGTGATACTCTAATTCATCTTTTTTTGTCCTTTTGTGTTTGTGTGTGTGTGGGGGGGGGTAATACCAGTTCACACAAACCATGAGGGTGAGTAAATGATAACAACCCTTTGGCTTTCATGTGAGCTATCCATTTAATGATTCAAAATTAATCAGCTTGAGTATTCTTAGAAATATTGCTCTCACCAATTTTCTTTCCCTTTTCTTCCTTCCTGTGTCACTCTGTCTGTGCTTCTTTCTTTTTTTCCCCCTCTCTCTCTCTGTGGTTGCCAAGAGATAGTGAGTGGGTGTGTATTTTGGGGGGATAGTTGTTATAGAGATGAGGTCTTCCTTGTATTCTGTTGTCATGGCAACTTTGGCCACTTGATATCCCCTACATGTGAGGTTGAAGCACCCCATCTCACGATACTTTGCGCGCTCATACACACAATCATTTCTTTGAGTGCTCTCACAATGCATCCATTTATTACACCGCCTTGTATGGGGAACACACATACAGTGTTAAGTAATTTGCGAAAAAGTGTACATTTGAAGCTCATGTGTGAATAGACAATACTGTGACATTTAACATGAGCATGTAGCCTATGCCATGTGTTACAAAATGTGCGTATTGTGTTGCAGGTAAATTACTGTAAGAATGTGCTCAAACATGATAATGCGTTTGGTTTTTGAAAATCTGTTTATGGTGTTGGTTATGAGCAGAACTTCTTAAGACACTAAAAGGGAGTGTGTATGTGAAAAAGATCATTGCTAGTTTTACACCAAAGAGTTAATGGACTGATGGATTGTAACGGTGCCATGAGAGACGAGGAGGAGGAGGAGTGTATGCAAACTTGCAGGGCTCCTGAGAGATATGCTAGTGCACTCGGCTGTGATCGTACACACATAATTGCAATCTCTTGAAACTGGTACAGCCTGTAGGACAAGCCATTGACAGACCTAACCGAATTTCTAACACACCCACATTGTTACTGAAGGGCACATGTGAGATTTGGAGACTGAATTTGATTGTTAACATTGTCTGTGAGTATGCAGCTCTCAGAATTTGAGCCATCTTTAACTCTCTCTGTTTTTCTTTCCCTCCACAGCTCCTCCCCCCAGCAGATTTAACCGGAGAGTGTCGGGTGAGTTCTGTTTGACGTCATTGCACTAATCATGTGGTTTAAACTTTAAAGTGTGTGTGTGTGTCAGAGAAGTGTTCTGCCTTTCTGTCATTTCCCCTTGTGTTTGTTTTATAGTAATTATGTCGCCAGTATGGCCAGTCAATGTCCTCCTTTCAATTGTGTTCCAGTAAAAAAAAATAAAAAATAAAAATCCCCTCTTTAAACGTATACATTCCTTTAATGTGGGATTTTTAGAGTCCCATGACATCATCTGAAGCAATCTACATGTTATCTGTAAAGACTTTTAACTCAATGAGAAGAATAATCTTTTTCAAAAGAGAACATCCTGTTTATAGTTTTTATAAAAAAAAAATAATAATTGTGCTGCTTAATATTTTTGGTAAAAGCTTTGATACGTTGTATTTCAGGATTCTTGATGAATAGAAAGTTCAAAAGAAAAACATTTTTTTTTTTTTGCTTTTTTTATTATTATTGTAAAAAGACAATTCAAACAAAATGTTTTATTGTACAATGCTTTTTATTTTCTTTGGACAATATTTTGTAGTCTCTGTCTTTTAAAAGTTTGAAAACCTGTTCAAGAGTTCTTTTTAATTCACATCCATGTGGCTTTGTTTGTGACTGTCAAGTAAAGAGTAATTTATTTTCATAGTGTGTGCGGAGGCCTTTAACCCTGATGATGATGAGGAAGATTCTGAGCCGAGAGTTGTCCATCCAAAAACAGACGTGCAGCGTTGTAGATTACAGGAGGCCTGCAAGGACATTCTGCTGTTCAAGTCTCTTGATCAGGTACACGCAGATATGAGGGCTATAAAACTGTAAACAGACGTCATCCAGGTTGTATCACTCCTGGACTCTGTGCAGGCCAGTCAGTCAGTCAAGTTCAGTTTGCATGTGTGACTGATTACACATGCCTTACTTAACCTGTCATTGTTGGTTGATCACAGAGGAACATACTGTTTATTTAACACATTGTTACTTGAACTGATTTGCATTGTTTATTTTATGCTGATGTCATAGTGCAGGTCTAAGTTGTGCTCTGGTCAGTAGACATAAACGTTCTGTGAAGTATTTGAATGTTAAGAAGAGCATGTCATTGAGTTTCCAAAGTGGGAATATTTGAATTACTTTAAATTTGTACTACTTTCAAATATGAATGTTATTGTATGTTATGTTGTAATATGTTAATATCATTATGATAGCAATATTTATGTATATATAATGATTATATTCTGTTTGGCTTATCACCAGTAAATAACAAGTTGACTAGGCTTTAGTTTTATATTTACATAATGTTTTGTTGCTGTTTTTGTTGTGTTGTTGTATTTTTTCCCCCTCATCTTCATGAGTCTTGAGTTTTTAAGATGGTGTGTCAAGATAAAAGAAAAAGTGTTCTGCTCTGTTCCATTCTGCTGCACTTTGTTTAGCGGTGAACCCTAAAAAATGTGCATGCTTTTTAAAAATATTTGGTTTTGCATATCCCTACAATGGATGCTAAATATTTACTGCATGATCCAGAAACGCATTTGCGTCATCAGACTTTTTGTCTCTCTCTGGTACAGGAGCAGTTTTCAGAGGTGCTGGACGCCATGTTTGAGGTTCTTGTGCAGCCAAAAGAGCATGTTATTGATCAGGGAGATGATGGAGATAACTTTTATGTAATTGAGAGGTATATGTTTTTAAAAACTGTTTTATATTTTTATATGTCCCTGTGATATCTCTTGTACAGCATGGCTGGTTAAAAATAGTTCAATAATCACCTATTCTGAAAATGGATTGTTTCCTGATTCAAATAATAGTAATTTTTTAGTCCCAGGAAATGTGCAATTTGTTGAATGTTTATTGTGACCTAATTATTTGATATTACCATTCAGATCTCAGAATAGTAACAATATAATCGACACCACAGACCTGACTGAATTTATGTTTTGGTCCATTTGCAGGGGTGTGTATGATATCGAGGTACAGAAGGATGGTGTGGGCTGCTGTGTGGGTCAGTATGATAATAAGGGCAGTTTCGGAGAACTGGCCCTCATGTACAACACTCCACGGGCGGCAACCATCATTGCCAATGAAGAGGGAGCCCTCTGGGGACTGGTGAGTGTGTGAGAGAGCAAGTGAGCTGACAGCAGACCCTGCTGAGGAAGTGCTCTGTAACAGCACCCCCTTGTGGACATGCGGTTAAAACACTTTCACAGAACAGCAATTTGGCTTTCATTGTACTTGCAACAATTGAGGGCTTGAGACGAAGAACCATATAAGTCCATATTTTCAATTTTTGAATAATACATTTTTTTTTAATTTGGACTGAATGTTATATTACTTTTTTTTTTTTTTACTTGAAGATAGACAACAAAAGCTTCCCAATTCTAATGAGACTGGATTTTTTAGTATCAATCTTAAAAATAAAAAGTTAGAGTAATTTACATTTCTGGAATGTGGAAGAACAGTATATGTCCAGTTAATGTGGAATAACAGTATAAGTCCAATTAATCATATCAATTTAAACCACTGGAGATTTGATTCCTTTATCTTAGTTTTAATACAGTAACAGAACCTTAAAGAAAATATTAAGCATTTCTTTCTTTCAATTTTTTTTATTTTTTGCCAACGTAAATCACAGAACAAAAACGCGGACAATACGGTACGAACAATGAACAATACATAGGCCTACTTATAGTACAGAAAATAAACGTCAGTACAAACAAACCGTACATACAATAAACAATAAATACAAACAATAAACAGTAATAATGGTAAACAATACATATTTACAATAGAGACATACATCATCTTCATTCCATGCTGGTTCTATATGCTAGTTTACCATATACGTCTTCCTTTTTTTGGTTCTAAATAAAATAAAATAAATACCTATATATTCCTATTATACAACATAAGATAAGGCATACAAGATAAGCTACAACTACTTTTATGATTAATTTCACACAACATACACAATATATCCCACCTTTCCCTGCACATGACCTACACATACCAGGCTACTCTTCACATTCTAATGTCCCATAAAATGCTTGGGCCTCCGCTGGCATGTAGGCTAGCATTTTCATAAGGTCACGGTGCTTCTCCTTCTTGATGGGCAAAGGGTCCTCGTAAGCACGAGCATACGTGGTGGAGAACAAGGGAGCTGGAGGTGGTTGATTCTTCCTCTGTTTGGTGATCAGCCAATGCTTCCATCCCTCGTAGAGGCTGTGGCTCCCTTTTGTGTGGACACACCATGGATCAGTAGCTGAAATCATGATTCAACAAGAAATTCAATAATGATTCTTCCTTCACACACATATCCCCAACACTGTTAATCTCAGAAAACCAGTTTAGTTTTAGTCTAGTTCTTTAGTTCTTTACCTGTCACTTTCAACCACATCATGGATGTGATTAGGAAGCCAGGTGGATGCTTTAATGTTGCATCAGGGAGCTGCCTGAAGTCCGCACATTTCATCTCAATTACTTTAAATGGATGCAGCTGCCTGGCTCCACGGATCATCTCGGCGACATCGCTGGGGGTGTGGAGTGTGGACACCTTACGCCTCTTGTCCAGCGTGGCAAATGAACGGTCACAGGGAAGGAAGGAGTGACCAGACACCATGAACTTCTGCTCTATCTGACTGAAGTACCCTCTAGATACGAGTAGGGCCATGAGGTTTAGGACTCGCCAGTTGTTGTTCTGCCCACAGCATCGGTCACTATAGATGATGAGCTTCCGTTCCTTTGCCTGGACTAGGGGAGCGAAAGATGTTTCTGCCCACTTCAAAAGACAGCTTGCCACCTCGATGGAACCTCTGTGAGCGATGCCCTCATGCCAGAGGCACATTGTAGGAGGTTTGTCAGTGCCCATCTCCTGGATACAGAGGTTGTAGTTGGCCAGCTGCCGTTGATAGTACACGTTGGAGTGTGTCAGGTTTGGCGTGTACACTACCCCCTGCATGTCGATACAAATGACATGGCAGTCATCATTGGCTTTGGCCCACTCTGTGTCAGCCTGCAACTGGGTGTATGCTTTTTCGGCTTTCCGGTGGTGAAGCTCACTCTTGGCTGTGATCTTCAACCTTTCTCCATCTGTTGTAGTAGCTACTAATTTTGAGAACAGGGCGTCACATTTTGCACAAGTATCACTTCTTGGCTGCCCAAAACTGAGGTTTTGCTGCTTGAAGATGTCCCTATAGAGCCAGAACTTTGCAGTGGATGCTGGATTGCTTTCCTTGTACAGGCGGAACATGCGGAGCAGGTTTAAATCAGGGCTCAGGTACTCCCTCTCCACATCTCCCTTCATCCGTGAGTAGTGGTTCGGTTGGCGTGGGAAGCTCAGGATGTGCTCTCTTATCCCCTCTCTCACTGCAGGATGAATGCTATGAGGCCTAAAAAATAAACAACACAACTCATGAACAAGGGAAATATAATAAACTATGCTGGTCTGTTTTGCACAATTGCATTGTTTCTGTGACAATAAAATTTAATATAATTGTAAACTTTTCTCTAAACTATAGGATTTTGTTTTTCACAAACAATCATTAATGGGATTCTCAGGATTTAGCATTAAGCTTTGTATTAGTAGAAAACCAGTAGTATTTTCGAATTACCATGCTTTCCTCCCTCATATCCCCCTGAGATGAGAGATTTATGTATTTTTTGTCTGGAAAAAATCCTCATATGACGCAAAAATTGTCATTGTTTACATGCACACATTTTGTTTCAATCTAACTGAATTCATTCTGATTGGTGAATCTGAATGTAGTGTTTACATGAACGCTAAACATGTGATCGATTGATGTGTGCGTTTTAGCATTGCTAAGAAAATTCCTGCTCCTCCGTGAGAGATACGAGACCGGTGCGTCTCACAGGTGTCGCTCATCAGTAATCACGCCACCGGCCTTGCGCCGTTCTCCCGCGGCCCTCAGTCTCGTCCTGCTTGCCACAGTAAACACAATGAATGGCAACTGTAGAATGCAAAAGCCTAATCCCGGACATTTTGGCCGATCTCGAAATCCCGGGATCATACATTACATTTGCATAGCACTTTACCTCTGATATCGATCTCAAAGTGCAAAAATATGTTTCCTGACTGGGCAACAACAGTGAGCTGAATCCTAACCATTACAGTTTGTGCATGCTGGCGTTATAGGGTGGCAAGGCACCCGACGCCCTATAATGCCAGCGTCAAGTGCACCATTAGATCAGGGAATGTTGTAGGGCAACTGATGCTGACATTGGTGCAGCTTTAAAAACTAATAGGACGAGAGCATGAGGTCCTTCCAGGATTTTTTTTTTTTTTTTTTACCTGTTCTTATGTTTTCCTCTGAAGTCCTCTAATGGAGACCTGACTACCTGCTCTGTTCCCTTTTCTTGAATAACCTTTTCAAAGATAAGTAACTTTAAATAAATATGTTATGGACAATGTATCTAATTAAAATCATGCATGTAATAAAAAGTTAACAAACGGAAAAAATTAGGCTGTTTAAAACTTGCCTGTAGGCGACTGTTGGTCAGTTGAAAGACTGACATAAATGTGAGCTTACAAACAGCAAGTCTTTGACCTCCTTGTTGCACATGGTACTTGAAGGTGTACTTCCTCTTAGTATTCTCAGTGTTGGGCCCACGTGGTCGTCTGCGACTCACCTTGTGCTAGAAGTAAAAAGACATATTGGGATGATCAGTGATCAGGCACATGTGCAGTCTTAGTGAATTAAAGGCATACAGTAGTATTCAATTCACTGGTTATTTTATGGGCCTACATTGTAATGCATTGCATACTGTTGACATGATATGGTCATGAATTGCTTAAGTTAGCATACCTGCTCCAAACCAGAGAGAATGATAGCCTGCTGCCTCTCATAAGAGACAGCATAAAACTCTGTGAAGAGCTGGAGTTTTCTTTGGTCTGTTAGGCTTGAACACTGCCTGGGACATGTCTCCTTGCACGCCTTTCCCTTAACAGAAACAGTCACATTAGCGTTTTTGTTTTTTTGAGCTATAAAACACTAGAGCTATTAGCAGCTATTAAGGTTACTAGCTAGAATGTATAACAGCTTACACAATCAATGCATTTTTTTTTATTATTACCTTTTTTTTCATTTATTTTTATTATTTATTAAATAACAAGTAACAAACATAGCATAGCATACAATATTACAAAAACAAAGTGTTACATTAAATGGTAACAGGGATCCAAAAATTATATCAAAATATTTTAAACACGTCAATGACTTTTTTTTCTATCTTTTTTTTTTTTAACCAATTTCAGTGAAGACATAAAGCAGTCAAATTCTACTCTAAACATCTTAAAGATTGGGGATGAATTTACATATGTTTGTTTATGTATATAAAATTCTGCCAGCAGTGCTTATAACAAAATCAATGAATGGTAAAAAAAAAAAAAAAAAGCCTAACATTACTGTAGACGCAGCTGGGCTGGTGTTACAGACGCACCTAAAGCGTTTCGATTCATTTCTCCGTGATTATGAGGAGTAGAGAGACATGTTTAAAACGTCCCCTGAATCCTAATTTTCTCAGCTTTCATACGACATGACTTGAAGCTTTAAAAAGAGTGAGCTATATGAATGAACTGTAGTAGACGATGACCCTCTGTCTGTAACCGCTAACTTTATGTAGATACTTTGTATACGGTTTTTCACTCACCTCTTTTGGTGGACTTTTTCCTCGTTTTTGCTCTCCTCTCCGGTTCACATATGGTTTCCCAGCATCCCTCAGAGACTTCCTTGCCCTGTCCTTCCATTCATTCATGTTCGCTCTCCTTTTTTTGCCGACGTTTTGTCTATTAATGTCTGCAGCGGACATGAAAGCAACCGGCGTCTCCATTTTTCGTTACTGGACATAAACGGTTTTTCCGCGTGAGACTATTTTAAAATTTTAAATTCAGAGTTTTGGTCGCGCGAACACCCCCCAAAGTGATTCTGTATACAAAGTGGCACACATACATTGAAGTCACATGGTTATCTCAATTTTTGTTTTTTTGGACTTATACGGTTGTTCGTCGCATGAATACAATTATGAAGACTGAAAGTATGTCATAAGAATCATTTCAGATAATAACTGAATGTCTGTTTCAGGATCGGGCAACGTTCCGTAGACTCATAGTGAAGAACAATGCGAAGAAGAGAAGGATGTATGAAATCTTCATTGAGTCTGTCCCACTGCTCAAATCACTAGAGGTGAGAAAATAATTGAACGTTTATTCTGTTGCCAAACGTTTTTGTCATTCTGTGAAAGAGTATCAGGCAACATTAAAGAAAGTCCTTGGGATGAGGAGAGGAAAACTTGCATTTTTAGACTGCTAATGAAATGATCAAATACTTACCCCATGTTTTTATCTCATAGTTATCTGAAAGGATGAAGATTGTTGATGTGCTGGGTGTTAAATCATTTCATGACGGAGAGCGTATAATTATGCAGGTGAGCTTTTCAGTTGTCACAAAAATAAGGAAATGAATGTCATTGGAAACCAACAACATAATCTTTAAAATAAAGTTAATTTACTTAATTTCAAAGTACTTCAATACTTCAAAGACTACACCTTTCAAACAAAACGTCAAAAGTATTTATGGTTTTAAAGATAGAATAATAGATATGGTATTCAAAATTAATACCAAGTACTATGACACTGTCTGGTTGATATAATATTAATCTTTTGTTACTCTTCTAGAACACCTGTTTCATAATAAAAAATGAATAACTCATTTACATTTCAGACAGTACACTCACAGAAACTTACAGTATTGTTCAAAATAATAGCAGTACAATGTGACTAACCAGAATAATCAAGGTTTTTCGTATATTTTTTTATTGCTACGTGGCAAACAAGTTACCAGTAGGTTCAGTAGATTCTCAGAAAACAAATGAGACCCAGCATTCATGATATGCACTCTCTTAAGGCTGTGCAATTGGGCAATTAGTTGAATTAGTTGAAAGGGGTGTGTTAAAAAAAATAGCAGTGTGGCATTCAATCACTGAGGTCATCAATTTTGTGAAGAAACAGGTGTGAATCAGGTATTTAAGGATGAAGCCAACACTTGTTGAACATGCATTTGAAAGCTGAGGAAAATGGGTCGTTCAAGACATTGTTCAGAAGAACAGCGTACTTTGATTAAAAAGTTGATTAGAGAGGGGAAATCCTATAAAGAGGTGCAAAAAATGATAGGCTGTTCAGCTAAAATGATCTCCAATGCCTTAAAATGGAGAGCAAAACCAGAGAGACGTGGAAGAAAACGGAAGACAACCATCAAAATGGATAGAAGAATAACCAGAATGGCAAAGGCTCAGCCAATGATCACCTCCAGGATGATCAAAGACAGTCTGGAGTTACCTGTAAGTACTGTGACAGTTAGAAGACGTCTGTGTGAAGCTAATCTATTTTCAAGAATCCCCCGCAAAGTCCCTCTGTTAAAAAAAAGGCATGTGCAGAAGAGGTTACAATTTGCCAAAGAACACATCAACTGGCCTAAAGAGAAATGGAGGAACATTTTGTGGACTGATGAGAGTAAAATTGTTCTTTTTGGGTCCAAGGGCCACAGGCAGTTTGTGAGACGACCCCCAAACTCTGAATTCAAGCCACAGTACACAGTGAAGACAGTGAAGCATGGAGGTGCAAGCATCATGATATGGGCATGTTTCTCCTACTATGGTGTTGGGCCTATTTATCGCATACCAGGGATCATGGATCAGTTTGCATATGTTAAAATACTTGAAGAGGTCATGTTGCCCTATGCTGAAGAGGACATGCCCTTGAAATGGTTGTTTCAACAAGACAATGACCCAAAACACACTAGTAAACGGGCAAAGTCTTGGTTCCAAACCAACAAAATTAATGTTATGGAGTGGCCAGCCCAATCTCCAGACCTTAATCCAATTGAGAACTTGTGGGGTGATATCAAAAATGCTGTTTCTGAAGCAAAACCAAGAAATGTGAATGAATTGTGGAATGTTGTTAAAGAATCATGGAGTGGAATAACAGCTGAGAGGTGCCACAAGTTGGTTGACTCCATGCCACACAGATGTCAAGCATGTGTGTTTGCCACGTAGCAATAAAAAATATACTAAAAACCTTGATTATTCTGGTTAGTCACATTGTACTGCTATTATTTTGAACAATACTGTATATATGGACATAGAAAATGTCTAAATAATTTAGAACAAATTTGAATGATTGTTTATACCGTCACTAAATGTACATTATCCCCCAGCCTTAAACTATTGAATTTTCTGTAAATCTGTTTTGAAACAAAACAAAAAAGTGCTTTACAAAATAAAAATGATTTCATACATCCACTAAAAATGATCAGTAAATAAAAGTATTTTGAAAAATGCCATATACCGTGCATCTTGTTATCTAATGCCAATGTACATTTACCTCTATACATATAAGACACATTAATTTAGTTTGAGTCAGTGTTTGATGCCATTGAGAATCTTGCTATCCTCTATTCAGCTCTCACACACTTGAGCAGCTACAGCGTGTCTGAAAGAACCAACAGACACACAGCAGGTGTAATTATAGCACTTTAATAATAGAGCAGAACTGAAGATCAGGACTCTTGATTGATGCTATTGTATCATTAATCATTACTATTATGGGCTGCTCTATCACCAGGGCGATATGGCTGATTGCTTCTACATTGTGGAGTCTGGAGAGGTGAAGATTATGATGAAGAGTAAAGTGAGTTCCTTTATCTTTCATTTCCTTGTTATTCATTATGTTGAGTTATACTTTTTAAACTCCTTTAATGTGCTAAAAAAAGTTCAGATGTTCTTTTTCAGATTTTCATTTTTTTTTCATTAAATTAAATACTTTCTGTCCCGGATTAAAATGTAGAGACAGCCATTGATAGACTGTTTTTCCTCAAAAATTTGATAACTGTAAATAGTTTTACTTAATCTGTAGCTTATGTTTGGCATTGTAGTTTTTGCAATTATACTTAACAACTGTAGCGGTGCGGAAAGACTGTTCAGTTTTTTAATCCCCTCCCCCCAACTGTAATGCCAAAATGTAATTTGAAACTATTTTTAGACAAAAGCAGACAGACAGGATAATGCTGAGGTGGAGATCGCTCGCTGCAGTAGAGGGCAGTATTTTGGAGAACTTGCTCTTGTCACTAATAAACCACGTGCTGCCTCAGCCTATGCTATAGGGGATGTCAAATGCTTGGGTAAGTATCTCTAAGTTAGAGTTAGAGTCCATCTAACTTCATTTTTTGCATTGAAATTAAATGTGTGCCTTATGCTCCAACAATGTTTGTGTTTCAGTGATCGATGTACAAGCCTTCGAGCGTTTGCTGGGGCCCTGCAAGGAGATCATGAAGAGGAACATTGCCCACTATGAGGAGCAGCTGGTGGCTCTGTTTGGATCCAGTGCGGACCTGAGGGACTGAGACAAACTGGCCGTGCCTTACGTTCACACACACACACACACACACACAACACATATGTTATACACTCCCAAAACATTTTGTAGGCACACATTCCTTTTTATGTGCACTCGTTCTTCAGCCAACATGCTCACACTTTCAAACCATACCTCACAAACACACACCTGATGTCATTGCATCAGCTGCCTCAGTACGAAATATAAACATTACAAGCTCAACTTCGGTGTCCCTAAACCAACCACAGCCTGGAGAGGACATATGCACACACACAAACACACACACACACACACACACACACACATTCACTTACACCAAAAATTCCCAGCCAAGGACCCATTCTTTTTCATGGTCACTTGCAGTCACATCAAAGAATAGAGAAAAAGAGACAAAAGATAAAAGATTTTATGTTTAAACAAGAAAAAAGTTATCTTTCAATAAAAAAATGCAAAAAGCGCAAAAATTCTAAGTTTTAGAGCATTTTATGATCATGCAAAGCTTTGATAAACTTGTTTAAATATGACCTGTTTACTTTCCCTGCTGTTGGAGTACAAAAGTTTTTGGTAGTATCCACAGTGACCGACTTTTCTCAGTTAAACTCCACATGTTGTATTAGATTAATGTAGTATTATTATTATTATTTTTGTTGAAGGTTGACTCCTTGTTACACCGGCCCCTAATTGGAGGATGCGAGGCCCAATCTAGTGCAGAATTTTCCTTTTAGTCTTTCTGAATAAGTCGTCCTGAAAAATAAATAAAGCAGACATTTTGGTAACCTGCTGGGACTCTTATGTTGCGAATGTTTATGTGTGTGTGCATGCGTGCGTGTGTGTGTGTTGGAAGGTGCGGTCTGTAATTAAAGGAACAATGCCATTTAAATGTCAGGAATCAGTTTTGTGTTTGTAATCCTTTGAATGGAGACACCATGCAAGTGTTTTGGAATGGAGTGTTATTTTTATTTTATTTTAGGGCATTAGTTGGTTGTTAGTTGGTTAACATCTCTGAGGGTTGGCTAGTTTCAGCATTTGCAGATTGTACTTTTAATAAACTTTGGATAAATCAGGGTGTCTGCTTTTATTTGAGGATTTTCCTGTTCTTTTCTTAGCAAAATTCACTTGTCACAATTGATTTTGAATTTCTCGATTACATTTACTAATATGTTCACAAAACTGATTTGGTTATCCTTCTGGACCATGGTCCTAATTTGTGCAAAGAAATGCATCTCCTGAAAACATTTTTTTAAAGTGGTTTCATTGAGTGAAGTGAGTGAAGTGACATTCAGCCAAGTATGGTGACCCATACTCAGAATTTGTGCTCTGCATTTAACCCATCCGAAATGCACACACACAGAGCAGTGAACACACACACACTGTGAGCACACACCCGGAGCAGTGGGCAGCCATTTATGCTGCGGTGCCCGGGGAGCAGTTGGGGGTTCGATGCCTTGCTCAAGGGCACCTAAGTCGTGGTATTGAAGGTGGAGAGAGCACTGTACATGCACTCCCCCCACCCACAATTCCGTCCGGCCCGAGACTAGATGGTCAAACTTGCTGGAACATGATATGTACAGGGAACCATAATATGTCTTCTATATAAAGAGCAATTACTGAATTTAAGTTTCAGATGGGGTGTACTTATTTACGCCGTGTCGGTATATTTATTGTCAAAGCTTGATAAAGTCTCACAACAAGCCACTGCTAAATTGTTTAATTTCTAAAAACTTTGGAACAAACGTAGTTTTTTTTATTTTCAGAACGTATCAGTTTGTCTGGGGACGATTTATTTGTTTCATTGTGTGTGATATTTTGAAATCTTTTAATGTTACATCACACCTTAGTGTTTTTCAGTGTTAAAATCCAGGCTTCAAAACAGTGAACTTTGTCATTAAATGGCATTTAATACAAGGCATTTTATAAACCATTTAACTGTTTTACAGTATTGAGGCATAATGTTTTTTTGTTTTTTTTTAATCCTGTCATAAAGTTTATAGCAGGTGTTAACAGTGATCAACAAGCATTAATTGTGAAGGGTGGGGTTTATGCAAAATTGATATATATACATTAAAGAACAGAATTAGAAAACAACCAATTTCCTAAATTTCAATGTCCTTGCAAGGTTATTTGAAAAAGAACTAATCAAAATTGGACTACTTACAGATACCTCCAAGTTATTAGTGTTAATCTGGCACCTGGTGCTAATATCCTTAATTATATGATGAAAATAGGAGATTGCATGATGGCGGGCTGCTCTAAGGTGACTGAAAACCTGTGACAGAAAGTTGTCCAGACAAAGACCAAAAGGATGATGCTTTCAGCTATTGCAAGAGAAGCTGATCATTCAGAATCTGTGATTTCTAGAAAATTGCAAGGTTACAATGACATTAATTCAAGTTCCCCAAAAAGGCTTACTGTCCACGGAAGACAAATGAATGCGAAGACAGCACAATGCGGAGACTCGATGGAGAATCGGTTCAACACTGCAGCTTGAATTGCTGTCCAGTGCAGTGCTGAACAGGATAAGGATCTGTCTCTGCAAGTTTAAGAGAATTCAGACTGAAAGTGCTCGCTGCAGTGATGAAGCCTCGTCAAATAGCTGAACTCACCTTTGCTGAGGAGCATGTTGTATGAAGAGAACTGGTTCAAAGTTCACTTTAGTTATGAGAGCAAGTTACATTAATTTGGGTCTGATGGAAAACATTTTCTTCAACTGGGGAAAGACCCTCAAGTTTCATGGTTTGTAGGATGTTTTCTGCAGTTGGGTCTCTTATACAGATACATGGCAGTTAAAAGCAAATGTTTTTTTCTGAATCTCCTTCAGCAACATGCAATTCTTTCCCTGCAGCTTCTTCCCATCAGCCTGCAATTTTCATGCAATGCCACACTGAAAAATGGGGAAAGCAGTTCCTTGATGATAAAACATAGAAATAATGAAAGAGCGGGCCCAGAGTCCTGATCTAAACCCATTTGAAAATCTTCATCAAAGTTATAGCTAAGAAACCCACTAAAGTTACCGAGCTATGGAAGAGACCGGAAGAAGAATGGACTAAGATCACACCACTATTGTGTGTGAATATAATGAGATACTGTGGCTGCAGATGTGTCATTCAAAGCAAGGGCCTCTACACTTTTTACTAATTTCTGACAGCTGTAACCTTCCGAGAGTTTAGACTTTTCATGGACCCAGTGAACAGTGGTATACTTGCTAATATTCCTTCACATTTTAAGTTTTCTCCATTGTGTGAATATATATATATATATATATATATATATATATATATATATATATATATATATATATATATATATATATATATATATATATATATATTAACGTGAGCACTGTTATTCACATAGACAGTAAATTCACGCAGCGGAGCACAGCAGTCGTGTACTTCCTGAAGGCACAAGATGTTGTAGCGTACATGGCCTGTAGTTGGCGATAAATGGACTCGCGCTGCTCCATCTGCTCCACCAGAAGAAGAGGGAGATTCAAAACACAGCTGCTGTGACAGCGATAGAGTTATCAACATGTAGGTATCACAGATGAGCTCTCACATAAACTAATCTGAAATAAAACGCATGTGTCTCTCACAGGCAGTCGAACCATAATCATAACCGCTTTCTGTGTTTGTTCGTTTATCTGTTCATTTCTTTGGTTTGCGGTCTGTCGTGTTGTGCTCTTGTGGCATGCTGTTAATGTTGATTAAAGATGCAAGCCTTTAGTAAATGATTTTATAGACACGACATGATAGTTATTAAGTTCAGACTCTGTTCAGTAACAGTTAGAGGAATGACTCACGAATGACTCACACGTTCGCGTTTTACTTGATACAGAGAAAATGCGTGTTTTCTGTCTGTCTGTTAAACACGATCAGGCTGAATGAAACAAATGCATCATTGGGTTCAGCCAAAATGCGGGGTTTAAGTTTATATGAGGAAAAAAAACATGCAAGTCCAATTATTCCATGAACGTCAAATGGCAGTGCTCTGAATCTCCATATTAGGGTTTCAACATTTATAAGCGCAATCTTCTCAAAAACCCCACACACTTCTCGTCAGTATTTCACACTTTAGCTTGGTAAAGTCGTGAGAGGTGTTTCCTCCCATTACTGATCTCGAACCACACTCTCCATACCAAAATAAAAGTAATTAATTCAAGAGAACGGGCCAAACTGACCTCAGGCCAGTGTTAAAGTGAACTTACAGAGAAAGGGGTCTCTTAAAAGTCTCATAGTTTCCTGATTTGAACCTTCAGTTTCATGAGACACAACTTTTAAACATTAACTGGCAGTTCTGTCTCTCTGAGGGCTGCAGGTGAGGCTGATTGTTTTGGTGTTTACAGTTTGGTAGATTTATGTTTTTATTTATAATGGATTGTGGTTATGGTTTGTGTCAGAACTGAATCTAGGTTTAAATACTTTAGTCCAGTCATGGTTCTTTTCTTTTTTTTTGGCAAAGAAACTATAATTAATTTACATTTACGCTTTTAGCTGACATTTTTATCCAAAGCTACTTATAAAAGAGGAAGCCAACAATGTTCAGTTCTTTATTAGAAAATGATATTAGAAAGCCAGCTAGAAAAGAGAAGAAATGCATGTTACTTTTATATGTGTGGTTCAGTTCATAATTAACCAGTGATGAATTGGTATACTGATATACCAATTTATATATGGCTGATAACCTATAGTCCACTTGGTCAACTGCCGTTGCTTCTCTTGTTGTACTAATACTTGTATGTATTGTGTAAAATGAAAGCTTTTTTCAGTTTCATCTCATTTTGCAGTCATGCAAAACTACTGTAATATATATATATATATGTGTGTGTGTATATATATATATATATATGTATGTGTGTGTGTGTGTATATATATATATATGTATATGTGTGTATGTGTGTATATATATCTATATCTATATATATATATATATATATATATATATATATATATATATATATATATATATATATATATATATGTGTGTGTATATATATATATGTGTATATGTGTGTGTGTGTGTGTATATGTGTATATGTATATGTGTATATATATAGATAATAGCATATTGACCGTTGCCCACCCTGCTCTTTAGGTGTATTGAAAAGAGCCATATCAGATGACTAGAATAAAGGGATAGTTCAGACAAAAATTACAATTATATCATTCCAAAACGATCTCTTGTGGAATATAAAAGGAGATATTTAGTAAAGTGTTTGAGTTTTTTGCCCCCTCCATACGATACATACAAAATGTTATTTTAGGATTCACAGAAAAAAAAAAAAAGCATACAGGTTTGGAGCGACACGAGAGTGATTATTTGCTAATGGATTTTGTTCATTTTTGTTCAAACTAGGCTATCCCTTTAGGGTTTCTTGCATTATTCACTTGGATTCATACATAGGAAATTCAAAGGAATTTTGACTAAGTTTCAAGTTAGTGACTGGAAGTATGTCTAAACTGAACTTAAAAATGTAAATGTATTTATATACACAAATATATATTTGTGTCTTCAGTCATTTTTTTTTTTCTTTTCTAAAGTACAATTCACATTAGCATGAAGTCCATGTGGTATAACAGAGGAATCACACATTCACACCACAACTTCCGCTGCTATTTGGACTTCAACAGATGAAAAAAAAAGTGTTATGAGAAAAAAGAAAACTGCTAATGAAATAGGCTGTTACTGTTGTTATTTGCTTGTGTTTGTTGGTTCAGCGCTGTGAATTACTTACAAATCAGTCTACCTTTTTATTATTCTAACTTTTGTCTTATGGTGATGAAAACTTTTGAGTGTTGCAAACAACTGACAGCTGTTGCACCACATTACAGAAATAACTGGATTTAAAAGAAATCATGTGGATACTCCACCTTTGTTCTTCACAGCTGTTAATGGGGAGGGGGAGAATTGGAAATTAAATCCTTCAAAAGGAAAATCCTTTCATAATTTACTTTGATGTTGTTCCAAACCTGAATGATTTTTCTCATGTGGAATAATTTGAAGGATGTTTCAGCTGTTTTATCTCTCTACAATGAATCAGTGGGGTCCAAAACAACATGATTGGTCCTCTTCCACTTTTATTGTACTGACAAAAAAAAAAAAGAAGATTGAAATGTTTTCAGAATATCTTCTGTGTTCCGCAGAAGAAAAAAGTCATACAGGTTTGGAACAACATGAGGTTGGATAAAAAATAATCTATCCCAAATGAATGAAGACCAAATGAATGTTAATGACGTCTGAGCTGTTCAGTCAGGTGTTGTTACTGGCCCCTGTTGACCCCGTGCCCTTGGCGTGTGTGCAGGTGCGATGGCAACATCAGCTGTGCAGTCGTTCGAATCGAACCTCTTCACGAGCGCTGGGACCTAGTGGAACGTTGTGCAGAATTACTCAGTACCCAATGGCAGCGCAGCATGGGGGCTCGAATTCACTCGCTCCGTCAGTCGAGCCACAGCTATCCAGTGTGTCTCCTGCTGCTGAATGGGGAGAGACAGACTCAAGACGAGAAGCTGATAGGACATGCCCGCTTGTCCTGCGTTCTGGGGAGCCGTAGTCTGTTTGTGGAGTCGGTCGTGGTGTGCACCACATTACGAGGGAAGGGTTATGGCCGTATCCTGATGGAGGGTGTTGAGCGGTATGCCAAAGGACGGGGCTGCACCCGATTGTGTCTTACCACCCATGATAAACAGCACTTCTATGCCCATCTAGGGTTTGTGCTGTCCAAACCTGTCCAAAGTGTTGGGACGCTGGCCTCCTTCATGCCCATGGAGGTGCTTCACAAGTTCTGTAAAAGCACAGAGAAGGAGGAAGAAGGGAAGAAGAGTGATGCTGATTTTAACAATCCTGCATCAACTGTACCTTCCATTTTACCACCACCTCTTCCTCATCTTCCTCCTCCTCCTCCACTCTCCAGTCCTCCTCCACCACCTCCTCTACTCTCCAGTCCTCCTGCTCCTCCACCTCTTCCATCTTGTCCTCCATCATCCTTGGCTCAAGTTACACAGACTCTGGAGCAAACGCCGTACACTGACAACAGAGGGCTGCCCATCTTCTGGATGCACAAGGACATCTGAGACTCTTCAGTCTGTAATAATTCAGGGATACGCAATTACAGTGTTTACAGGACAAGAAGGATCTCATAAACCTGAACTGTTTGAACTGTAATGACTCAAAATACTGTGACAATCTGAAAGTGCCTTCATACAAATGTTTCCTTTGTTTTAACTGCTGAAAAAAATAATAATTGAAAGGATGTATCTTATCACATCTCTCTAAAACAAATTTCACTGGTGAGATTATGAGCTACTTTTAATGGATTGCATCAAAATAAAAATTTTCTATAAACTTTTCAGGTGTTACGCTTGTCATTTCATTGGATCAGTATTTGAGGTTGGGTAGTTGATGCAGATTGTTTACACAGACTTATTGTTAAAATAAGTAATATGTTTTAATGTTTTGAAAAAAAGTCTTCTATGCTCTGTATTTATTTGACCAAATAACAGTAAAAAAAGAACAAATTTGAAATATTACAAATAAAATAAGTTTTCTACTTTTAATATGTTTTAAAATGTAATATATTCCTGTGACGCAAAGCTGAATTTTCAGCAGCCATGACTCAAGAAAATCATGTTGAACTTAGCCTATGGTCTAGCTTAAACTAAAAAAGGGTTTTGTAGATTATTTACTTTTTTCATCAGCTATAAATGTAGTTCCTGTGGCTCAGTGGTAGATTATTGCATTAGCAGAGCAAAAGGATGTAGGTTTAATTCCATGGGAACACACATACTGATTAAAAAAAAAAAAAGTATAGCCTGAATGCACGCTTTGGATAAAAGCGACTGCTAAATGCAAAAATGTAAATAACACTAATTTGTGTGTGTATTTCATAGGCATGTTTCTGAGATTATCTGTTCACCATCCCATCCTCACTTTAGCCCTGTCAATCATTTTGACTACCAGCAACTCTGTTCAGAATATGGTTGAGGGGGAGGAGTCAGTCATCGAGAGGCGTGGCTTTTCAGTGATCTGGAATATACCTACAGCTTGGTGTCAGCATCGATACGGGGTCTTCCTGCCACTACGCGAGTTCAACATCATACATAACTCAAAGCAGAGATTTCAGGGTCAGAATATGAGCATATTTTATCAGCGTCATCTGGGCCTTTACCCCTACATCAACCATCAGGGCTCAAAGATCAATGGTGGCCTGCCTCAACTAGGAATCCTGAGTGCTCACCTCTCATTGGCCAAGGTGCAGATCAATGAGGTATTGAGAAAGACATTCAGCGGATTAGCCGTGCTAGATTGGGAAGAATGGCAGCCTGTATGGATGTGGAACTTTGGGACCAGAATCGTATATAGGAAATTTTCAAAAAAGCTGGTTAGGTGGAAACATCCAGATATGTCAGAAGAGGAAGTGCAATCTGAGGCGAAAGCAGAGTTTGAATTAACAGCAAGAGCATTTATGGAAGAGACCCTACGCCTAGGTGTTCGCCTACGCCCCGAGGGATTATGGGGGTTTTATGGATTTCCCAGTTGCTATAACAATCGTGGCCAAGGACAGAGTGGATACACGGGGCAGTGCCACAATGGAACAGAGACACTGAATGATAAACTGGCATTTTTGTGGCAACACTCCACTGCTTTGTATCCCAGCATTTATTTGTGGCGTAAGATGGCAGGACACACACACGCTCAACTCATGGTGAGACACCGTGTACTTGAGGCTCTCCGAGTGGCATCCCAGCATTCACCTGGCACTGAAGCACTTCCTGTTTTTCCCTACACCAGATTGGCATTCACACACACATTGGAATTTCTTAATCGGGTACCTACAAAAGAACCCTTTAACAGTTTCCACACTGCGTTTTAGATTGTGTTTGTTCTGAGCTCCAGTTTTATCATAATAGAATAGATATTGAAAGAGGAGGGGTTTAGCTTTGAGCTTGTGGCCATATTGTGATTGTTTAATATTTATTAAAACATCACTGTTAAATGTAATCTTTAGTCAATTTCAAAATGTCTTAAACTGTACCTGTTGTGATAGCTCAATTCAACTAGCATTTAAAAGCATTTTATTTAAAATATTTAATATTTAAGTGCTGATTCACACAAGATATTCTTAAACTGTAATATAGTAAAATTTTAATTCTGGTCAAAAGCCATACCAATAGAATAATTATCAGTTATCAGTAATGGCCAGAATATACAGTAATATAAGTATATCAATTTTCAAAATGTTAATTTTCATTGTTATATTTATTTATTCTAAATATTTTTGAATTTTAATATTGGACGATTTTAATTCTGGTCGGAAGCCGTAACAAATAAATAATTATCAGTTATCAGCAATGGCTAGAATATAATATAATTCAGGCTGATCTGACTTTACAAACTACATTCTTGTGCATATGTGTGTATCTTTTCAGACGGATTTGGAGCACACACTAGGTGAGAGTGCTGCTTTAGGTGCCACTGGAGTTGTGTTATGGGGCGAGCTGAGTTTTGCCAAGTCTAAGGTCAGTAGGCCTCACTGTGTGTGTGTGAGGGTTTATAGTCTGTATTTACCTTTGTGCAAGAATCTAAAGCTCCATATAAGTCCAAATGCTTACTATTTGATAATAGACTTGATAATAGCACATATCTTGTTACCTAATGCTGCAGCTGTTATATATTTCTGTCTTTCTCCAGCGGCAGTGCGATCTCTTGCGTGATTACATCAGCTCAGAATTGGGAGAATATGTGGCCTCCCTGCAGGCCGGTGTCAGGAACTGCAGTGAAAGAATGTGTAACGGCCAGGGACGGTGCACTCGGCGGGTCCCTCACTCAGGTTACATGATCCCTCTACATGGTACCCATGAAGTTCCTCCTCTCAGTGACATGATGTCAAAGTTTAAGTGTATCTGCTTTAAAGGATGGAGTGGAGAACACTGTGAGCAAAGAATTTCCTAAGAAAGTATTTGCTGTTCTGAATTTCCATATTATTATAAATCACACACATAATAACAATGACTTTGATTCATCCAACAACAATAAAAGCAAATACATGTTAATGTGAAACTCAGCTTGCAACCCATTTTATTTGTAATGTGACATTTCGGAGTTAAACAGAATAAAAAAAAAATTATAGTTTCAGTTGAGTTTATCCACAAAATGATTGAATGGTGAAAAGGAAGTGTTAAAAATCAAAACAGAGTAAGATTAGCTAAAACTAAAAAGCTATTTAGCTGTAACTCACCATCATCTAACATCACCATCATGAAGAAACCGAGACAGACTAAATCCAGAAGAACTGTGGCAATGTCCAAGATGCTTCAAGAAACCTACAGTACTTTGAAAAGTTTTTCACACTTGTGTAAAAATGCTCTAAAATAAGGATGCTGTCAAAAAATAATCTCAAAAATAGATTTACTTTATCAGTTAACTACTATTAAACTAAATTAAATCAACATTTAGTGTGCGTTAAAAAAAGCTTTTTTGTGCACTTTCAGGTATTGCAAGTAGGTTTCTTGAAGCATTTTGGAGACGTTGCCAGTTCATCTGGATTTAGTCTGTCTCAGTTTGTTCTGTTTCTTCATGTTATTCTAGACGGACTGAATAATGAGATCAGATCTCTGTGTCGAGCACTGGCCGTTGTCAGACTCCTTGTGCAAACAAAAATCTTATTTAATTATTACAATTAATGGAAAAATAAATGTTTGCAAATGTAAACTGATACTTCCTACTGACGCACTACAGCAAAAGATAGAAATAACTGACTTAAAACATTTTTTAGTTGGTTAAAATACTTGTGTTTTAATCATTTTGGCCACCACTATACAAGTATTTAGTTAGTGTAAGCACTGAAAGACATCTGCAGTGCTTCAAGGGATTGAACGGTTAGTAAAGAAGTCTTCTATGATGATTTGCTTGATTCTAATCTCTTGATTGGTTTGCAGAATCATGGGTAATGTCCAATTCTGCTGTTGAACACATTACTAATAAAAAAAGGTTACAAAAATGTTTGTAACCAAGTTTAAATAATGTTGTCTGTCGACTTTAGCAAAGGCATAGATTAATAACCTCATATATCATAGTAAGTCTGACATTAAAAGGTTTTTAAGTTATCATTCTACCATTGAGAAAATGAATAGGATTTCTACTTCTGGACCCAACTGTTGTGCTCTATAACCCCAAAGCCTAAGTGACAAGCAGAGTCTAAGGTACTGTAAGTTATTTCAAGAAGCTAGTTGTATTTTTGATGAAAGATTACGAAGACATTTTTGTTATTTGTAATAATGTGCACAGATAAACCTTTCACAATAAAACCAGGACTCCACAAAATGTGAGAACATTTTCATTTATATTTATTATTGTTTAAAAAAAACATTTAAATAGAATATTATGGTCTATATAATTATTTACAGTCGTTCTACAATCACTTACAATTGCTCACAATAGTGGAAGTTCTTGCGCATTCAAAACACCCTTGATAAAGCATGTTTTACACTACAGTTTAATGTTTGTTAGAGTGATAATGAATTTAAATATAATTACAAGTATGATTATTCATTTTTTTGTGTGTCGTTTTGTGTTATCAGTTGCTGTAGTGAAACTAATCTAGCCAGTTGCCGACTAGTGTGTAAGCATTTAAGTGTACAAAACAATACTGGTGAAATGTCCATTAATTAATATATTATTGTCCAGTTACACTACACAAAAATCAGCAGACCAAGTAAACGTTTTTAAGCAAGATAATGGATTCCACTAAAGTACTAGAAGCCTTTAAGACAGAATCACACATGTTGATGTGAAGTAATCGGTGCTCTTCTATTCTTGTCACAGTGCAGTAATGTTTCTCCTGTGGATCTGTTGAATGATTTGTTGTTATGGTCGCTGCACTGTGAGGTTGATGTGCAGCTTGTGCAGCTCTTGTAGGAGTTCCGAGATTTCTTCAGCTGTTTCCTGTTTCTGTTTCACCATCTCCAAAAGTGTGTGGAGAGCACTGCTCTGCTGGACTGGAGGGTTAGCAACAGAAAACACATTATTTGATGAAACAACAGGCAACAAAAACCGCAGTCAAAATAAGACAGAGAAATACATAGAAATATAATCCAGCTCCGAAAAGGGCAATTCAGACAACTTTTGCAACAGCATGCAAAGTTTCTCGGCACAACAGTTTTGCAAGGACCCAAAAAGTTTTGAGACTTAAAACACACCTTTGCGGGAAATGCAAAGGATTTGTAAAAGAAAACAACTGGGAACACAACTATGAGAACACAAAAGCATTGAAATGTAATTTCCTCTCGTCTGATTTTTTTCTATCACCAAATCCCCTTAAGGTCTCTGTATAGTGTAAATTACAAGATTATGCTACAAAAGCAATCATTGGTCCTTGACTTGTATTGAAGCCAAAACATTTCTTTTAGTCCAGCCTTCAAACATTAACTTTATAATTTCAGCTTTAACAATCAGATTTACTCACCTAAAAAACTGAAGATAAGAATGAGAGTAAGGAGGAACGCAACAATGGCTGCACAAGCTAAAACATAGTGCCGCCTAGTGGAAGTGCATTTGTCATTCGGTCTGCTCACACAGGGCCTTCTGACTGGTTGACCTGTTTGATAGACAACTCCTTGATCTTGCATCTGGAGGTTCCCATTGGAGGTCGGAGGTGGTGGACGGGGTGGCTGAACAGCTGATAGTGAGAGGTGGGTTTGAGTTTTATAGAAATTAGTAAGGATTTCAAAGTCATACATACACTGTCTGACATGATGAAATACCTTTGCTGTGCTGTTCAGAGTGTGTGCGGTGCAGGTCATTGATAGAGTCAACGGAATAGAGCTCAATCTCTGTCAGGTCTCGCTCGCTGACACGAACAAATGCTGGAGGAGGAGAAGGAGTGGACTTCATGATCACTCCCACCACTGACAGACAGAGAATGAAAACCTGATTCAAAGATTCAAAAATCAACATGTTATTTTGTGTACGATTCTGTCTTTTATAGAACACAAAATACATTTTGCATTGGTCTCACTTTTCCATGCAATTACAATGAATGGAGACCAGAGATTTTAAAATAAAATAAAAAAAAGGATTTAAAAACATCAACAACAAAAAAACACCACCATGAAAGTGCTCCATACAACTTCTGCACAATATTGCAAATATTTAAAAGTAATATGATTACCTTAATGTGAAATTTCAGTCACTGTAATTCCATGGGATGGAGCAAGGAAAACGGTCTTCAAATTTTCACCTTTTGCATTTCCATTAAGATGACATGAGGGTAAATAAATGAAGGCAGTATTATAAGTTTGAGTGAACTATTTCTCCTAACAAAAGCAAAAGATATATACAGTATGTTAGCTAAATGCTAAAGTAAGTATGGAAAATTAAGGGAAAAGCCATTACATTTTACAGTTAAAACATATTTACCGATGTTAAATATGCTTTTATATATAAGTTTGAGGCTGTAGTGAATAGCTGTATTAATATCAAACATTTTGCCAACTTTGATGCATGACTCAAACCAGTTTAAGTCTGATATTGAATAAACATGGACATTTGTTTGTTTGGTAGCCTACTGTTCACAATAACACACACACACACACACACACACACACACACACACACACACACATAATATATATATATATATATGTGTGTGTGTGTGTGTGTTTATATCAGGTTTAGAGAGTAAAACGGAATAGAATAGAACCCATTTGAATAGTCTCCGATTAATTTTGGCTGAATAGACTGAACAAAGATTAGCAAATGATCTCATGTTTGATGTCTCTCTATGGTCCACATATGCGCACTAACTCAAAACTGCACAATTTCTTAGTGGTAAACTGATGTCTGTCAAGGTGTAGACTTACCCTCTGATTGTGTGTTCATCAAACGCTAATAAACGTCTGTGGGTCGTAGTGTTGTTGACAAACACTAAAGAAAAGCCAGAGAAACCGCCGTGATTTGAACGGTATGAAATGATCTGTGTCCGTCTCGTCCGCCTGGCACCTCTACCCCTAAATACAGCTCAAAATCCCCAGACCCAAAATAGCTGCTGCCTCATGGACGAGAAGAACGGTTATTTATAGGTTTGGGACCAAACAATCATTCAGTTACATGTTGACTTTGTGTATATTCTAATACAAAACTCTTAATATTGCAAGAGAATGTCTTAATATGCAGCTTTATAGTAAGAATGTGTTCTTATATATCCATTATGTCTTAAATTGTCTTAGGGTAATATCAAAAGTACAACATAAAAAAATGTTTGTACGTTTTCTTGAAGACTAAGCAAAATTGAGTTGTAAGCTAGCTAGCGTTGGGAACCGAGATCAGATCATGTGTTATATCGATTCTCGAACCAATGAATCGGTTCCTTTTGGCGGATCAAAAGCGCACACGATCGGCGTAGTTCTCGAACTAATGATTCTTATGACGAATCAATCCGAATAATGAACAACGTGTTACTATGTTCAAATTAATGAAAATTAAATGATAAATAAAAACCTGACAATTAGATAATAAAATTAAATAATACATAAATAAATTCAAACAAAAAATGATTAATAGATCTGACATTTCTGTTCCCTCATTTCTGAAATGATGAATGCTACACCTCTGGGGCTAACTTAATTATTGAAAGATACATTAAAAGGTCTCTTCTTAACACACCTTTGTAAGAAATGTGTTTCTTATTTGGGTGGGTGACGTGACATGGCAGTTTTGCTGTCTTCAGTGTCAAACATGTATGAATGCAAAATATATTTGCCAAAAACCTTCTCAATATTGTGCAGAACATTATGCTTTATGTGAACATATTCAACATTAAAACGGTTCATAACTAATTTTTTCAGAATTTTCAACCAAACATAACAAAACTCGTATGCTGTGACTGTCCGGCACTTGTTTCTCAAAGTGAGAACTTGAATAAAACAAAAAAAAATAAATGCAAAAATTCTCAAAAAAATACAGACAAATAATACAGATGTCTATTTGTGAGCCTACTCTTTTCAAAGTCCAAGCATAATGTTTTGAGTCAGTTCTAATCAAAAAGATTTTGTCACACAAATCAAATTCATATGGTGTGACACTATTTTGGGATATTTGAACGGACAACTGTTTTGACACCCTTGGGAAGGAGAGGACCTTCTTCAGCAATGTTGTACAGAACTAGCAGTGTATTTCTACTGTTCAACCTGAGGTGAGTCATCATTTTTATTTTTACAATAAATCAGATCTTGTTGGCACTCTGACAAAAGTCCCACTTCCAGATGTCTTTTGGTGTGACACATTTTTTTATAAAAATGCAAAAGAAATGTTATTATTTTGTCATAATTATATGTAAATCTATGCTGCTTTGTTATAGCTAGCATGTTGTTAGTATGCTAATGTGTAGCTACAAGACTCAAGGTTGTGCTAAGTGCAGAAAACATCATATGGTGTGACATGTCTGCCTGTCACGCCATATGATTTGATTGTCACACCATATGATATGAATTGTAATTCCCTGCATATATAACAATAAATAACAAAGTCCAATGTATGTTTTGTCTTTTTAAACATTTATTTGGGTCAATCATCACAAAAAAGTTTAGTTTAGTTTAATTCGGTGATACAGATTTCTAGTTCATCAGACAGACACCGTAGATCCCTTCACAGAAACCTTAGAATGCTGTTTAAGTCTAAACAATGTTGTCTTCATCTCAAACCATTAATTTCCTTTTTTTTTTGTCAACTTGAGGCAGATAATGATGACAAGTGCAGACAGGACAAAGAGATACAGGGAGAGGTTTGCTACGTGGCCTAATGGTTAGAGTGTTGGACTCCCAATCGAAGGGTTGTGGGTTCTAGTCTCGGGCCGGACGGGATTGTGGGTGGGGGTAGTGCATGAACAGCTCTCTCTACACCTTCAATACCACGACTTAGGTGCCCTTGAGCAAGGCATTGAACCCCCAACTGCTCCCCGGGCACCGCAGCATAAATGGCTGCCCACTGCTCCGGGTGTGTGCTCACAGTGTGTGTGTGTGTTCACTGCTCTGTGTGTGTGCATTTCGGATGGGTTAAATGCAGAGCACAAATTCTGAGTATGGGTCACCATACTTGGCTGAATGTCACTTCACTTTCACTTTCACTACTCTCTCCAAATTTGACTGGCTTATGTACAATGGAGTCTAGATGAACTGATTTATTTGTGGATCCACTCAGCTACGTTGTATGTTCACGGTTCATATGATATTAAAAAATTGGTTGTTTTACTTATTTTAATACATATTGCAGACCAGTTTTGAATTGAAATGAAATTTGATACACAAACATATGTTCATATGGTTCATACAATATTAAAACAATGTTTGTTTTATTGTTAAATATCAAATAAATCAATAAAATTTGAATATTGCCTTGCAGCATTTAAGAGTGGTTAAATATTTCCTGCCATATGAGTGATCAGTACTCACCAATAAGTAGGATAATACATGGTTTGCATTGACACATGGCGACATTATCATATGGTGTGACACTATATCATTTGGTGTGACATTCCAAATTGTGAAAATAACATACCTTTATTAATGATAAAACCTGAAAATGTTCATGGAATACATAGAAAATAGTATCAGCAAGAGTCTCAAATATTTTTATAATTTTCTAGCAAGGTTTGTCACAATAAATAGAAAAAATGTTGAAAGACCGACGGCATAGGTCTCACATTGAGCAATGTTTAAAAAAATAATACACAAATTTAATTAATTTTCACAAAACTATAATGGATCACAGTTTAGTTATGATAAATGACTTTGATAAAGTGAGTAACTTAAGAAAGATATAATCCATTTTCAGTTTATATACAATTATTTTCATGTCACACCATATGACGATTGTAAGCACTAATACAACAAATTGTCACATAAATTCTGATTCCAACTGAAAATTTTGAAACAACATATGTTTCTATAAAGATGAGAGTTAGTAGAACAAAAGTCAACCATTTTTATGCCTGTTATTTGAAATTTTTGAAAAAACACTTTTTTATGGTACATATGTCACTGACCCATTTGCTCTTTTCTGTTGAAATAAGAAATCATATTATTTGTAAACTGACTAGCTCAGTAAATAACAAAATTTGGGATTTTTATTGTATTGCCATTAGATTTTTTACCTAAATATTAATTCATCGAAAGCACTAAAATAATTGTTATATTCCTCGCCAAACACATCCCTCTTTTTTTTGCTGCGGTCCTCAAATGTCTTATGCGCCATCGTTTACCGGAAGATTAATTCCGATAAAAGTGTCTGTGGGGAACTGCTCGACAGCACGTGTACGTCAGGAATTCCAACTACATTTCCCAGGATTCTCTGATTTCACTGGCTTGTTTTGCTGTGAAAGCAGTGTGAGAGTCGACAGTGACTGCGCTGGGCTTTTGAACAACTCGTGTGTAGCTGAAAACAACAACATGCTTGCTCGGGCTTTTGGAAACGGCCTCTGTAACCGACTTTCAAGGGAAACGCGAACTGTCGGTCTGGTGGCAACGGGGCGGCAGGATAGGCAAGCTTCCACAGAGGTATGCACGGAACTGGCATCATTTAAAACATCATAAGCTATGCAAACGTTAAACAACTTAATATAAACCTATGTCTTTGTAAAACCTTTGCAGAAGTCTTATTTCCTGCAAAGTTCGAGAAGGGAAAGTTTGCACTTGGTGCGTTTCAGTATAATGCCCTGACTCCTGAGGTGATGTTGAATGTAGTGCCGTTTGAGGGGTCTGTTTTGGCTCAGGGTGTCGTTCATGCACGAGGAACACTGGCATCTGCTGTGTTCTCCGCTCGAGCTGCTGCACTAATGAAGAGCACGAGCGCGTCCATCCGTGCAGAGTCCTCGTGGCTTGGACTGTGTGAATCACTGAAACACACAAGCTGCGGTCCAACTCATAGGGTCCCTATGCAGAGTTCACTGCTCCCAAAATATAGTCTTTGTCCCAACACACTGTTTGTAAGAGTTCACCTAACATGACAAAATGTGTTCATTCTGAAAACCCTGTACGTCATCTAACGTAGACAGCACTCGAGTCGCAAATTATGTTATGTTGTGTCTATGAGCCTTTTTAACTTAATCGAAATTGTATATTTTAGGTTAGGCAACTGCTCAGATTTTTTTTATTATTAATAAATTATTATTATTATTATTATTATTTACAAATCTTTTTTTCGTTGTTAGTTCATTTTCAATGGTCCTGTGGTGGGACAAATTAAAACGTATTGATATATTCTATGCAATCTCTCAATATGATCTTATGAAAACTGTATGCGTAATAATGCCAGTAACAGTGATGAAATAATTAGACTGAATCACTGGTAGTCACAAGGCATTGAATTCTCTTGAATTTTCCAGTTTGAGCGTGTGATGTATTACCTAATGTAATAAAGATAAAGCCTCAAGCCCACGTGTACTCTCTGTGGATCAGATAGTGTTTTAGTGTCTCATTCAGACTGCTTAGCTGACTTTGGACTGGTTTCGTAAACTGTAAATAGCTAATGTGGCCTAATGTAAGATAAAAAATGGGCAGACTAGTTGGTAGGCTCCAGCTCTTGAGGTCAAAGGTCACAGTATCTTAAGCTGACGTAATAACACACCACAAATTATACTATATTGTGTTACTGTAATAATTCTTGTTATTATTTACTGTTTTATATGAATATTAACTTTATCCAACAGGTTTATTTGCATTGATTTTTCTGTGTCTAGGTGGTGCTCAAGAAGACCCCGCTGTATGACTTCCACAGAGCTCAGGGTGGTAAGATGGTGGAGTTTGCAGGATGGAGTATGCCTGTGCAATACAAAGACAGTCACATTAACTCACACATGCACACACGCCAGCACTGCTCCATCTTCGACGTCAGTCACATGCTGCAGGTCAGTGTGTAGACATTTCATGTACTGTACGTAGACCAATTCATATGGTTTGTTTTGATCTAAAACATGGTTTAAAAATTAAGTAAAAGATCAGCTTAAAATGCCACATTTGACCTGCAATATTGGCTTTCTATTATTTTAAGACTGTAGTTTGAAGTGTGTCTAATGAATATTTGCTGTTTTCTCCACATAGACTAAAGTCCATGGTAGAGACAGAGTGAAGTTCATAGAGTCTCTGATTGTTGGAGACATTGCTGAACTAAAAGACAACCAGGTAACACTAACAAACACACACACACACACATAATGGTCAACTTTAGTAGAAAAAAAAAGCACAAGAAATATTAAGTCTCTTTTTTTTTTTTTCTCTAGGGCACTCTCTCTCTCTTCACAAACACTAAAGGAGGAATCATGGATGATCTGATAGTGACCAAGACAGATCAGGGTTACCTGTATGTTGTCTCCAATGCTGGCTGTGCGGACAAAGACTCTGCTCATATGCAGGCAAGTACAGTTAATGATCAGTAAACATATTCATTTACTTGATTCTGATTGGTTGATCAGGGCATTCAAATATTCTTGTATAATGACTGGAAAATATTAACCTCCTTATACACCACTAGAGGGCGTCAAAGTTCCTTAACATTTGTAATTTCCATTTTTTTTGTCTTTTTTTTTTTTTTTTTATGCAGTCAGTCTATTTATAATTTTTATTTGTGTATATTTATTTGCTTACACATGTATTTTTTCAGATTTATGTTCATTTTTTTGTAGGCCCGACTGCAGGAGTTTAAAGCAGCAGGTCATGATGTTGATTTGGAGTTCATGGAAGAAAGTCTTATTGCTCTGCAGGGTAAGTCATGGGTCTGTGGAATACTTGCATTGTAATACTGACCACATTCCTGTTTTATATTTTTTATAATACATTAGTGTGTATGTTATTTAAATGCATTATGTAAATTTTTGGGGCATTCGATTTTACATCGGTTATATGTTTATTCATATTGTATGCAGGCCCATCAATGGCCCAGGTTCTGCAGAAAGGTGTGGGTGATGACCTCAGAAAGCTGACCTTTATGACCAGTGTTTTGACCCCAGTGTTTGGCATTCAGGGCTGTAGGGTCACACGCTGCGGATATACAGGGGAGGATGGAGTTGAGGTGGGTCTGATCTCCATCTGACTGTATGACAACTAGACTGAAATTATTTACTATTGTTCAAAAGTTTGAGGTTTTTAAATAAATTAATACTTTTATTTAACAAAGACGCACTCAACTGGTCAAAAGTGACAGTTAAGACAATGTTACAAAAGATTTGTTTAAGGTTTCTATTCATCAAAAAAAAAAAAAAATTTCCACAGAAATATTAAGCAGTTAAACTTTTTTCAACATTGATAATAAAAATAATGTTTATTGAGCTCCAAATCAGCATATTAGAATAATTTCTGAAGGATCATGTGACTCTGAAGTACCAGTAATGACTGCTGAAGATTCAGCTTTGCCACCACAGGAATAAATAGAAAAGTTATTTTAAATGGTAATAATTGTTCACAATATTTCTGTTTTACTGTATTTTAATCAAATAAATGCAGCCTTGGTGATTATAAAAGACTTTCTTAAAAAAAAAAGAATTCTTAGACTCCAGACTTTTCTGTTTTCATTAAAATCATTAGAGGCACCCCCCCTCTCTTTTAATTATTAAGTTATTTGTTACAGTGTAAGAACTGTTAGATATGTCTGATTAATCTAGCTATTAAACATCCTTTTTAATAGCTAGTTTTAAACCCTTTTATGTTTTGGCATGTCTGTAAAGTTTATGTTCTTGTATTTACTGTATTTATGATTTATTCAGATCTCAGTACCAAGTGAAGACGTTGTCTCACTGACTGAAAAGTTGTTAGCTGATGGTGAGGTGAAACTCGCTGGTCTCGGAGCCAGAGACAGTCTCAGGCTGGAGGCGGGACTTTGTCTCTATGGCAATGACATTGATGAGACCACCACACCTGTGGAAGCAAGTCTTGTTTGGACTATAGGTGCGTCAAGTCTTTTATTATCATATCCCATGCATGTTTATTGAATGCTAATGTATTTGTGTGTGTTAAGGTAAGCGTCGTCGACAGGCACAAGATTTTCCCGGTGCTGACATCATTGTTCCACAAATAAAGGCCAAGACTCTGAGAAAGAGAGTGGGACTGATCTCCGCAGGACCACCTGTCAGACAGCACACACCAATCCTGTCATCTGACGGCAGGGTTATAGGTAACAAATGTATTTGTATTTAAAGGAGTAGTTTAATATCATCATAATTTATTCACCGATATGTCATTCTGAACCTGTATGATTTTCTTTACTGCCCACATTTTTTTAGGGGAGGTCACCAGTGGATGCCCATCTCCCTGCCTCAAACAAAATGTTGCCATGGGCTATGTGGAAGCTGGCTTCAGTAAAGTGGGCACATCAATCCAGGTGGAAGTGAGGAAGAAAGCAGTGCAGGCAGTGGTCAGCAAGATGCCATTCGTGCCCACCAAGTACTACATGGGCCAGTAGACCTACAGATTATAAAACCTTCTGTGTTTATGAGAGGGTCTGTTGAAGACCGGTCTGGTAGTATTTAGCAGTGGAGGTCTCTGCTACTTGATTGTCAGTGGAATGGAGACCAACATTAGAGATTACACAAAACCTGAGACATACACCAGCGTTGAGCAATTGAACAAATGCAAACTTTAAAACACAAACATAATTTACTTCCATTTGAATGACATTCCAGGACGTTCTGTAATAATTGCACAACATTTTGGCCACTTCACCAGAAATTCAAATCAAATTGAATGTCAGAATGTGGGAAAGGACCACTTGCTGTTTCTGTGTGTGTGTCTAACATAGAGCACTTAAAATGTTAGTTTGAGTGTGGGAAGTTGACGTCTGTTTTAAAGACTACTGACTCAGATTCCTTTAATAAGTTTGCCACACATCTGGTTCATTTTATGCCAGTGTACTGTTTTAGTGTCATAGCTTTATGATGTAAAATTATAAAATAATTAACAAAGCTAATCTGAATGAGATAAATTATATTAGAAAGATGCCTAATTGTTGAGTAGGTTGTCATGGTGTAGTATTATTAATGTCATTAAGTTTAGAACACATCACTGTGAAGTCCTTCGGTTTGAAAGAACATTTCTATTTTTGTTTTCTTTTGGAATGTGGTAGAATCATTTAATTTATTCCATATAATTTTCTAAACATTTTATTTTTGGTTGATTGTCCCCCACCTTATCTGCCCCCAATCCTCCCTTTCTTTATATCTATCTATATATATATATATATTTATGTCTGTCTATCTATCTATCTATCTATCTATCTATCTATCTATCTATCTATCTATCTATCTATGAGAATGAGTAATAAGTATTATTATTATTATTGTTAAAGAATGAATGGGTTTTATAAATGCTTTTGAGAAACGGATAGCCACATGTACCACCGTCTCACTTAATGAGAATTTCTAGAATCATAAAACCATAAGAGTCACGGTATGCTGACAGGTTCTGTTTAGCGTCCTTATTGTTTTCATACAGGAAAGTTTATAAAGCTTAACTTTTTTTGAAGAGTGTTCTGAATGGCTGATCATTCTGGGTACTGTAGTTCTCGTTTTTACGTCTCTCGCAGAGGCCCAGTGTTGGAGTAATACAGCGAACTGCATTACCCATAGTTCTCTGCTGTTATGTGATCCGTAGAGGAGGAGCGTGCCGAGCGTGCAAGCAGTTACCGATGGGAAGATGGTGGAAGCTGAAGCCGCAACGTGCACGATCCTCCGTCCCAAACATTTCCAAAGACATTTACCATCACAACCTGGCATTAGATATCGGTTACCTGGGGACAACCATAGATAATAAATACTAAAACTAAGACTGAATTCTAAGTATTTTGATTTCGGTGTGAGGCGCACCTTACATTGGTGGTGCCTAAAGCGTGGGGCCAAACTGCACAGATCATAGTATTTTGATACTCTGGGAAGGATTTTTCGGCTGGGATTGTTGATAAACTGTTGACTGGCCACAGCCTCCTGTTCGTTATAATCTGTCTCTTTTGAGCTTCGGTGTTTTGGAGCAGCTGTCGGGATGCCACGAAGCAAAAAGGGGAAACGCGGTGGGAACAGTTCGAGTAAGGGTGAGTTTAACACCTCCTCCTGTCACAGACCGAATATAAATGGTCACCAAGAAATATTTTTGTTTTCTTCCAGTAACATATCCTGAAATCAAGATCACTGTAACGTTACTGACATAATTGCAAATGCTTTGTTTTCATAACATTTATCTTATGTGAAACTAAACTAAATCACTGGTAAAGTATGTTTTATTGTTAGCCTAAACCTCACTAAATTATCGCGCATTGATTCTAAAACAATCAAGTAAGTTAATGTAATATTAAAAAAATACAACTAGCATTACATGCCATGCTTATTTGGTGACAAATTGCCAAGCTAGAAACTGAGAGTACCCCCCCCCCCCAATTATTTCCTTTACGATTTTAAGCAAAAAAAGATTGATAATTGATAAGGCATATTTTCTATAAACTTTTATTTGGTCTAAATGATCTGTCTGCAACCATTTCAGCAACATTTACAATTAACGTTGGCCTAATTTCAAGCGCCAGTCATCTAAAAACTTGAATTTTGTGTAAGCAAAATATTTAACAATTACTCTTTTAGAAACCGTTTTTGCCTTTTAATTCTGCAGTAAAGATAGAAGCAAAGTGATTGACTGTCAGGGTTATTCCGTCTGCAGCATGACAGGTGAAGCCCATGCCTGCTCGTGTATATTTAGCCAAAGGAGTCACGGAGCCACGAAAACCGGGCCTTCTCGGTCTACTCACGCGAGCTGTAAAGGCCTGTGAATCTTTGGGTAGACTTCGATTCGATTCACAATTCATAGGTTTTCGATTCAAGTCCGATTTTTGCTAAATGTTTTGAAATCATTGATTCGCTATAGAAATCGCTATTCATTAGATTCTTAGCAGTTTAAGTCAATTATTTTCCGAAACGGTGATTCACGATTAAAAAAATCATGTTTCAAGGTTATTGCATATGCATCGTCAGCAGGGTTGCCAGGTTTTCGCAACAAAACCCACCAATTGCTGCTCAAAACTAGCCCAATAGTGTTTCGAGGGTGTTCCCCGTCAAAAATCACATTCCAGGAGGTAAAATACAAATTTTTCGATGGCGATACCCCCGAAAATGTGCTTTTCAGGGGCTACATATCAACATGAGGACAAGGAAAAACAACCCTTGGCAGCAGTGTTAAAGTACCCCAATTCCACGGGAAAACCGCATACTTGGCAACACTGATCGTCAGGGTGAATCGTTACACCCCTATTATATAAATAATTATTAACTCTTTGTTTTAATTCAGACCAACAAGACAGGATTAAAAAAAAAAAAAAAAAAGTTCATGTCATATGCAGGAGCAACTTAATTTTTTCCCCCCTCCAGTACCAAAAGCAGAACCAATAGCGTCAGATCTTACTGATACTACGGTCTTTCATCAATTAGCCCCGGGGCCAGTTTAATACTGGGTTTCGGTACCCATCCCTAACTTTCACTGATTGATTTGATCAAAAGTAATTCCATTTCGTAAGATAATTTAGTAAGAACATTTAAATCAAAGTAATTCCAAACTTTGTGAGGCAGACGACATTCTTTGATAAAAAAATAACTTGTTTAGTTACTCCACAGTAGGGCTGCATGATTAATCGAATGCGATTATCATGCGCAAATTTATTAGTAAAGCTGGTTTTGTAATCAAAGACGATTTTATTACCGAAGAAATCTTTCGCGATAATGACCGCTGTTTGCATAGCTTCTCAGTGAACTACAGCTCTGTGTGCAGTAAATGCTGCTCCATTTGAAATCATATGAAAATATCACATTTAATAACTTCCTTTCAGTCCAAGCTTTCACTTTAAGTCCTGTGTTTATTAATCACGTTGAATCAATGAAAGCAGTTAAATCTTCTATTTATCCAGCTACCGCTATAGGCATTTTCTGGGTTTCTTCTGCGATGTGTACCGTATTTTCTGGACTATAAGTCGCACTTCTTTTCAATAGTTTGGCTGATCCTGCGACTTATAGTCAGGTGCCGACTTATCAAATTTAATTTGACATGAACCAAGAGAAATGAAACAAAAGAAAACATTACCATCTACAGCCGCAAGAGGGTGCTCTATGCTGCTCATTGCTCCTGTAGCCTACACTAAGCAGCATAGAGCGCCCTCTCTCGCGACTGTAGATGGTAATTTTTTCTCTTGGGTCTAAATAAATGCGACTTAGTCCAGTGCGACTTATGTTTTTTTTTTTTTTTTCGTCATGACATATTTTTGGACTGGTGTGACTTCTAGTCCGAAAAATACGGTATTTGGAGTTGGTGCGAGAGCGCCCTCTGGCCTTTGGATGGAGACTTACTACTGATCACAGAACTGTGCTTCACTGAAAGATACGCATGAAAAACGCAGCTTCTGTTGAACCGCGATTTTAGTTCCATTTCGATTAATCATGCAACTCCTACTCCACAGCGCCGACCAGTGCATTTAGGTTAGAACTGACTGACTGAAAAAGTTTAAACCATCTTATGATGGTTTGCAGGTCTTAGCTGGTTTCAGGTGGTTTCACAACTGCTATAGAATTGTTGTATGTGTCTAATCGGTGGACAAGGTGAATTTCCATTCTAACCAGGTTAAATATGACCAAAACCAGCAAAGTAGACAAATAATACCAGATTAGAAGACCAGCAGGGTTATACATTTGAAAGATTTGAGAACTTCAGAGTGCAAGAGTACCAGTTCTTGTCAGCTGGCCTTGTCCTACAGTTGAATGTTTGAAATGTCAAACTGATCTCAGATAAGACCTGGTTTAATCTCTCTCTTCCTCCTGTTCACTGTGAGCAGGCTCACTTCGACAGGAAGTGCTTCAGCTGCAGTTGTCAAAGACTGCCTTGTCACGTGCAGGTAGCATGACCTGATCTTGATTGTGACTCCATGCCTCTCAGCCCATTAATGTTTAATAAGCTACATGTGTATATCCATTCATGTGTATTTGTTTACATCTTCTTTCATTTGTCTAATGCCTTTCATGACTTGAGAACCAAAATCCCCCAGAAGCATCTATCACTTCTGCTTTCTTGTGAAAACAGACGTCTAGATCAGTGTTTCCTAACATTTTTGGTCAAAAGTACCTCCAAGGCCCCATTATTAAAGGTCAACTATCTCTTCACTGGGACAAACCAGAAATGTTTCTTTTGACTCCTATTATACTGGAAATGATTATCAGTAGAGGCTTTTATTGTCTCACCAAGCAGCTGTTTCTCTGAGGCAGCTAAAGTTTTCCTTCATTGGTCTTTGAGCAATCAGAGCGGAACAGGGATGTTTAACAATAGTAATTTCATTTGACCTTTTTATGGTGAATTTAAATGCTAAAGCTCCCACTGCTCGGGAATCACGAGTGTCCAGTCTGTTGCAAGTTCAGCTCCACTGAATGATGAGGCTTCTGGAAAGTACTGGAACTCAAGTCAAAATAATTGGACTAACAGTTTCTATCCACATTTTGACTCTGCAAAGTCTGAGGCTACTGTAGATTGTCTCAAATTTGTTTTTCATAAATTCCCAACCATTCCAGACTCATCCCCCACATGGTATTCATTCTCTGCTGAATGCACTGCTTCTTCCCATCGCATCCCTGCTGACATGTCTTGTTACGCTGTTGCATGTATTGGTAAAACAGTTAGACTGCCATTCGAAAGTCTGTTGGAATGTCACATTCATATTGATGAGATACTGATGACTCCCAGTTTGAGGCCTTTTAAGTTCTAAACAGTTATGACTTTATTCTCAATTTGTTTTAAAATTCAGCTTTGCAGTCACAGGAGGAAATGTAAAAATATATTACAATAGAAAACTCATTTTAAGTTGTAATATTATTTTACAGTATTACTGTTTGTACTGTGTTTGTGATCAAATAAACGTAGCCTTTGTGAGCATGAGATTTATTTAAAATCAAAATCAATCCGATCCCAAAAACATTTTAACAGTAGTGTGTTATGTACATTAAGCAGACCAACTTACAAATGAGTCATGTCTTTATTAAAATCCTCTCAAGGAAATTAGACTGATCAAGTTAAATCATGATTAAACCAAACATCATTTTAGGCAAGATCTAGTAAGGCTGTTTGAAACACAAATACATATAGTGTAATAGCTTAAATGTTTGATTGAATCTTTTCAAGAGTATGAACTGCATGACCTATCTTTTAGAGATTAATCTGATCACTGAAGAGAATTGATTCAGTAGTTTCATGATCCAGAGTTGATCAGTGCAGAGAGACAGTGATTGGTTTAAAGAGGATAGCGTCTCAGAGGATTTAATCTGTCTTTCTGTATTTAAGTATCAATTTTTTTTTTCTCTTCAGTACATTTTTAATTTTAAAACGTTATTTACAAATCTTCATGATTCTAAGACGGACACTTTCATGCTAAACTAAAGGTCTGCTGGTATCTCAATGGAAAACAAAGAGGGCCATTGTATGTTTCAGAGAGGCCACGCTGAACTTTGACCCAAATCAGAGCTCTGTTTCTGAGTTGTTGGTTTGCTAAGAAGTGTGAGTGTGAGCATGAAAGAGGTGTGATTTTCTGTATAGTCAGACTGTTCACACTTTCAGTTAAAGTTAATGGGAGATTATTAAAACTAACAGACTGGTTTTGCAATCCTGCATGTGTGTTTGTTTTCTCTGAACACTGAAGTGAATCTTCTGGCTTTGTCCAAGCAGAGGGTTTAGGTATATGAACTTTGTGGACAGTTAAAACACACAATCACACTATGACACACCCCTCTGGCTAACCTATGATCATTCTCATCCTTCATTTAATTAAACCATTAAACTAATGTTCACTGTGTATCTCGTCATCATGTCTCTCTCTCACACTGTTTTAGGGAGAAATGGGGCGAGAGGCGAGTCTGGTGTGAGTGATGATGATTTGGCGTCGGATGTCGTCAGTCACTGCAGCAGCGCCAGTGAGAGCGCGTCAGTCATAGAGGAGGGCACAGGTACACCAACAATTAAAAACCTAAGACATGCACAACATTATCACAAGTATGTTTTGCCAGTAGTATACAAGTGCAAAAAAACTGACTTTGTGCTGTGCAGGAGAGGTGGTAGATGAACAAACTGCTCAGGAAGAAACTGAAGACAAACTGAAGCAATGCATCGACAATCTGATGGACAAAAGGTATCAATATGCTGACGCAACAGTGAGCAGTGCAAGCACACACAGTTATTGAAAACTAAATGAGCTTTGTAGCTGTTTCACTCTAATCTTTTGTGTTTTTCAGTGCTAAGACCCGTCTGGCTGCACTAGAAAGTCTGCGCTTGGGGTTTTCTTCCAGAGTGCTGTATGAGTTCCTGTTAGAGAGACGTTTCACCATCAGTGACTGTCTGGAGAGGAGCTTGAGGAAAGGTGTGTATTGGGACTTTTTGTGTTCACACGTTGTCAAAGTTCAGATTAAGGTCAATGGGACACTCCTTAGATTATTAAAACTACAGAGACCGGTTTTGCAATCCTACATGTTTGTTTGTTTTCTATGAGTACTGAAGTGAATCTTCTGGCTATATATATATTTATATGTAGGGATGGGTCACGATTTTCGAAATATTCGATTAGTCGATTTAATGACTGATTATCGATTAGTCTGTGCGACGATTTTCTAAGGATGTGAACTGTGCCTGCGCATGTCTTACCCCCAAAGCCCGGTTCGGTTGACTGTGATCGCTCCGTGCCACGCTCTGACGCAGTTGGTTGGAAGAAGTGGGCCAGAGCCCAGTTCAGTTTAATCAGGGTGCAGTACGCATGCAGTGTAAGCAACCGCGCCAGGAAACTACTGACATGTGCAGCATGATTACATTAACATTTCTAAGAGGCAGGCGCGATAGATTTAAAAAGCAATATGTTGTGAGAGGGTCTTCGGTGTCAACGCATCTCAATCGACTCAAAAAACTGAACAACAAAGTTAACAAAATAACTGAATGCAAATGCATTAAAATGATTTGTTATTTGAAGGAATAAAATGTAATATTCCACTGGTTTGATAACCATAAAATTTTTTTAAACTATTTAAAAATTAGACTTTCTGAAATAAAATAATTAGATTTTTCTGAAATAAATAACGTTATGTGACTATTCACCAGCCTTTAATTATGGTATAAATGCTTGGAAATATGTAACGTTTTAAAAGCAATAAGCTTTGGGCTTTGTTACTTTTTATTATAACACAAAGCCTCAGGCTTCTGTCAATTTTAAGAAAAAATACAAACGCTCTTAAATCTGTAGTGAGATATTCGCCTCCTTTCATGCGGCATGTGAATCAATTATATTTTCCTGTTTAATATTTTCAGCACGAAAGTAATAACAAATATTTGGGTGCATTTTGAAAAAAACAGAACAAATTAAAACAAACTAGAAGAATGACAGGTGCCACATACCTTTTTTTATTAATATTTTGGCGAAGTATACAGGTGTAATATATTCAGTTTTACTTCATGTGATGCAACATGATTTCATTGTCGTAATTTTGACTTAATTCTTAAAATATTATGATGCTAATTTTATTTATTTATTTCTTTTTGAGAAAGATAAACTGACAAAAATTCTCAACTCACGGTCTTGCGCTGGCCGCTTTATAGGCTATATTAAAACAAACAAAGTTCAATTTAACAAACATAAAATGTTTCAATCATATTTCTGAATTAAATTAATAAAGAATTGAAACAAAATATGACCACTTTGCTGTTAAAACGCGAACGGGGCCTAAGAAAGGCAAAAAAATAACAAAACGTCTGTGTGCTTCTACTTTTTAAATCTGTCAAAAAACTACCACTCTTCATCCATTAGCAAACTGTAAATGTATCTATAAAGGATAAGAAATAAAACTTGATTGACGGCAGTGGGGGGAGAAATTCCAGGCTGCATTTGGATTTGTAGACATGTTATCTTTGGTTTCTCTCGCTTTGCAAATAAAAGGAGTTTACTAACTTGATAGTGTCTTTATCTGTAGGTGGAGGAGAGGAGCAGGCCGCTGCTGCTACAGTGAGCGCTCTCTTGTGCATGCAGCTCGGGGGCGGAGTTGAAGGTGAGGAGGGCTTCAAGATGCTCAGCCCCATCCTCAGCTCCATCTTGATTGACAGTTGTGCCAGCCTGTCCGCTCGACAGAGTGTGAGTTGATGCCTCAATATATGTCTATAAACTACGACTACATAAACATTTAAAATGGGATTGTTTACTTATATCTTCACCTTTTGTCAGTGTGCTCGAGCTCTGGGTATGTGCTGCTACGTGTCTGCCTCAGATGATGCAGAGGTACGATCAGATCTTGTAAAATGCATATGGATATTTATAGATCTGCATGTTTGTAGAAGCATCATCTGTCTTTTCCTCCTGTCTTTTTCAGGACCTGATAAAGTCTCTTGGTCATTTGGAGAGTGTGTTTGTGGGTGCATATCCCCTCGGTGATGGCTCTCTGCCCGCTGTCAAAGCCGGGACCCCTGCACTCCACAGCGCCGCCCTGCAGTCATGGGCTCTGCTCTGCACCCTCTGCCCTGCATCACGCATCAACACCATTCTCAGCCAGTGAGTTTGAATCACAAGAAAACACATATTTGCACAAATGTTTAACAAGCTTAACAATAACCAATTTTTTCTTACAAAAATTCAAATTCTGCCAAAAACTCACTGCACAAGCCACAATAATCCAAACAGCCTATAAGATGCAAAAAAAAGGGTCTGCACACTATAAAGGACAACAAAAAAAAACAAATACAAGAAACATATTTACTGAGAAACGGCCGAAACTTGTTTTGATAATGTTTGGACACATAAATCTACCCATATCTCCTTGCTAAACTTCAGTAACGAAAAGAACTTAACAACAAAAAAAAAGCTTTTTCTGTGCTCTCAATGTTTTTATATCCCTCCATGTTCTAGCTTATACTATTGTACTTTAAATTGCCAGCACCTTCTCGTGACTATTGCATCCTTATGATGAGTCGCTTTTTCATTCCTCTTTGGAAGTCGCTTTTATAATTAAGCACTGAAGAATGCTTCTCTCTTGTCAATTTCACCCTTATAGTGTACAGGCTTGCAAATCTTTGCCTTTGTTGTTAAAAAGCCACAATCCAAAACCGTTCTGATATCTAAGCCACAGTGAATACAGAAGGCATTATTATATTTTATGTATTGCTTTCATCAAGGTGAAATAAAGCTATCTGACAACACCCAGATTGAACAGATAGACTTATTTGTCTGTAAAATGATCTTTCCCTTTGTCTTGTCTTTTAGCCACTTGCCACGTCTACATGCTTGCTTAGAAAGCAGTGAGGTGAACTTCAGGATTGCTGTGGGAGAGACCATCGCTCTGCTGTATGAACTGGGACGGGACATCGATCAGGTGTGTGTTGTGTAATGGTGAATAAGCTTGAATGTCAGGAAGATGGCAGTGTACGTAATGTGTGTTGTATTTCAGGAGTTTGTGTACAAGGACTGCGATGCATTGTGTGACAGTCTGAAGAGCCTAGCGACTGATGGAAATAAACATCGTGCTAAAAATGACCGCAGGAAACAGCGCTCAATCTTCAGAGAGGTGCTGCACTACATTGAGGTGACAGGAGAACCACAATTCATGCCTTTTTATTTTAAAATAACATGTCATTAAATTACATCCAAATATGTCATAGCCACGTTCCATGCAGGGCTAATAAGCCGAGTTGTTCCAGTACTGTCTTAGATGGTTATGGTTTTAAGATTTACTGACATCAGACCAAACATTCCTTCCTAATTTCAGAATGAAGATTTCACAGAGGAGAAGATCCAGTTTGGGATTGAGGCCATCTACGTTGATGGCTGGATGCGCCGCAGGATTTATGATGCCTTTAAGGAAGTGCTCGAGTCAGGAGTCAGACACCACCTACAGGTGAGTATCTAAATGAATCGATATTGAATCAAATCAGAATTGAAGTGCAGGCTTCTGATTCGAAGTAAAACCAATCAGAAATTCAGTGCTTTGTAGTGAAAGTTTCAGGAGCTGAATGCTGTTTTTCACTCTCAATTTCTAATCTAGTACAATTTAGAGTTTGTTAAAGTTATGTTCTTTATAAAATACCTGTGGCATTTTACAATTTTGTAAACTAAAAATATATATATTTGTAGACCAGTTAAGAATTTTTATTTAATACTTTTTTTGTAGCTTGTTTTTAAATAATTTAAAGTCATCTTGAGGCTACCTTTAACGTCTTTTGAGCTCCCCCAAACAGGCCCTGACTCCATGTTTGAGAACCACTGTTCTGTAGTGTTTGTTATGAGTTTTTGTGTCTGTTTTTGTAGTTTAATCCTTTATTGAGGGACATATTTGGACTCGGACCTCCTCTCATCCTGGATGCGTCTGTCAAAGCCAGCAGGATCTCCCGCACAGAGAGGGTAATCTTGAACCTTTTCTCTTATAATAAATAACAAAAGGTGACACTGACATATAACAAAAAGTCTAAGCTTGTATAGTGAAGTCAGATCCAATTGATTTTGTGAGCTGTCTGCCAAAAAATGCTAATTAAATCAGGTTTTGTGTATGTTTATGCAATTTTGGTTTGTCTTTTCACAGCATCTGTTTAACTCTGCTGCATTCAAAGCTCGGACTAAATTGAGGAACAAAGTGAGGGACAAACGTGCCGACGTGATGTGAGGATGAAGGCGACAGAGAAACACTACATCCTTAGAATCCACTCGGCTCACTTGAAATTATAGTTTGACATACTGCCAAGCCAGAGACTTGACAATGGACATGCGTGACTGTCTGAGTGTGAAAGGCTGGGTGTGTGCACGTGTGTATGCGGTGTTGTGTTTTTATTTAACATCACAGTGTGAAAGCTAGGAATCCTACTATTAAACAAACATGAAATATTGTATCTTTATAACAACGTCTTGTAAGGCTGTATTCAGCTTTTCTGTTGAAACCTGTTTTACCTCCTCGAGTGTTTTTGGGACAAAAGAGAATTTTTATCATTGAAACATTAACTTTTTACAGTTCTGCTACAAACAAAGAGGCCAAGAAAACCTAGTTCTTTGTAGTTTTTCTATATGCATTTTATAAATGGATTATGCTGATGCACCTATGATCTGATGATGCAAACAAATGAAAATTTATCTTTGACTGCAGTTTGCCAGAGTTAGTGTAGACCATTGTTAAACCTCTCTCACTGACACTAAATCAACCATGTTTCACATCTTAATTCTAGGGTTGAATTAAGATGTTAAACATGATTGTTGTTGTTTTTGGCTCTGTGGGATGCAGTCAAATAATGTTTTTGCATCATTGTACCCTTACCACAAGCCCATGTGTGCACATTTAGGTCATGCTTTCAACATTTCTTTTGAATTTCTTTCTAAATATAAAAAACACAAGTTTTCTTTGAAGCAAAAGTACTGTATGCAGCAGCAGGATTTTGGAAGAAAAAAGTAAATAAATTATGTAATTCTCCTTAACAGTGTTGGAAGTCTTTTTGACAGGGGCAAGTGTATTTTGTGGTTTGACAAAATTCATGGAGAAAGTGTGATGACTAGAATTGCTCTACAAATCTTATCAGCTTGTGTATTTGATTGCATATCATTTAAAATTTGTTGTTTTATACAGTCAGTTTAAAAATATATACATATATTGTTCGTTTGTTATTATATTTCATTTTAAGTAACTAATTAGGATCATGTTAATGTGTGTTTATTTAAAAAAAACTATTTACACGGCTCCTTTCATACTCTCGCGAGATTTTCGACCTAACTCAAAGTTGGCTTAAATGTTCAGCCTTACAAGTAAACATACAAAGGTAAATTATAACAATTCTGCATACTTAGCGATAAGGGCAGATCTATCAGCTCGCACTGTGTCAGGAATGAACTAGCAAGGTTTCCGAAAAAAAATCCTTTATTGCATCACTGGCTTTATACGTTAAAACCTGTTTCTATTCAGTCTATGGGTAAAACTCTTTTTCAGCCGGCCTGCTGATTGGCCCGTGGCTGGAGGAGTCAGCTGTTAAAGGATCAACTGTTATTTCAGAGCGTTTCTCTTGGATTCTTTGTCCCTCCCCTGTATTATATTTTTATGCCTGGCCATATAATGACATTAATTTAGCTTTAAATGACACTAAGCTTTACGTTCTCTCTATCTCTCTCTCTCTTTTCTTTTTTTTCTTTTTGAAATGCAGATTCAGATCGATGTAGGTACAAATCACTTGTCTGATATGGCCATCATCAGGAGACCCATCAAGGTGTTTTAATGTGTTAATGTTTTGTCCTTTGCGAGGAGAGGATCAGCCAACTCTCCAGAAATTTAAGGACTGTTGTTCCTGGTACCACTCTCCTTTCTGTGGGCCTGAGATGTTCAAACCCACCATTAAAAGCAAATGTTTGAAACATTTACTGGGTCACAGAAGAAGAGCAATACGGCACAAGGGCAAGTACTAAATAATGCGTTACAAAATTAAAAGCATTTAAATGTATACATTTTACTTGAAGTCGTAGGAATAAATTATTATTGTTCCTTTAAATATTAACATTTACTAAAGCATAGAATTTTATAGAAGCATAAGTAAATCTTAGTATTATATGGATTTCTAACAGAGGACTCTTTCACTAGAGTTCTTCATTTTTAAATGTCATTTAAAGGGCCAAACTGCTCCACACTTTCACTGCGTCAGCTGCACATCTATTTTTATGAGGAAAAATAGTTTTCTAAAACACCTGGCCATGTGCGAGAGCAAAAAACCAAAGGTAACATATGTAGAGTTGAAATCAGAAAAGCGTTTACCTGCATCAGAGCTTCATCTGACTGCATCTGAGGCTGGCAGTACTGAGGAGATGCTGGTCTGTGAGGGACACAAAAGTCTGATATCTGAAGGTGCTCAGAAGAATAGGAGAAGAAAAGAAACTTTTAGCTCTATTAAACTCTATTTGCCCTGTGCTGTTAAAGGGTTGGTTAAACATGCCTGAACCAGCTAAATAATGTCTTACTAGGCATACTAGAAACTTCCAGGCAGGTGTGTCGAGGCAAGTTGGTGCTAAACTCTGCAGGACACCGGCCCCGCAGGACCCAGTTGCAGGATTTCAATATAGTTTGATAATTTGAGTCAATTTTAGAGCACATTGTTTTCAGTTGTTGCACATGTTTCTGCCTGAGTTTATTGCCTTCAGAATGGCTGAAAAGTCTGGTAATTTGTGGTCATTTCTCGAATGACAGTGAACACTGGACTAATCGCTACTGAAAAAATATAAAAATAAAAAAGTTATTTTAAATTGAAATAATATTTCACAATCTTATTGTTTTTACTGTATTTTCAAACAATTGCAGCCTTGGTAAGCATAAGAGTTTTATTTGAATAAGATTAATCTTACTGACTACCAAATCAAACTATTTATTAGACTACTTTCTCTTTTTTGAAAAAGGTATTTGTTGTAGATGAAAACACACATTAAAGTTTTATTTATATAATGCTTTTCACAATGAACACAGGTGTGATGTCACGTCCCTTCACAGGTCAGTTTGCAGGTTTATATGAGTCTTTGCCTTCTCAATGCTGGTCTGCAGACAATGAGAGAATCTTCAGCAGTGCCTGTGACAACAATAAGGTAAACACTTAAATGAATACACACACACCCAAGGGACAAAATTTTGTTTTGTTTTTTTATCACAAATAATGTGCGCATATTGAGAAATTCAGAATCATTTGTAATCAATATTTGTAACTTTTTTTGTGTCCAGAGGGGCAGTGTTGTGGACTTTGCAGAATGAGACGACCCTTGATCCTGATAGGGTCGCAGTGATGGGTGGGTCTCACGGTGGTTTTCTGGCCTGTCACCTGGTTGGTCATTATCCAGATTTCTACAGAGCATGTACGACAAGAAACCCAGCGATCAACGTCATTTGTTAATAACCCAGTTATTAAAGATGAAAAGGTGTTTGCAGTGGCTGAAGGTGACTGTAATGGTGTTATGTGTTTATGCTGTCCCTTCAGGAGATATTCCTCTGTTGTGCTTCAGTATGCTCTTGACCGACTGCCCACATCACAGTCCCTCATTTCCATGCTGGAGAAGTCATCTATAATTCATGCTGCACAGGTACACACACACACACACACACACATTTACTTACCTAATCTAAATGTGTACATTGCATGGACTTCTGTTTTTATTTACAGCTAGTTATATACTCTTGTTTTACAAATGAAAACATCCCCAAAAGCTGTTGAAATCCTTTGTTAGGTTCAACTAACTTCTGGGTACAAATCTGTCTCCATAACATGGTCAGGGAGATGTACACTCACTTTTACTTGCACACAAACACACAGGAATAGTGATTTGTATGTAGTATTTATTTGTGTAGCATAAGCTTAATATCTAAATAGTAGATCTTAATATGGTTTGTGTACATGTGTGTTTAGATCCGTGCTCCTGTGTTGTTGATGTTAGGTGGGAGAGACAGGAGAGTCTGGAGCTCTAGAGCACTCAAGAGCAGGAGCTCACCTGTCAGGTACACACACACACAAACAAACAAACACCTGCCTTTAATAAACACACATTTAGACCGATATTATTAGCCACTAGGCTGATATTGGCTATTAATGGCATCTACAACAACCTTGTCAATGGGTAATACACTTTTTCTTTTTGCAGAATATGATACAGTTTGAGATCAGGAAGATTATAATTTTTTGTCTACATTTTTTTTTTTTTTTTATAAAGAAGTTGACTATGCTCACTAAGGATGCATTTATTTGATTGAAAACACAATTAAAACATTTTGAAATATTTGTACAAATTCAAATAACTATGTTCTATTAAAAAATATTTAAAAATAGAATTGATTCCTGTTATGATATAGCTGAATTTTCAACAGCTATTACTTCAGTCTTAAGTGTCACAATGGTAATTCAGTTTGGTTGATTTGGAGCTCGAGAAACATTTGTTATTATTATTATTAATAATGTTGATTTAATATTTTTGTATTCAGCCTACTCTTTCTTTTTTTTCATCTTTATCACACACACTCTCTCTCGTTCTCTCTTTTTCTGTCTCTCAGGTTATTGTGGTACAGTGATGAGGGTAATTTGCTGTCTAACATTAACACTCAGTATTACTGCTTCCTCAACATTGTTCTGTGGTTCAAAGAACATTTAAAACTGACTCAACCTTTCTCAGAAATGCATATGAAAATATTCAGCAGATTTTTATTTTTTTATTTTTTTGTCTGCAGAAATTGTATTTGACATTCTTGCCAAAACTGTAAATGTCCACAAATGTTGCGGTGGAGCTGAAGTTACAGGTAATGCAGGTCATTCTCCACTAGGGGTCAGACCTGTCCATGTTAAATCAGCACTACTTTAATAAGGGGTCAAATGCCAAAGGATGAAGTGATTTAGAAATCAGAGCTCATGTACTGTCATACTGAACTTCTCTTTTTAGAGTCAGTATCTAAACATGCACTTTTGTGTTTAATGGACAGTAATGGTCTTGCCATTTATTCAGATCAAATATATTTGACTTTAAATACAAATACATGATGATTGTTTGTAGATCAAAGTAGTTTATGAAAAAAATACATTAAGGGTGGAAAGTAGAAGAGAAAAACAAATACCTGTTTTCTAGTTTCTGAAAAGTATCGCTTAGAGATCTTCAACATTCCATATTCATAAACATGATACGAGTTAGAAATGAGTGATGTTAATTTTGGCCAATGTTTATGCACTAGATTTGGTGGCAGCTGTACATATGACTTTTGTGTTCATTTCACTTACAGCCACTTAATTCAATTCAATTCAAGTTTATTTGTATAGCGCTTTTTACGATGCAAATCATTACATAAGAAAGGTATTAACCTCAAAGATTTCTTTGTCTCATAGTTTATAGCAGCATTTTTGTCCTTACACTTAATCTCCAAATCCTCTTCGACAGATTCCTTCAGCTCTTGTGTTTCTGTCATGAACTTTTGATTTGCCATTTGAGCACCAGCCAGCTTTATGTTAGTGTTTTGTGGCCGATTGTAGCATGTGGATTTTCAATATTCCGGCAGTCTTACGGAGCAGATTGCTTTATAACCTGTTAAGATTGCATTGCTAATGACCCACAGAGAAAGAAGTAGAACACAACAGGTCACCTGAGACCACTGCCCCTATGTGTGTGTGTGTGTGTGTGTGTGTGTAAGAGAGAAAGAAAGAAGGGTTTGTATTATTCACCCTTTGTTCGGGTTTGGTGTAGGTGTCTAGGTCTTGGGCAGGTCAAATATCATTAAAAGTATTTACTCTCTGTCTCAGTTTGCCTAGATGCTGGATGACATGTTCATAAAGGAAGATTAAAGAGCAAGGCAGAATTTGAGAATAAACACAAACACCCAAAAAACAGAAAATCATTGCCAGGGGCTGAAAAGCAGATAAAAGCAGAAGCAGATAGGGAGAAAAATCTGAGTAGGTTTAAGCTCACACTGGGGTAAAATGAGCCACAGTTTGGTTGGTGCTCTCATGAGCTGTGATGTGACACATTAAATGAAAACACAAAAGTTAATGATGGCTCAAGCATTTTTTTCCCCAGAATGCTTGGAGTTTGGTAAGAAACAGTAGGCCTGGGGTACACTGAATCAACGGCAATAAATATGACACCGCTTGAAGCAGTCAATCTATTTGAGTTGGCAGTATAACACAGCATAAACTACATCCTTCAGACATTTTTGTTATACTTTGTTTCATGTTGCCTCAGTTGCTTTTGGATATTACAAGTCTTATGTAAACTGTTTGCTTTGATCTTCAAACATATACAACAACTCTGTTTTGTTTTCAACAGAATTCGATTGCTCCCCCCTCCCACTGCCCCCCCGCTGATTTGTGTTCATGTTGTGTTTTTTAGTTTCCGAATCACCGTACATTTGCTTCATCAGAGTAGCAGCTGTTTACCCCTGTTAGGTAACGACCATAAAAAGCTCCAAAAGAACGAGGGAATCACTTTCTGCGAGCAGACGTCAATCAAACCTGTGTGCGCACCAAAAGGCCCCGGTGTATTCACAGGACATTCTGCAGGAGGTCCGAATAAAAATGCAATGTTGAGCTTTTTTTTGTAAATGAACCAGAAATTGTAAACAAAACCACACGTGTGCTAAGGCCATCCATTCATCGGACAGAAATTCTCAAGCAGGCTCTATTTAATATTTATTTTTTATTTCAATTACCGAAAAACAATTAGTAATATTTTTGGAATTTCCATATATGTATTTATTAGGCCTATATGCATACACACACACACACACACACACACACATACATATATATATATATATATATATATATATATATATATATATATATATATATATATATATATATATATATAAAGCCAATCAAGAGAAAGAGAGATTGTTTAATAGATTGTGGTAAGGGTGAATAAGGAGGGACAGAACTGACCAGTCATACCCATTAAAGAGAGAATACACAAATATAAGGGTTGCTCGTGTGTGGTTATCAGTGTGTTTAGACAGAAGTGAGTAGAGGAGATTCAACAAGAGTATTTCCACCTGCTTGTGATTTAGTGTGTTGCATAGGAAATGTGATACTGCTGAGTTTGAGGGATGTGAGTGATATGAGTTTGTGCAAGCCTGAAAACATTACTATAGTTTCATAGGGCTTGAAGGCTGTGTTTGTGGTTATGTGTTCAGGGGGCCGGAGGCTAATTGACTTTTGGGGTAATTAGCATGTCGTTGAAAATCATTAATTCTACTCACTTTTCCTCCCTCATGTTTCCATTCGTGGGCCGGTCCGCGGCGCTCCGCTCAGTTGTCACTGTAATGGATGAGTCCATTAGCTGCCCCTGGCAGGGGAGGTGATCGGTCAGAGAGTAAACTGGGTAAAAAGGCCAAAACTGTCACCAAACAACTTAAGCTAATAGCATCACCACTTTACTTGATGAAATGTGTTAACACGCTCTCGTGCTTCACTTTTCTCCCTCCATCCCTCAGATAAACACACATGGTCAACACCCATATATTCCAGTCTCTCCTCTCTGCCGTCTTCTGTCATTTTCTCTTTCCACTGCTCCCTCTTTTCCACCTCTTTTTGCCATTTAACTTCTTGGGAGTGATGGTGCTGGAGAATATTAGGTCACTAATAAAGAACTGACATTTCCTTTCAGAATTTGAGTGTTATGACTTGGCATTAGGGTGAGACAGGGTTCTGAAACAGTGTGTGTGTTCTGCAAGCAACAACTAATCCAGCAATTCACCAGTGAGCAAAGAAAAATCGGTCTGATTTTGTACGTGCTCACTTAGAACTGGACTATGTTCAGAATAGAACACTAATGTACTCTGTACAGTACACTGAATCCTGCCTAATATTAAAAATAGCATGTGAACATGGATTAGACTGTAAATATTTCAAATATTATGCAGTGAAGTACAGTAATATGCATTGTTTTTTCATTCTTTGGCTGTGTCCTAATTAAGATGCGGCATTCAAAAACCGAATGCATCACAGTGGCACAATTTCAAAGCCTTCCTAAACAGGTCATGAAGGATACAACAACTGGATCAGTCATGGACCAAACTATCCCAAGATTCACTAGTGACAAGGAGATTTCCCCCTTTCATGTAAAAGCGCTTTGAATACCCCAAAAAATTCTATATAAATGTAATTAATTATTATTATTATTGCATATCAGTGATGACAGGATGTATATATAAACAACAGACAAACAAAACACAAGTTTCTGTCAGGTGTCTGAATGAAAGTGACTTTTTATGTTTAGTTCTGTAATTGATTAAATTTATCATTTATGACTGGCCTATAAATGACTATAAATGAATTTTCTGTGTGTGTGTAATTATGATTGCATTAATAGCAGTTCTTTTGCTCTGTTTGTTTTAACTGAGTCAGTAGATCACTTATTTTTCTGCCCTTGGCTTCATCGTGAGCCCCCGCAGACTTAGCGGTTATTGTGGTGGGATGTTTTTCCCTCCCATATCTATGTCTCAGTCCAGAGGATGCTGCTTATCCAATACTAGATGGTTTTGGCTCTACATGACAGAGTTTCTCTTATATTTACCCGTCCGGAAGGTAGGATATGTCTCTCTGTGTCCATTTCTAGTTATTAAATGTGTGCTTGAGGGAGATGGAGGAATTCTGCAGCTCTATAGTGTAGGGTTCAAACCAAAGACTTTGGTTGCCAGCCCAGATTTGTAATCCTCACCCTGGCATCAACCCTGTCGTATGTGTATTTGTGTGTGGTGTTTTGGAGTTAAATATTTTGACTGCAGTGAAAACAGAACTGAGACACTGTTTAACATTTAGCAAACTCCATGATGCAGTAAAATTTGCATTTATTCCTTTTTTTCTATTGCTTAGACCTTAACTGACACTAGTGCCATGGTATCATATAACCACACCAATAGTTGATACATACCACTGCAGTGAATTATTACCATATTCATGCCATTTGGTATTTCTATTTTTGACCAAAGCTCTATATATTAATCCAGCATTTTTTGACCTCTTGTCACTTTCCTATAGTTTTCTTCATATATTTAAACACTGTTCAAGTTCATGTCCTTTGTTTAGTTTTAAATGTTTAGGCTGATAAACAGTCCTAATGAGTGTGAACGCAATCTCCCTTTAGTCGGAGGCCTGCCTCTAATCACGGTAACAAACAGAGACAGACCGGCTACAATGTTTGCCACATGTTCCTGATCACAGATCTGCAGGAATTACGCCATAATCCTAATTTAAATGACCACAACTCTCAGATTGAATTACTGCTTTACACTGGTGAAGTCACAGCACTGCTTTTGGCACTGTAAACTTAATTCAGCTCTGAGGCACATTTAAACAGTTATATATACAGCATACCTTATACTCTATGTACTTTAGCCATGTAATTTGTCTTTCACATATAGGCTACATTTTGAAAGAATACAAGTATGCTGCATTTTGCACAGAACATATTCTCGGGTTATTTTATTTAACAAAAAAAAAAAAAAAACACACAAAAAAACAACAACAAACAAAAAAAGAAAAACATGCAGAACAACATTTCTGGCATCTAGCTGTAAGGAATGAATTTGATTATTTTGAAATATTAAATAATTAATAATTAGTTACAAGCATTTAAAAAATGGGTTATATTTATAATATAATTAAGATTTTTTTTTCTAAAAATATATATATTTTTTAAATATGTATTTATATATATATATATATATATATATATATATATATATATATATATAATTACTTATTAGTTAGAAGCATGTCATATGATATGATAATTAAGAATTTTTATTTATTTATAATATTAAAATAATATTTATTATTATTGTTAATACTATTTAAAATGTTTTAGTTTAGTACATCGTTAGTATGTTGTTTTGGACAATGTAGCATGTTGTCCTAGTTGTCCTAGCTATCCTAGTGTCTATCAGGTAAAATTTTCCCAGACTTCCCAGCTGCTCTCTCTCTCTGAAGGACAGCTGTGTGATAAAGTACGATTGTTCTAACAGTTTTTTTTTTAAAGCTTAACGGTAGCAGCTCTGGTGTTTTAGTAGGAGGAATATAAATATCAGTGTTGGAATGTTTGAATGATTCAGAAAAGCGCTCACTAGAAGACTGCGTTTGAGGGTTTCAGAGGCCTTCTAAAATTGTTCTGTCTCTAAATGCTATCAGTCAGTGTCAGACTGCACATGTGCTGTATGTTTCTATAGCCTAATTCTACACACTTACCCACCTAATGTACACAATTCATCACTGGTACAAAGGTTCTTAACCGAATGCATCCTTGAATACACATCCTTTCTCTTTCATTCACTTCATCCCTTTTAATCTGCCAGTTTTTTCAATACCAAAAAATGCTGCTTTACTCAGATGAGTGAGGGGCCCATCATTCTCTCTCTCTCTCTCTGATGAGGAGTTGTGTCATTAAACTTCTCTTTCCCAGGAGGCCAAAATCTTGAGGTGTGTTCTGAATGTTACTCTCTGAATAGAATCTTTTTAATCTCAGGTCTTGCTCTGCTGAGGACTCTGAAGACACCAGTTAGACTTCAAAAACTGCTCAATGTGGATTTCAATGGGAAAAGTTTGTGGGTTTGTCACAGGTTTTGCAAAAGGAGTTATTAAAGTATCTGGGAGCACAAACTTTATTCAATTGACATGCAATAATAATAATTATTATTATATGACCTCTTTCAGGGTGTCTTTGTGAGGTTAAAGCCACCCGGCAGGGTGCGTTTGCAGTATGGTGTCAGCTATGATAAAACTATAGGAAAATACAGTGATCTGGACTTGGCTGGGTGCCTGTTTAGTAGGATCCCATCTCTCTCAATCAAGTCTGCAGTCCCACAAAAACACATTACTTTCAGCAGCTCAGATACCCAAACAAGGCAGAGACAAGAAAAGCAGAGAAAACGAAAGCTTGAGGGGATTAAATCAGAAGAGAACATAAAGAAGGTCAATCATATAAAGATGCTTCCTTCACCAACTAACACCCGTCAATTCACTTAGCACCCCGTCAAGCAACCCTCGCTCTAATAAATCAGTAGGCAGAATGAACAACCACAGAAAAGACGAACCAATGTGTTCTCAATTAGCCACCTCCTGAGGAGCAATAGAGGGAAGGAAAATGGTGATGGGTGAGAAAGGGGACGTCCTGAAAAGAGAACGAGAGGATGTAGAGGTGATGCTTTGCCCCAGATGATTTATGGTTAATGGTTTAATTATCTGCTTTTGAAGATTAACAAAGACCATCTGGAACTAAATGTGCATCCCAGCTAGAGAAAAGCAAGACAGTACATCTGACAAGCTGATCTCTCTCTCTGCTTGGTAGATCAGTTAAAAACAGGAAGTGGGACGGTGGCTATTTTGTCTGTTGCTCTCACTCGCTGTCTTTCCTCTTTGACACTCTCAATTCTCTTCTTTCAGCATAATCCACTATTCATCGCTCCATTCAAACTGAAATCCCACTCTGCACGGTCATGGACACATAGACACACTCACTGTGAATATATTAGAAAGAAATGCCTCAACTCTCACATCACCATTCGGTTTGTTTGGTGTGGGGCTCAAAGCGAGTGAAATTTAATTTGTGTATGTGTGTGTCATCTGTCTTTTGAATAAAAACTGAGGGCAAACAATACTTGGGCATCTGTGGTCTTTAACCTATACTGAGATCCACAGTGGGCTGTGGGTTTGGGACGAGATACTTTGGAATACTGATATTTTAGAGAGAGTTTTGAAAAACAATTTATTTCCACAAAATTCAATACACAAAAATCAGCACAATTGTTTTCAACATTAATAATAAGAAGACATATTTCTTAAGCATCAAATATTAGAGGCATATTAGAAGGATTTCTGAAGAATCATGTGACTGAAGACTGGAGTAATTCTGAAAATTCAGTTAAATATTATTTAAATTGTAATACTAATTCACAATATTAATGTTACCGTGTTTTTGATCAAATAAATGAGGCCTTGAGCATGCTCTTCTTTCAAAAGCATCCAAAGAGCAACCATATCAAAATGACAAAAGAAAAGATTAATTTCTAGTTCATCTGCCTTACTAGAATATGAAACATTGGGAGCACACAGGAGGATTTTTCTGTTAAAACAGTTTAGTTTAAGCATGTTTGCATTGTGAAATCAGATTCAGATATTGCAGAATTAATCTATCTTTCCATACCCAGACAGCAAACTGACTACGAAACGCATGCACACATATGTTCCAGTACATACTCATGCATCGCCTGTGCTGACATCTTCATAATTCATGCATCTCTGGTTTGTCTTTCTGTCAGCAGTGAAAATGTGGGTGTCGGATTCAGGTTAATTATGTGTGTGTGAGAGAAAGACACTTGCTTCATGCTCTACTGTCATGAGTGAAAGACTGTGAGTCTTTAAAACCAAGCATCGTCTCGGGATGGGGGTCATGATCCTTGACCTTGGAGTTGTCCAAGTTGTCGTCTCCCTTCCAAACACAAAAAGCAGAGCACAAACCAGCCTTGTACCAAGAGAGGAACTCTCTCTCACTGTATCCTTGCAGAGCTTCTAACAGACAGCGGATCTTAAAGGGGACATGTAGAAAAACAGTTCAGGAAACCCATTTGATACTACACTCTCAGAAAAAAGGTCCAAAAGCTGTCATTAGGGAGATACCTTTTTAGAAGTTATACTTTTGTACCTTATTTACCCCCAAAGAGTGCATTTTAGTATGTATATATAGGTACCTAAAGTCTGCAATTAGTTTCTAAAGGGTGTTGTATTAGTACACTCTAAAAACTGCTGGGTTAAAAAATAACCCAACCTTAACCACGCTGCTGGGTCACTATTGGACAGAACACGCGCTGGGTTGGTTTGACCCAAGTGCTGGGTTTTACCGTTTAACCCATATTACTGGGTCATTCATTTGACCCAACCAGTGGGTAAAATTAACCCTCTTGCTGGGTTAAGTCAAACAAATAGTTTAGTCAAATAAATAGTTATTATTTAATAATAAATAGATTAGTCTCAATGGCGTGGCATGGAATAATGGCAGAGGTCTGTGATGTCCCCCTTGTCTCATCACTGAGGCACAGAATGTGCAGCAATGCTCCAGTCATCTCATGGTCCCAACCTGTTGATTACACACAATAACTTAGAGTGCTGCAATATAACTGACATGCTAGTTAAGCTTTTTTGGTGGAAATATAAAAAAAATTGTATTGCAAACATTACCAAATATGACAAAATGTTTATTTACATATTTATAGTAATGGTAATAAAAGAATAATTTGGACTAATATTATCAACATTTAGGCATTAAAAAAGTCAACTGTAATGTTGATAGTGTCTTTAACATTAAAACTCACAAACCCACTTGTTAATCTCCTGACTGGCAGCACTGATGATCATTTAGATAAGCTTAGATAATTTTCATCTTAGATAATTTACATTTATGCATTTGGCAGACGACTTACATTGCATTTCAAGATACACATTTACATTCTTATCAGTTTTTGCTTTCCCTGGGAATCAAACCCATAATCTTGCCATTGCAAGCGCCAATGCTCTACTGTTTGAGCTACAGGGAAGATAATGTTACACAATAAAATGAAAGATGACATGCATGGTAGGGTATCATGTAAATTTAAATTTTAAACTGGCGCCTGTCCATTGAAAATAATCCAGGCGGAAATTCCTTTACACTACTAATCAGAGCCAGATGTGACGACACGTACTTTGATAAAGGCCTATAGTTTTCTCATGTAAATGTTATTCTTCAGGTAAAATGTTCTGTTCTTTGTTTATGGTTGTTTACTTACAGTACTTTTTGTTTTCTCATTTACTGGTTTGGTTCATTTGAAGCCATTTTCTTGATGTGGTTTAAATTCTAAATAACTGCTATAAGAACAAGCTAAAAATGAAGCACCATCACCAGTACTCTGACTTGCGATATAATAGCTTTATATTCTTAGTATACAGACAGACATTTCCAGTGAAATCGGACTCGACAGCTCAAATAATAAATCATTATTATAAATGTACCGTTGTGAATCGGGGGAAGTTAAAGGATTAGTTCTCCCCAAAATGAAAATGTCCTAATAATTTACTCACCAAAATACCATCCAAGATATCCATGTCTTTCTTTCCTCAGTGCGAGAGAAATTATGTTTTTTGAAGAAAACATTTCTGGATTTTTCATCTAACAATGGACTTCATTGGTTACCATCGTTTTTAAGTCCAAATGCAGTTTCAAAAGTCTTTGAAGTGTTTAAACGGGCTGTACACGATCACAGCTGAAGAAGAGGTTGTTAACTAGTGAAACGATAGGTCATTTTCATAAAAATTTGAAATTATAATTTATAGACTTTTTACCTTCAACAGTTCGGATTGAGCTGATCAACAAACAGACAGGGAACTACGTCATCACGTTGAAAGGTCATGCCGGCGCCGGCAGAAGTACCGCCCCACTGTTTACAATGCGACCATAAGTAGGAGGATAGTTCAAATAGTATTATTTGCAATTATATATATATATAGTAATAGTATTCAGTGAATATGAATAGTAAATGAATAACATTCTGATGAATATGAATAGTAGGCGTGACCTTTCAACGTGATGACGTAATTCCCTGTCCGTTTGTTGATCAGCTCAGTCCGAACTATTGAAGGTAAAAAGTCTATAAATTATTTTTAAAAAATTAAAATGACCTATCGTTTCACTAGATAACAACCTCTTCTTCAGCTGTGATCGTGTACAGCCCGTTTAAACACTTCAAAGACTTTTGAAACTGCATTGATTTGGACTTAAAAAAGAATGGTCACCAATGAAGTCCATTGTTAGAAGAAAAATCCAGAAATGTTTTCCTCAAAAAACATAATTTCTCTCGCACTGAGGAAAGAAAGACATGGATATCTTGGATGGCATTGGGTGAGTAAATTATTAGGACATTTTCATTTTGGGGAGAACTAATCCTTTAAGGTGACTGGGACACTGGGAAAAGACACTGATCTTTCATGTACTTGCTCAATAACAGATTTTTGTAAAAATTTGTATCCAAAAAAAGTTACGAATTGCAGCTTTCCTTAACTTTTGTTGGGTAAAGCTGCAGTCCATAACTTTTGGTGCTCTAGCGGTTAATAAACAGAACTGCATGCGTTTTGCAGAAGAACATTGTAACCGGAGTTACTTCTCTCTTTTTATGTCTATGACGAGTCACACAGGTACTGTGCTCCTCCGCCAGTCTAAAATAGTCTGAATATAAAGCCTTATTATATAGGTGTACCGTTAGTGATTCAGGATAAGACAAAAACACGATTTGGAAAATGGATTCATGATGTACTCACTCATTATATACTATTTGTAAATTTTGAGACACACAAAAAAAAGGTTATGGACTGCAGCTTTCAAAATTATAAATATTGTAAATTATCAATATTGTAACCCTGAATTACTTTCATAGTTATCAAGCATATCAAACAGTGCAAACGTCCACCCTTATTGAAGTAGAAACACTAAAGCAAAACTTACAGGTTGCATGTCAATAAATGACTTCTGGGCCTCCTCTGTGGTGGGTCTGAAGACCTTTCCTCCTCTCCTGTAGATGGATGGGGAAAGCAGAGTTGGCAGGACCTTCAAAGCTGTCTCCTCTTTAGCAGCTAAACAATTTGACCAAAATACATAAAGTTGCATTAACATCTATATAGTATGCTGTATATAACAATTCATATTTCTAAAGTAGCATTTCTGACTTTTCTTAACACTGATTATCTCTTCATCACAGAACCTGAACTTTATTCAGAGCATTGCCATGACAAGTATAAAAGCAAGGCTGTAAAGGATAAACTCACCGTGTTTTAATGGCATCCGCAGTAAAAAAAAAAAAAAAAAAAAAAAAAGGCTGTATATAACTCCTAGATCTATTTTTCCACAGCTCATATTGACTGGGGAGTTTTATAAAATTTTCTCAGACATTTATATTTGAGTGTTTCAGCAGAACACAGTAAATAGCAGTACAACTTGCTTTTAGAGATGCATGTCTATTCGTCACAGCCTCCCGTGTGATGGCAAAGATGGCGCTGCTGTGAATATAGCAAAAAACATTATTTATTTGGCCTCAGAAATTCTTCGGGCACACTCGGCAGATGACCACTGTCTTAATAACGTTACTAAATTATAGTCTTAGCACCTAAAATCTTAACAACTTGTAATTTGTTTTCAGGGCGAGAAAACGCTTAACATGAAATCGATTTATTTCTCCTTTCCTCTGACGCTGTTTGTAAAGATTGCACGTCATTCATATAAAACCCTTTTTTTTTTCTTTTTTTTTTTTTTGGCAAAAACGATTCTGGTTCAGAGTCCGACAGAGACTTTACAGAAGACAAACGCAGACTGTGCTGGAACTTACCTCAGTTGCTTTTTCTGACGAGTATTTCTAAAATACAGCAGACTTTCCACACACAACTCACTCACTATTTCCCGCCGATTTACGTGCGAGCCCTGTGAGGGACTAACTTACTGCGCTTGTAGGCCTATGGATTTCATACAAAACGCTTTCCTCACTTTTAAATACGCAACGTCCACAATGAATACGATAATAATTACGTGATTAATTTACCATTTAAACAGCATATTTCAAAAAGGCTGCATATATAGGCTAGCAGGTTTACAACTAAGGATTTAAGGATGCTGCATTTTGTCAAAAAATCTAACCAGCTAGCAGTGTCTATTTAATGTTTCACAGAATAAATACGTTACCCCTCACACTTCCATATCAAAGACTGTATGTTGAACAGTGAAATTAGCTTGCTGTTACCACAACTTATTAGAAATATAGGTAAACATTCATTTAACTTACCATAAAACAATGCGCGCTCCGAGTGCGTGCCTCCTCCAGTCAGAAGTGAAGAATCCAGAAAGTTCCGCAAAGAATGAAGTAATAAACCAGTTGCTGGGTCAAAATAACCAAACCAACTGTTTATTTGTGAATGACCCCGTTACAAATCATTTTACCCAGCATGAGCAACCCAATAATGTGTTTACAGTACCCCAAACAACCCAACTTTTTGACCCAGCACAATCAACCCAACAATTTGTTTACAGAAACAACCCAGCATTTTTTTGAGTGTACCTTTCCAAAGGGTGCCACTACTCCCCTAGTGAAAGCTTTTGGATCTTTTTTTCCTGAGAGAGTATATAGACATTGCAAGTAAATTGCTGCGGAAGTGTATATTGCTAATTCAAACTTTTTTGTATTTTTTTGTAAATTATGTGACCCTGAAAACCAAGATCTTGCTCTCTTGCAGGATGTTTTTCTTATAAAATGTCTCAGAATGTCCTGTTTTTTATATATGTATAACAACTTTTCAAATGTACAGTCTTGCGGTGAAACACCAGATGATAATGCTGGACTGATTGTGGAATTTGTAATGGAAAATAAAATATATTGTATATGTGGGAGAGGAATTCATGGGTGACTTTGCATGGTTCTCTATTTTATGCTTGTTAGTTTGAAAGCATTTCTGTAGATTAGCTTTGAATGCTGCTAATTAGCAGGGTTACCGTAGCACCCGTTTCAGAGAAATATGAGTTACATGCTTGTTTTTGTTAGGGCTTTGGGATAAGCAGTGCATGAGCACATCACAGACATGCCGCTTGGCAGGGCTGCACTACAATCCATGCTTGCTATCTGATCTTTTCAATAAAAGGGTAAGATAACTCACAAATGTTAATGACATAATCATTGTCGTGATTTCTCACCACCAGGTCGCTGCAAATCTTTTTCAGATTCAAACAAATAATTCTCTTTGCAGTTGGTCATTGGTGCTTCTGTGGTGAATGTCTTTTCTTTTCTTTTTTTGTGTCCCACAGAAGAAAATAAGTCATACAGGTTTTAGAATAACATAAGGGTGAGTAAATGATGACAGAAGTTTCATTTTTAGGTGAACATTCAGTTTAAGAACAGATTCTGTGACAGGATACTGTCATGGTGAAACCGGGATTACACCGAGAGATGAAATATGGCCAGATGGAAGGTGTTAGGTAAAGCCTGACTGTATTTCTGCTTGCTACGAGATGTCATCCCTTCTTGCTTGGTTTGCATTGCTTTCTCTTACTTTCTCTCATTCAGACGTTTGAAACCTCATCCTGTGGCTCACAGCTTCACTCAACATACCTTCCGTCTTTCCTTTCATCTCTCCATCTCTCATCCCCTCATTTCCTTCACCATTATTTGTGGATCATTTCTGTTTTTCCCTTACTTTGCTCTCCCCCTCTGCTTTCTGTTCAGGCGAGCTGGAGGGAGACTCCCAGTTCCTTCGTGGAGGTCCTGCAGCTCGTGGCTCTCCTCAGGGTTTCCGGGCTCAGGATTTTGTAATTTTCCGAGTCTTTTTTTTTCTGTATGATGACTGCTTTGGGGCCACTGAGTGTTTCAGGGTTCACTAAACTTTCAAGAGGGCCCCATTCTAGCATGAAGACCTACACACACACACACACACACACACACACGCGCGCAATGTCTTCCTGACTGCTAAACACCTGTTTGTAATAGTATGTGTTCTAATATTTACATTTAGAGACAGGGGTTTGGACTTCGTTTGTTGTCTGTTTTATCTAATTTGTTTTTCACTGGTTCTCTTACGCTGTGTTGAGACCAGCTCTGTGCATTAGAGAGATTGTGTAAAGTCAATATCCGGTCATACAATAGAGTTTCTTAAGGGAAAGAGATTTGGCCTTTATTTGAAAATAGTTGGTCACAAAAAAACATGTGAAAGTGTTTAGATTGCTGATGAAAGATTTTATTTATTGGTTCTGTTTGAAATGAGCACATTGTTTTTCCTACTCTTATCAAATCAGTTAATTCCTTGAAACACATTCCCAGGTCTGTTTGGCACTATATAGGTTGCTTTTTCTCTCTTGATGTTTTTTGTACTTTACAGAGGCTTTCCCCCGTTGTGTTTCATTGTGTTCATCTGAAGGTCAAATTTTCCAAGAGACAACCAAAATACACTACTATTCGAATGTTTGGGGGCCAGTAACAGTTTTTGGCACTTTGAAGTAAGTCACTTATGCTCACAAAATCATACAGGATTAAGTTTTATGAAAATCAAAAATAGCAGGTTTTGCGTGAGGGGTAGGTTTAGGTGTAGGGTTATGTAAAGGATAGAATATTCAGTTTATACATTATAAAATTCATTATCTATGGGATGTCCCCATAAAACAAGGAAACCTGTGTGTGTGAAAGGAGAGAGGCCCCTCACTGGAAACTGTTCGGGTTTGCAGGGGTCAGGTGTCCTCATCGGGACAACAGGGAGAACAGAGAATAGGATGACAGATTCCCAGACATGTAACGAGAAAGCTGTGATTGGTGGTTTGGGTTTACGGAGTGGGTCACAGTGGTCAGACTGACAGGCCTTTGAGCACACACTGTCTGATAGGCAACCTGCTGTGGAAACAGTGAAACGCTCAGGGAGTGAGAGCTAGTTCATTTAGAGACCGAGCGGAAAAAGAGGACTAAAGGTTGAGGAGAAGAGGAGAAAGGGATGCTCGGGGTCACTCATATGTTTGCCATGTGTGAAGAAAAACAGGAGAAATCCTCGCATGAGAAGTGTTGTTTTTTGTATGTGTTTAAAGGGAAAGTTCATCAAAAATGTTCACCCTCACTTTCAGGCCATCCAAGATGTAAATCAGTTTATTTTTTTTATTTTTTTTATTTTTTTATCAATTCAGCATTACATCACTTGCTTACCAATGAAGTGAATGGGTGCCATCAGGATGAGAGTCTGAATGAAAGCTGATAAAAAACACGATAAACCACAAATAATCCACATGACTTCAGTCATCAATTCATGTCAGACTGTCAGAAGAGAAATATGCACAGATCGAGCAAAAACAGTCCAAAACGAATATGTTGATGGATTTTAATGTGAGAGGATTTTTGATTGGAAGAAGCGTTATGGACTTGAAGTTAAACATAGCGAGAACAAGTGATGAAATGCTAAATTTCTCCAAATCTGTTCCAATAAACAAACAAATTTGTCTGGCCTGAGAGTTAACACATTTCTGGCAAATTTTCATCTTTGATTGAACTAAAAGTGAGCTATAAATCAATATGAAATATGAAGTTGATCGTATTTACTTTATTAATACATGCAATATTAATACACCGTATTATTCATTGGTACATTTTTTTATAGAAAAAATGCCTTTGTAATCTTTGATCAAAATGTAATAACATGCCCCACATCTGGAATAGCTTTAGAGTTTATCCAAATCAGCTCTGCCTTATATATCATTTTTGATTATCCCGTTTTTCTCTGAATTATGTTGAATTACAGAAGTAAAATGGGTTGCAAATAACATTTCACTTCACTTCAAGTGAGAGGCGCTAGTTAATTTTTATAAAATGTTTTCTTTTTTCAAATTTGTTACATTTATCAACTTCATTTATCATCTTTTTTACTTCTCGATTAGTTTTCTCTCCCAAAAGGTAGAACAGACAATGGCCATGATGAGCTTATTAAACACACTGATCTAATAAATGATATTTAAAAGCTGTCAAAGTAAATGTGTTGGCACATGCATTTAATAACATTATTGACATTCCTTTTTATTTTTTACTTAAAATTATTTATTTTATTTTTTATTGTTATATGTTTTTAATGTTTTATTTAATTTGTCTTTTTATTATTATTTATGTCACATATTTTGTTATATGTTTCCAGTGAAAACGTCAGACTTGTTTCTGGTAACATATGCAGGGACTTTCCCCATCATTTAGCCCACTTAAATCCCAACAAGCTTGTGTTCATCTGCTTTCTCTTTTGACTACCATATGAATTCAAATCAACAACAATTTGAAGAACCTACCCCACATTTATCTTTTTAAAATTATCTGTTACACTTTGTTACATCAAAGTGATGCAGAAAAGATCTATCACTACTTCTGTTTAATCTTAGCTTTGATGTTAACATGTAACTAAGGACTGACACTCTGATAACCATTTATTTTTAATCATATTTTTGGGGAAATTAATATATGAATGTGCCTTAACAGTAATATCCATAAAAATGCTTTTCAAAAGAAATGAAAGAGAGTAAAAGGAAAAATTAAGAGTGGTTTATCACTGAAACCTTGTGTGTGTGTGTGTGTGTGTGTGTGTGTGTGTGTGTGAGAGAGAGAGAGAGAGAGAGAGAGAGAGAGAGAGAGAGACAGATGTGAAGCGGTAAAGGGGGAACGGTATGATGGAATGCTCCCTAATGTGTTTATATGAAACTCTGTTCATTTTTCATGTTGGTTTTACTCGAGTGAGTGATGTGTGTGAACGAGATTGGAGACAGGATGGCTGTGGAATGTGCTGAACTGTCATTGCAGGTGCCTCTCCCAGAATGCATTTCTGTTCTTTGTGTGATGTCACGATAACATCAGTCATCCTCTTACTGTGACAATCGCTGTGCTATTGACCCCACCCCCCAGACCCCAATAATTTAACTGGGCTAGATTGTGATTGGGGGGTCAGCATAATGGGGCACCCCATGTAAGGTAGCCACAGAGATCAACTCATGCCAGACTGAATTACAACACTGGCACACACACACACACACACACTCTATTATTCACAGTTCAGCTTCAGCAAGCCTCCAGTGCAGTCAGGATGAGTAATAATTACATGGAAATTAAACCTTTCATTTAACAATGTCATCTGTACCTTTGCCCTCTTCTGCTCTCTCTTTCATTCTCTTTGTTTCCCCATCATCAAGTTGAATTGAGCCGAAATGCAATTCTTTCAAGTGCATGTGCCCACCATGTGTTCATGTCCCACTGTGAGTGTGTGTGTGACTGATTGACTGTGGTGAAAGCGAGCTGCCAAGCTAAACCAAACCGACATAAATCTACATTTAACCACAAAGGCTCCAGCGATTACACAAAAGCTCCTAGTGTGCTGCCTCACTGCCTACATCTCACATAGACTGCTGACTTCTAAGACAGCATCTTAACTTTCATGAAACCTTTTAAATTACTGATTTTAAACACTTTAGTTTAGAAATGAGTATAAAGTCTGCCTTCAGTTTTAAGTACCATCTCAAATTCAAATCAACAACCGATGTGTAGAACCAAGTTCTCGTACTACAATTATCTTTTTCGATAATCCTTTACACTTTGGTACATCACAGTGCAGAAGAAAAGATCTGCACTTTTATTAAAACTTTAGTGTTAGCATTTAGCCAAGCTAACAACACCGTGACTAATAAATATGTTGCACGCACAAATATTGGGTATGTTAGACAATTTTTAATTACACGGAACTAATATATATATATATATTTTTTTTTTTTTATGAATAGGGCATATTTGTTATTTATGTTTGTCACCTCATCCATATCTTGGCTTTGATTTTGTTTTTGTTTATTTCTTTATTACTTCTTTTGCAAGGATTTCCTTCTCCGGGAGGGTTTTATGAGATTTTGCCTTAAAATCTGGCAATTTTTTCTTGGTATTTTGAATAAAGTTTATTATTTGTTTATAAGTTTATGTATCAAAAGTACTTTCTCTAAATTGCCATTTTGGATTCTGAATTCACCACAGAAACACAGGGATACAGGGACACAAGAATTTGGCTAAAACATGTCAGGAGCACACCTATGATGTCTAAAATAATGCTTCCATAGGAAGCTCAGGTTTTGAAATTGAACAAAAAAAGTAAAAAAAAAAAAAAAATGTGTGGAACAGCTGATGTGAATGTGTTTTTGAAGGGGCTTGAATTTCATGGGTATGAGTATGTGTTATTGCACCATAATTTGATATAGTGTTGTGGAATGTGTTATGTGAAGTGTGTGTATGGGTGTTGGCAGACATTTCACACCACATAGAATTTTAAGGAAAGAGTGAAATTACTTTCTTAGCACATTTTCTTTCTCCCAGTGTGCAATTATGAATGCTTTATTTTATTATAATATAATGAGGGTCTAAAAGTACCTGTAATTACCAACTCTTATCCACGAAATCCACTCCTGGGTGCAGTCTGGCTGTGATTTTGTGTGTGCTCTGTTAGATGGTCAGTGGTTTGATTGAGGGCTTTATGTCTTTGAGAACATGATACAGCACTAGCTCTAAATAGAGCACATATACAGTATCCTGCTGCTGGTCTGGTACGTGTTATATATTCTTCACTGATTTGTTTGTTTATATGAGAAATCACAAGAGTCTTGAGGGAGGGTTCTATTTGTTTTTCCCTAATATTCAATCGTTATTGTTGAAGGGTGATTTTATTGATGGATGAACTGTAGAGTTTGTGGAATACTCTTAATTTTGAATGGAAAGGAAAATTTGAATGCGAGAACGTCCTCCTTTTTCCACCACATTGAATTTGCAGACTGGTCAGAAATTACTGGACTATAACAGGAATGAAATTAAATACTCTTAAGGAAGGAGAATTAATAAAGCAAGGTGATAAAGGAAGTTTTGGGAGTGATAAAGCAAAGCTGTGGAGGGCACACAGTGGGTGGAGCCAGTAGACACAAAAGCGCCCTGCGTCCCCCCCTGCTCAGGCCCAGAGGGCAGCCCAGGGTCAGACTCTCTCCCTGGGGCATCTTGTACTCCAGCCCCAGGCTTCCAACAGGCCTGTGGGAAATTTTGGAAGGTCCTGAGAAAGGCCAGACCCTTTACAACTCAGAGACCTCACTTCACTCGCTTTCTCTCTCTCTCTATCCTCTCACCTCACTTCTATACGCTCTCTATATTCCTACATATTAAACACAGTAATAGCTCTACAACCCCAAGATGATGAAGATAACCTTTGTTTCCAAGTTGTGGCATAAATGTCTATAGAAAAGAGAAAATATTTGAGTTTTTTTGTATTGGCCGAGCATGTTTTATTTGTAAAAGTCAGATGTTTAGCATAAGAGACATCTATTGGCTTGGTAGGTTGGCGTAAGCTCGCTCTTTAAGGCACTACTAAACACGTGGAAGTGTTTGTGTTGTTGATTTTTATTCTTTCCCTCAATAATGTTGTATATCCTTGTCTGTCTACGTGTGAGTTTTTGGCCAAAGGATTTCGATTATAATCAGATATGTGTGAGAAAAGGTCAACAAAGTTGTGCAGATAGTAGTCCTCACAGCAGCCAAAGTTTAAATCACAAGATACATGAGCTCTATAACCCAAACCAAACTAATGATATGCAATCAGCATTATTCTTTACTTTGAACTGTTCAAATGCCCAATTTCACACTAAGATCCATCCATCCACCATGGCTAGATGAATAACATTGATATTGATGTTTTCTTTAATAATTTAACTATCATTGTCCCACAGTTGTGACATAGTTTCATAAGTGTACTTTGTTACCAAGGAGATGACATGTATTAAGAAAACAGAAAAATCAAGGTAAATTCAAGGTATTCCTGTAACTCAATCAGTGCAAATGTAAGCAATAAGTGTTAAAATATTACGTTTATTCAAAATATATAAAATGCGATTTATGAAATAAGCCTGAGAAATACAAACAGCTGTTGTGTAATCTCAAACTGTAATTAGAATTCAACAATAGTGTTTCATAGAAATGTCATCATGTTCAACAGAAGCCAAATAACACCGAACTCGGGTGTCTAACTCCAGCACTGCTTTAATCAGAGATGTTGAGATTGATTTTAGTGTGGAAAAAATCCATGCAGAAAAAAGGATATGGGCCAAAAAGGCAAGTGTGCCTGATATTCAACTAGCCGTGAGATGAACAGTTCTTTCCTATTTTAAATAAAGCTGGGGAGCAGATGTACAGGCCCAAGGTGAGATGAGATGTTGCTCAAGCACAAAAGAGACAGAATTATGAGGCTGTAAGTTATTATGTGTTATAGTACTTAAGTTTTTTATGAACTATGGGGTTTCTGTGCAAGTGTTTGCAGCACACGCAGGAGTAAGAATGTGTGTTACATTCTTTAAGATGAGATTGCTGAAGGGAGGACGTGTGATGATGGTTTTGCGTGTGTGTGTGATGGTGATGGTGTGTTTGTCGGCTTTGAGAAGGGAGTGCTGAGTGAGTGAGAGTTTGTCACTGAGATTTGTTATACAACCTGTCCTTCTCTCTCTCATTCCTCTATCCTCAGTAATCTTCTCAGTCTCCTTTTCTCATGTAAATCCCTCCCTCCATGAAGAAGGCTCCATCTCTCCTTTAACATTTGGCTGACTGACATATGGAGTGTGTGTATGTGTAGGTGGAGTGTGTGAGATGTTTGAGCACATGCAGTGACTTCTGCAGGGGGTCAGTTAGTGAATTGTGCATATGTAGTAAGTACATACTCATCCTTAACTTGATCATTAACTAAAACAGAAACACAATCGCTGAGTACACACACACATAGACCTTTTATTGCATCTTCCACCCCATCTATTTCTCTCCTACTGTGCGGTTGTGTAAACCCACACATCTGCCTGCCAAACACTTCTGTAAAACTATTGCACATGCACATTGTTACAATAGAAACCCAGTAACAGTACGAACACAGATTTAGGTTTAGATGAATCACCCATAAATTAATAAAATCATAAGTACCAAATCAGCATACATTAGAATGATGTCCGAAGGATCATGTGACACTGAAAACTGAAGTAATGGCTGCTGAAAATACAGGTCTGCCAGCACAGGAATAAAAATATAGTAAAATAGAAAACATTTATTTAATTTGTAAAATATAATAATTGTAATATTTTAATTATAGTTTTTTTTTTTACTGTATTTTTATCAAATAAATGCAGTCTTGGTAAAAAATACAAAAAGTCTTTTTTTACAGTCTTATACAAAAAAGAAAACATCTTTTTTAGTGTATCTGTGTGAAAATTATGTATTTATTTGGATGTTGGATCAGAACATGTGTGATTTCCTGTGATTTTTGCTTGTCTGACTGAGGTAAACTCTCCATAGGATCCGTGTCTACTCCTTACGGACCAGTCCTACTTCTCTCTCTTTTCTTCCCTCTTTCTTCTCTTTGTCTGTATTTTCAGGCTAGAGACTGAATTATTCTGGGCTGTAATAAAGGACCAGTGTCTGTGGGGTGACAGAGCAAGACAGGGTGAAGGACGCTGCAAGGTCCTGTGGGAAATTATAGTTGTGAAGTTGTGTGCGATATACTCATAAGAAGGCAAACTTTCAAACACTTTTAATAGAGTAAAACTTATGAAACTCTGGATTGTGTCTTTTGCTTTCTGTTTATCTGCATTCTCTCTGATGTCTCTATCAGTCACACCACTAAGTGTGTGTGTGTGTGTGTGTGTGGGTGTGTGTGTCTGTGTTTACCAGCAGAGGTGTGGTCCTCTTCAGTTGAACAACACAAGTTTATGTGATCAGGAAATCTCTACTCTCCATGCACCGACATTGGCAATTGACAATACAAGTTTGACCTTTGACTCTTGTACAGTCGGGGGCTGAGAAGGAAGGAAGCGATGTAATGCCTGGTCACTTGTGACCTACAATTGTACTAAAATATATTGATATTAAAGGGGGGGTGAAATGCTATTTCATGCATACTGAGTTTTTTACACTGTTAAAGAGTTGGATTCCCATGCTAAACATGGACAAAGTTTAAAAAATTAAGTTATACATTTGAAGGAGTATTTCTGTTCCAAAAATACTCCTTCCGGTTTGTCACAAGTTTCGGAAAGTTTTTTCGAGTATGGCTCTGTGTGACGTTAGATGGAGCGGAATTTCCTTATATGGGTCTTAAGGCACTTCTGCCGGAAGAGCGCACGCTCCCGTAGAGCAGAGCACAGACATTCACTGATCAGAGCGAGAGCGTCGCGAAATGTCACAAAAGAAGTGTGTTTTTGGTTGCCAGGGCCAGACAACCCTGCACAGATTACCAAAAAAAAAAAAAAAAACAGCATTAAGGGACCAGTGAATGGAATTTATTTTTACAGAGCATCAACGGAGTTGTGCAAGTGTTTGTGTTTGTTCCCTGCATTTCGAAGATGCTTGTTTTACAAACAAGGCCCAGTTCGACGCCGGATTTGCGTATCGTTTATTTCTTAAGGATAATGCAATCCCAACGAAAAAGGGTCACGATCGTGTGTTGGAACCACAGGCGGTGAGTAAAACTGCTTCAAATATCTCTGTGTTGTTAACTTAGCTATCAGCGCGTAAGCACATCAGTAAACAACATGCGATGTTGTCATCAAACTGCACTTTCCACATGTACAGTTTTAAAAAAAAGACGACAAAGTGAAACTTTCCAAAACCGCTAAGCAAATATATACAGTTTCAATACATACCACTGCTCTTGTTAAATTTCAGCCACGGGATCTGATTCTGGATCATAAATATACACTGAATCTGACTGTTAGCCATGGTTTGTTTTGGTTGGTTTTGTCCTCAGGTAATGTCACAGCTTCCAAACGCTCTCAATGAAAAAGGCTACTCGCGCTCGTGATTCTTTAGCTCTGCCCACACGTCACGCCTTCAGCCGGTCGTTTTTTTCCGGGAAAAATCGGTACAGACTATCTTTCTCTTATGAATATAATAAAACTAAAGACTTTTTGGAGTTATGAAGGATGCAGTACTACTCTATAGGTACTCAAGATTAACAGGATATTGAGTGAAAACGAGCATTTCGCGCCCCCTTTAAATACTTTCACAGTCATTCATTGTCATACACAGATGTGCTATGACCATTCAAACTGATTTGAAAAAAGTGTGTAAAACATTGTAGAAGAAATCAGTCATACATTAAATACTGCATATATATATATATATATATATATATATATATATATATATATATATATATATATGTATATATATATATATATATATATATAAATAACGCATATACATGCCATTTATATTTCATATTGGCTATTCGCTATTTATAAAAATGCTAAAAGTGTTTAAAAAGTATGCTATGGAAGTTTTTTTTTTTTTTTACTTGCAATTCTGATTTTATATCTCTCATTTCCAAATTGTAGAATATAAACTTGGCAGGGAATTGTGAGTTGTAAACTTTTTTTTTTGTTATTCCATGGAAGGAAGCTTCCATAGGGAACTGTCATTGGAGCCATGCAGAAAAAAAGATGCATGACTCTCTTGATTATAAATGATGTGTGTTTACTGCAGGTTTTAGATCTTTTTTTCATCCTCATTTGCATAATATTCCGTTTTAGTGTGATTTACAATGTATGTATTTGTTTAACAATCTCTCCAATAAGCATTTTGTTTCTTCCCTCTTGACGGGAGTCACTGGTTGTCAGTGCTGTTTTTGAATCTAGATTGTCTTTAAATTTAGAGGACAGAGTACCTCATCTTCCCTCTGTTCACATACTCTCTCTCTTTCTCAGTCACTCACTCCTTCCTTCGTCTGTGGGAATGAGGCTGTTATGGTGGTGGTGATTTGTGCTGATTATGAATGTGGAAACAGCACGTTCAATAGATTATCTCCCTTTGCAACTGCAGAAAATTAGTTCCAGAACATCAGACTAATCTGTGTATGTGTGTGTGTGTGTGTGTGTGCTGTGAGGGCATTTGAATGTTCCCACAGCATTTTTCCTAGATTATCTTGTTTTGTGGGCTGAGGAACCACACACAAACACAAAGTCCATAGAATGAGGGAGTGATGGTTTTTATGTCATCCATCTTAAACACTTACATACGCACCTACTGCCTTTTCATTATTTTTTTGGTTTTTTTTGTCTTGTTGTCCAGTAAAAATATCAAAATGTCATTAAAACAAGATCAAGAAGCAAAACTGTGTAAGGTAGTAAGATGTGTTTTCAGAGAACATCTTTATCTGAAATTATTTTCCTTACCCCAATGGAAAAATGTTTATATAATTTTTCTTGTTTAAATGAGGTCTAAAGTCTTGACAGTAGGGTGAGGAAAATACTTAATTCAAAATATACAATATTGTTTTAAAACAAATCGTCTCAGGTTACGAATGTAACCATAGTTCCCTGAGTAGGGAACGATACACTACGTCCTCTAGGGGGCGCTATAGGGAACATCTCGTTGGGACCCGTGTCTGAAGCATACATTGAAAAAAACACCAATGGGTGGACGGCTACATCCTCTGACGTCACTGTCTGTGCGACTATAAACAGGTACTGGGAGAACACATCATTCACTTCTTCATCTGAAACTTGCATCCGAAGCATGGCAGGGAGCTAGAGGATGCAGCGTCTCGTTCCCTACTCAGGGAACCATGGTTACATTCGTAACCTGAGACGTTCCCTTTGAAGGGAACTTCAAACTCTGTCCTCTAGGGGGCACTATGAGGAACAGTATACCCACGCCACAGGAGAGAGGTCTGTGGTGCGGTGCAGCTACCTGATCAGGAGAAAGGCCTCCATCCAGGTCTCTTAGCAGATCAGCCCGATAGGCTTGAAGTACCACCATCGTGTGTAACAAAGCCACAGCCTGCTGCTTCGTATGCCTTGCCAAAACCTATGGATGCAAGAAGAAAATGGCGCTCTTACCAGTTCTTTCAGATGCACGCTTCAAACAGAACAGCCAGTGAAGACGAAGAAGAGAATGACGTGTTCTCCCAGTGCCTGTTTATAGTCGCACCGGTAGTGACGTCAGAGGCTGTAGCCGGCCAAAAAGTTGGTGTTTTTTCAATGTATGCTTCAGACACAGGTCACGACAAGGCCCTCTAGAGGACGCAGCTCAAAGCTTCCCTTGAAAGGGAATTACTATCTTCTGCAATTTTGCTTTTTAAGTAAATATTCAGTCCCTCCAGAAAAACGCGATTATGCGATTGCGTGATTGCGTGACTTAATGCATAATCAGCCAAGGGCCGCATATTTATGCGGAGGTCGCATTTTTTTTAAATACACCGCACTTTCGCCGCATAAAATCCCGATTTCAGGAAGCAAAATATGCGGAGGTCGCATGATTTCATAATCATAATAATTTTCGTTTAAAAAAAGTCACATATATCTTAGCAGAAAGTTGAAAAATGTTGCGTTTACTTCACACAAGTAAATTATTTTTATTTCCCAATGGGAACCTTATGAAGTGACGTAATTGCGCGACGTGAACATCATTCTGTGAAGCCCGTGGTGAAACCAGGGTGAAGGACGCAAATCATTCTCATCTGCCAACAAAAATAAGCACAAAAGACCGCGTGAAGCAGTTAGCCGGGGTGTTACATGACAGTAGGGGCAAATTATTTTGAGAGAGGGATGAAGATGGCAAATGATAGGCCGTTAGTTTTAATTTTCACAGTGGACTGTTGTAGTTTCATTCAGAAGTTGATGCACCTCTATAGTTGTAAGATTCTACTTTTTTGTTACAGAATAGTACCAAAACCTTACAGTTGTAAGTATATTAGTAGTATGTAAAATAATTTATGTTGCAATAAGAGATTGCACTTTGCAATTCCTGTAAAACAGCATTAGAATATTTGTGTGTATATTTTATTTGTATTCATTTTTACAGAAGTTGTTGAATATTCATTTTGTAAAGCTATAGAGAACTTGTTTGACTTAATGTTTTGTAAGTTTGAGCCATGTGTAAATTAAGGTCTGAAATAAAACAGAATGAGAACTTAAATATTCTGTGATTAAGTATGCTTGCTTATCATAGGAAGTCATAAGAAATGACTCTTTACAGTAAGGTAGTAGCCTAGGGAGAACAGGGTGTTGGTGGGGGGGGGGGGGGGGTCACAATTTTTTCTCTTTTTCATCAAACCGCAGTTTTTGCAAGTTTCCGCAATTTCATCGCATAAGATTGCAAAACTATCCCACATATTTCCATTGCACTGTATATTAGTTGACAAGACAAAGACAAACATACTTAAGTATGAATGAGAGATATGTTATATAATAACAATAATGAAAAAATGAATATGGAAACAAAAAGCTGAAGACACCCATGAAGACATTCCTGAAGATTTATGCTATTTTCACAAAACTAAAAAGATCAAGTGAAGATTAATTAAGGCAGATAAGGTAAAATCCTTTTTGACAAAGCAAATCTTCTGTCAGCAGTAAATCAGAATATGTAGATTATGATAGCAGTCTTCATAATCGTATAAGTTAAGCAAAGATGTTTCTGTGGAGTTTAATATGACCTTATCTGCTAACTCTGCCATTAAATTAGGATTTGCAGGGGGTCTATGGAAGTCTTAAAGGCATGGCTTGACATGAATAATGTCTTCAAGTGTGTCTTTGTAGAGCTGACAAATAGTTTTGTCTACACAAAGAGTAAGTTGATTAAACAGATGAAAGACAAAGGGCTAGTGAGTGTGAAAACTAAGGCATTAATATCCACACAGCTGTACATATGAAGAATGAATTTCATGAGGAAAAGTCAAGGTACACAAACTTGAAGATTAATAGAGTGTGCTAGATTAGTGTGTAAGATTAATATTGTATATGCGTGTGTGTCAGTCTGCCAGTCTCCTTCAGTCAGTATTAGTCTGGGAATTGTTGCATGAGGAAAAAATCTGTAATGTGAAAGTTTAAAGGTCACTGGCTGCCAGGTGAACTCCAGTGGTGCTATGCCAACCTCCTGATGATAACTGGTCAGCTGCCAGAGGATTGCTGGAATTTTGCTGGGTCATCGTCACATAGCATTTGTGATTGCTGGGACATTGCCATGTAAAAGATCAATGGCTGCCGATGTAAATGCCAGATTTTGACTGGTTCCACGCCAAAAGTCAAACTGTGAGTGAATGTGGACGGGCCATATGTGTTGTACATAGGAGGATAAATGACTTTTTATTAAATATACAGAACAGTGTGTTGCTCACAATGGTATATTGTCATCTTATTTTGTAGTGCATTGGATTAATTTGTTCAAGCTTGGCAGTGGAGTTAACTGTCTTGAGTTTTGTGTTTGAAAAATGTACAAACCATCTGCTTCAATATATCATTTTGATAGCGCAGGTTTTGTCTTTCTCTCTTCCTCGTCCCTCTTTTTTGCTCACCCTTTGTCCACAGGTAACACAATTCCCCTTTAGGAGGTTATGTGGTTTTAACCTTTGACCCAATGCCCCTTGTTAGTTGGTGCTCGGTAAGTTGTGAAACAATTGGCTGTTTGTGGTTCTGTGGATTCCAGTGGTGATTGTCGTTCAGCGACAGAAACAATCTTTTGCCTGTCATCTTTTAAAGCTCTATTTTGGGTGTATATTGTGTGTTTGTGTGGATTTGGCTCTGGCTAATCTGCTCATCTCTGGGGAGTCTGGACACTTGACTGTGTTGAAAGTCTATATATGTCTGTTCTTGCCCGTTATGAGTGTGTGTGCACAAATTGTTGTTCCTTATTTGTTCATGCTGTTGAGATTTGTACATGTTCATATAGGTTTAGAAATGTTAATATGTTTTAATAATACTTAATATCTTGCTGATTTTAAGGAGCCTGTGTTTTTTGGATAGCAGCCATAGACTAATGCATGTGTGAATGCATCTAATAGATGCAGTGTGTGTTCATGTGACTGACTATAAAGTTCCTGCTGTGGCTGGTTTGAGAGGGTAATTGGTGGTAATTGGTAGTAAATGTCCAGGAGGCACAAAGACCATTTCAACTGTGATCTATAAACACAACTGCCAATACTTTACTGTGTGTGTCCACCTTAAACAAATTAACCCTTTGTGTTGGTGGATGACTGAGTGTGTATATGGCATGGTTCTGTATGTGTATATGTGTGTGTTTGCCTATGGGACCTATTGCCTTAAAGTCACACCGAAGGATTAGGACCAGGCGCCATATGGAAATGGGAAATTAGCCTGAGGCTGCGTGTGTGTGTCCAGAAGGCTTTGTAGAAAGTGCACCGGTATTTCCATTGAGACGTTAAGCGCAAAGCGCCCAGATTCTTGACAGGAAACAGACTTATAGTGGACCTGTGTATGTAGGTTAGGGAGTGAATGTGTATATTTATTAGGAAGAGAGAGGAATGGTGTCCTTAAGTTATTTAACACAAGTAATATATGTTCTGTTACAAAAACCTAGTGACCAGTTAACAGGGATAGTTCACCCCAAAATAAACATTCTGTCATCATTTATCTTCATGTCATTCCAAATCCTTAAGACTTACCTTCTTCTGTGGAACACACACAAAATGTTTTTTAAAACAATGGAAGTCAAAGTGGCCAGTGTCATTTTGGACCCCATTGATTTTCATTGCATTAGCTGAAACATTCTTTAAAATATCTTCTCTTGTGTTCCACAGAAGAAAGCATGTTATATATGTTTGAGTAAGACAAATGTTGCATATGACCAAACCTATGTTTACTAGAAAAGAATTGATACAATAGTTGTGTAATTAAAAAAAGATTATTCTACCAAATATTTTGTATTAGAGTATAACATTGCGAGCTTTGAATCACGCTAACATCAAACTCTAACAAAGTTCTGCAGGAAAGAGTCCTAAAATCCAAAAAACAAGAAATGATTTTAGCACTTTTCGATTTTATTTTCCCAAAGTCATTGAGTTTTCTGATTGGGTATTTGATTAAATTTCTGAAACAAGATTTGTGATTAACACAAACTAGATTATTTTTCACGTTTTATTCTACAGCATAAACTACATGAACAATACCACACTCTTGATATTTTTTTGTTTTACCGTCTTAAAAAAGGGGATTGTTAACAAACGGCTAAATGTGAAGTTGTCAGGGACATTAAACAATGAAAACTCAAGAAGGAAAACTGATCCACTCACTAGTCCACCTTCACAGCATCATTGTGTTTATAATCGTTTTCTTGCAAACTATTCAAACTCTAACTTTCCAACCTGCAGATTTTGAATAAAGATGAATAGAGTTGTCGTAAACCCATAGTGATTGTGACATTTGAGTGACAGTAGTGTAGAGTAGTTTGTTTATAGTATAACTTTTAACTTCTAGTGTTTACGTTTAATCTTCAGAATTCATAAAAAAAAATTCATTTCTGAAGGTTATCACAAAACTTATTTTCTGCAGACTGCAATTATCCAAAAGCCAATGCTTTCCAGCAAAATTCCAGTCTGAATTGAATGCTCTGTAAGTCAAACACATTTGACAAATAATTAAATCGAATAAAATATAAAAAATAAATGAAGGAGGAGGTGGTCTTGGGTTCTGGTGAGTGGTTTGGCAACTGGAGCAGTAGGTGGGGTGGATTCAAAGTTTGCATCATTATCAAGGGTCTTGTGGAGTTTAGGGGTGGTTTAGAGGTTCATTGGGGGCAAATTGACTCCCTTAGTGGAGGTTTAGGAGTCAAACACTTATCTTAAATAAATCTCAGTGTTTTAAATAGATGGAGGCAGAGAGAAAGGTATTTGTATGAAATAAAGTAGGATTAAGGTGAGGTCTGGTCTTCATTGGGTTCAGACAGAGTAGCAGAGACCTATAAAACCTTCATGATTGTCTATAAGCTTTCTAACACCCTCATTTCCTCACACAAAGATGGACAAACACATGCACAAACATTCTCTTCATGATCTCCAAATGTTTATTCAGTGTGCTCAAATTAAAATACCATACCCAGCTTTGTTACATCCGTACACTGAGGCATATATCACCATTTTATGTGGCATTCCCATGAGCACACCCACAAACACCCAAAAATCCTCTTGTTGGATATCCTCAATGGCTTTTAGTAGCATTATAAATCAATGTGATTCATTCCTTATGTTGCTGAACTTTGTGTGTGGGGGAATAAAGTTAGTAAATGAATTGGACACACCCTAAACAAACGTGAAATTCACACACTCACTTGCCACACATGTGCATATTGATCTTGTGGTTTTATTTAGAGTGTTTTAATATCTGTGCTTTATCGAATTGTTAGAAGGGTATTTAACCTCATAAGTAAAAATTTTGTCATCATTTACTCAACCTCATGTCATTTCAAACCTACTTTATTCCTTGAAACCCAAAACAAGATATGTGAAAGAATATTGTTAACCAGACTATTTTGGTGACCATTGATTGTCAGTTTCTAAAAAATATTTTTTTCAACAGAAGAAAGAAAGTTTTTGGGGGGTGAACTTATCCCTTAAATGACTATTTTGGTCTGTTTGTTACAGAAAGCTATCATATGACTTCAGAAGACTTTGAATATTATGCATGAGTGGTATGGACCACATTTATGACACTTTTTTTGTTTTGGCCCTTTTGTGTCTGTTTAGGATACTTAAGTCCCCATTTATTGTAACTTCAAACATGTTTCTTCTTTTTTATTCTGTGGATGGGAGTCATACGGGTTTAGCGGGTTGACATGAGGGAGCTATTCTGTTAAACATCTATTAAAAGCTTTTCCCCAAACTTAAGCTGTGTTAACAGTTAAGACCACAGAATTGCTGATGCTGATACAGACTCCAGAGGCCCCCAAAAAGCCAAAACACAGCACCCAGATCAACCACAAAACAGCACTGAAATAAAGCCAGGGAAAGATGTGAGGAAATAGAGGGAGGAAATAGGCTGGGGAGAAGGCAAAGTAAATCGTTTCATCCTTTCATTCACTAATTTCTGTTCAAACTGAGCAGCTGGCTCTAGATTCTGTTCTGTGCATGGTAATAGCAGAGGACAGGGATAAAAGAAAAACCAGAATGAAGGATGAAAAGAGGGAAAAGGTTCAAAGGTTCCGCTCTCTGAAGTTTGTAAGCATGAGCACACATACAGTATATACACACTACAATTTAAAAGTTTGGGATTTTTATTTATTTATTTTTTGTTGTTCATTTTTGAAAGAAGACCCTTAAACTCACCAAGGCTGTATTTATTTGATAATATACATATATTAGTAGAAAACTATAATATTGTGAAATATCATTATTTAACTTTTTTAACATATATGTATATTGTACATTACAATTTATTCATGTGATGCCAACATTTAATTGTATTACTCCAGTCTTGTCTCATGATCCTTTAGAAACCAGTTTAATATGTTTATTTGGTGCTTAAGAAACATTTATTATTATTATTATTATTATTATTATTATTATCTGTGTTAAAAACTTGTGACTAAATGTTGTGCTGCTTGATATTTTTGTTGAAACTGTGATAAATTTGGATGAAAAGAAAGTTCAAAAGAACAGTATTTATTTGTAACATTATAAATGTCTTTAAAAAAAATTAAAATGATTGGCCCCAAAAGTTTGAAAAATAGATTACATGATCTTTAAATAAGTTTGTATCTATAAATGCTTAATATATAAATAAATAAATAATTATACATTACACAAATTAAAACAACATGATAATTTATAATTGTTTATAAAAATCAAAATTATTTTAAATATTTAAATATTTAAATGCTGTGACCAATCAGTAGTTCAAGTTAAAGTTCAAGTTCAATTTATTTGTATATCGCATTTACAACAGCCTCCTGGCTGACCAAAGTGCTTTACATAAGAGCAAGAATATTACACATACATAAAAAATAGACCAGACAAAAATTTAAAACCGCCCATTTCAAAATGTAGCATAACACAGTAGTCAGTACACTAAGGAAAATAAAAAAGTTATCAAAAGTATCAGTTAATTCTCAGAACTATGTCATAGGATTAAGTATTTTATCATTTATTTGACTGAAAAGTTGTTGTTCAGAGCTTAAATTTTTAGATCACTGAAGCTCAGGAGGATTAGGGTAAGAGACCTTTTCTATTTTAGTCATCTAGGATCTAGATGTGAGAGACATTTTATTCTTGAGGACAATCAGCACAATCACAAGTATGTTCTGCTGCAACTGGTGTGTGTGTGTGTGTGTGTCCACGCTCTACAACCCAGCTTTTGTTGGCAATTGATCTGTTGCACCACTGTAAACATGAATCTCTAATATTCAGCTGTTATCACAATAAAAACTGATTTAAAAACCACACATGCAACAATGGGCATTGATGTGCACAAACCTAAATATTTATGCTAAATCATTTTTATTTCAGAAATATAGATTCACACACCTGCAAACATACAGACCGACAGGTCACTCAAAGCCACACAATTACCTCTAAACACACACACACACACACACACACACACTGTTGTGACAGTTATGATTTACGAGCACTGGGGTTTCGATGATAAACAAGTAAATGAAATCAGAATGCACTGGTGGTCAAAGGTCACGAGTCATGGTCAGTGACAATGTCACTATGATCATCTGTGTCAGGGTCATCACCCTAACATACTTGACCAATTGCTGCAAAGCATCAGGCCCTCTCCAGACTGCAAACTGGAGAATATTATCAGAACTTCATGAGTAATCACATTTATTTAAAACCCTTATCAGAGTTTCAGGTTATCAAATTACCTCCTCAAATTCAGTGAAGACTCAAACAGACTCATAACAAGTCTAAACCCAAAAATGCATTCCACACAGTAGCTTGAGCGTGAATATATTCAGAACAATAAGCCAGGATGCAGAATTTAGGGTGTAACTGTAATGTGGTTTTGGGTTCAGATCTGTTCATTAATCTTCCTATTGGCCAGTGAAGGTGGAAGTTGTTGTGTATCTGGCCATATGCCATAAATACACACTATTCTGGAGAATTTCTCTGATAATCTTTTATCGAGTCCCACATTCAGCAACACATACACACAAAGCCCCTGTTCTCTGAGATATCAATTCCTATAAATACATGGACCATCATCTTTCAATTTCTCTTAGCAAGCGGGCAGTGAATTGTACGCGTATAAGTATGTGTGCTTCTATCATTATCGTAGCTGTTATCAGTCTGAGAGAAATAGTTTGAAAAGAGGAAAGGGTGGTAAGTACACTGTAATATCCTCAAAAGGCAAATAAGACTAATAAGAAAAAAGCAAAGGAAGAGAGGAGAATTAGCTTTGTGTCAGAGGTCACAGTACAATCAAGACTTTCTATAATTGATCTCTTTCCTGAATGGGGTCAAAGGTCAAGCCCCAGCAGGGATTTGTGGTTACCTCACATTTCAGATGTCTAGCAGGTGGTTCACACACACACACACACTCTTCAATGAAACAACTTATCATTTTTCTAGTATTTTCATTCTAGTTTTCTCTCTTTTCTTTCTCTGGTCGGAAATCATCCAACTTTTCAAGGCATAGTTTACCCCAAAATGTAAATTGCTTAAAGAGGCCTTTATACCCAGGATACCCATTTTGGTAAGTGGTTGCAATCAATTTATTTTATTTGCTGAAAGTTAATCAACTAAATTGGTTTATTTTAATATAGCTAAAATAAATTGATTGTAACCAGTAACCATAATTTTATTTGTAAATTCAATGAATCATTTTTTTCAGTTGAAGGTATTTGAGAGAAGCAACATTGTTCATCAGGTATATCACGTTTATCAAAAACATTTAATATTAATTTTGCTTTATGTTTTAGTGATTTAAATGGTAACATATCATTTATTTATTCCATTTAACTTTATAATTGTCCAAACTGTGAAAAGCTCTGTAACGAAGGATCACTAAATAATTAATCTGCTGGCTCCCATTACATGTCAATTAAATACATTTTAATTGTCAAAAAAGGTCAAAAAAGCAATACTGTGTAGAAAGAATAAATGATAAAGTAAAATGCTTGCTTACAGAATGATTATTAAGCTACACTACTAAAACATCTAGATGAGGCTCAATCAATAGAAACACACACACAGCATCTCAAGGCTGTTCTCTCAGCCCACCAACATACTGGCTGTCAGTCTAAATCATTGCCTGAATCCTTCTGTATATTTAGACGTAAGCTGCTGTGTTTGGACATGGAATGACTGAGGACTCTTTGCAGACTTTAACAACAAAATGTCCTAGACAATAAACCAAAAGTCTGTTAAAACAGGTTCTAGCACTCCAGACAGTTTGCACTTGGCAAACAGTCAAACTGTGTCTGAAATCTTTCGCTATATAATACACATTCTTTCTCTCTCTCCTTTTCCCTGGTCATTTCTAATCACCCGTTGCTATGACATTAACAGCTTTGGAAGCGGTATGCTGACATCATGCACCAATGACATCTGCTTTTTTCTCTGTTTGATTGTCCCGATCCAAAGATCCTGCAGCGTCTAAATGCTCCCAGAGTATCAGGACCTCTTTTGACCCCCCCGGCAGAAAAGCGTGTTTTACAAAAGACACTTTTTGAAACCACCTCCCCAATGCAACCCTTGAGTTAATTAAAATCAGCAAGCCGCAACAATAGCAGTGGCAGATCAAGGGAGAAATGGAAAGTGTCCTTAGGTTATATGTTCTAGTCAAAATAATCAGAATAGAGTTTTCCAAAACATCCAGTCAACATTGCATATAGAGTGTGTGCACAGACCAAAGTTAGTGCAGGAAAGATAAAATACTTTTTTCTTTTTTTTATTGTGAAAATGTGTAAAAGTGTAAAATACTAGAGAAAAAATACTACCCCAGTTTATGCGATCCATCATCAAGACCAGTTTGAACAGTTTTATGACAGGAAATGACCAGCATGGTCCTGTTGGAACCCATGTAAAACCAGCCACAATGCAGGGTAACATAATTTCATGCTAATATCCAGCCTAACCATTTTATGGTTTATATAAGAATATTGTGATTAATGGTCACAATCCATCCAGTCTTTCTTATGCATTCAAATAGCTTTAAACAGCTTTATGCTCTTATGATTTATGAATGGATATAAACTATTTCCAGTATAGGCTAGATAATAATTCAAAGTCAATGTTTTGTTTTCCTCCCAGTGGTGTTCCTCTGCATGAAATCCGTTTGATTAACTTGTTTGGAAAACTGCCATGGATAGTGTGTGAATGATTTAATAGCTTTCAGGGTCGAGTCCTGTCAGTTAAGGTGCAGTATAAGAGTTTTGTCTCGTGCAGCAGAATGGAAAGCGCTCGTGCTGCCTACTGTCGCTATGGTTACCCGTATCAAGTCGCCTCGGGAGTCATTTTGGCGCTTTAACTAACTTTACTGAAATGTTGTTTGGAAAGGCTTTTGAAGTATGTAAAAATACAAATACTTCTGAGAAGGAAACCAGTTACTCGCCCATTTGATTCCACTAAGAAGCGCAATGAAATGAGCGAATACCGGGGGGCCGTTTAGCTCTCGAGGCGCTTTCGAGGGCGGGGAGGGTGTTTCTCAGGACTGAACAAACGGACTCCAGGAGAGAGCGAGCGAGCCACAGACAGAGAGAGGGACGTGGGGAAGTAGCGCACAGGGGCACAGGCGAGCGACTCGAGCTTCACCTGAGATCTGGGATCACAGATCATCACCCCACTCGGGTCCAGCTGTGGATGTCCAAAATCTTTTGCGCCTGGAGTTTGTTCAAACTTGTATAAGGGGACTCAGCCCTGAGAGAAATATTGATTCCTGTTAGTGAAAAAAAAAAGGTTAAGTTAATTGAAAGTGGTCCATTCAACATGGAATTACCGGTTCTGGTTTTAGTGGCGGTGGTCCTATCGTTCGGCACCAGCAGTAAACTGAACGTGCCGCGCCTTCGACTGTCATACAAAGGTAAATGACATCACATTTATCTGAATCAGTTCAACTTTTATTGATTCATTTTTTTCTCTCTGTAAAATGGAACGCAAAAGCCAAAAATCTAACGAACAGATTTAAAATGACCTGGTTCAGCTTCATCTCGCGACTGTGAAGAGAGAACACTTGCTTTAAGTAGATAAATGATTATTTATTCTCACTGTTTGAGAGTTAAGGTTAATGTTGCCATCCCTCGGTTCATCGTGCATGTGAATTAGTCTACCGTTACACAATTTACAGGTGCATGTGATGACAAAATAATAATATGAATTGCGCATAATGTTATATTGTGATTAATGCACTGCATTGTTTTTAAAAAAAATATTCACAATGTCTACTTCTTGATTGTATGTTTAAACTCGATTTTCTTCGTTAGTGGTCGAAAAAAGTGCAATGTGTGAAGTGTATTTTATTTTTCTAGTAACCTGTTTCCTTTGTCGCTTTTCGCATATTGCTTTCCACACATCCTGTTTGCACATTGAGCAAAGCTTTGCGCAAAGTCCCTAGTGACCTTGTCAGATTTAAATCTGAGCGCACTGTTCAACACGATTACAGTGTCGTTTCCGTCTTTGAATGGACGTGAGTTTCTCTGGAGATGTTGTGACTGGTCTTTTTTTAAACTGTGGGAAAAAGCTACGTCAGAACTCCAGGCTACTGTTTCAGCTGTTATCCAAAACCCCGGGATCTTCATGCCTCGCGCTACCCTGGTGCGCGCTCACCTCCACGCGGTCAGACTCTACGAGCTGCTCGAGAACGTTAGTTAGTGCTTTTTTATGGCTGCTTATTAGGCTACCGGGTTTATAGTGCAATGAGAATGTTGCAGTGGCCTGAGGGAGTTTGATATGTTTTACCTGTTGAAATACGCTGCTACTTAGTTATTAAAGAAAACATTCGCACAAAAATGAAACTTTTGTTATAATTAACTCACCCTCACGTCATTCAAAACCCCCATTCATGAATGAGATGTTAAGCTGCTGTTTCATTTACCGTAATTCAGCCAGTTTGCGCAGGAAAGATGCAGTCATTTCAACAGCTATCCGTTTTTGAATTTGCGTGAGGGCGAACAATTTTCACACTAGTGGATGACCTGCGTTGACCGCAGAAAGATGCTTGGATTGAAAGTGATTTGTGTTGCTGTTTTATTTATTTATTTTTTTAAGTTTCATTAATTACATTAATTAAAGTCTAATATATAGGCTATATGTTTTTGTTTAACAATCCTTGTAAAATTAATTCAATGCTGCCTAACACCTTTTAATGTTCCATGAAAGAAAGAAAATCATATGGGTTTGTAACAACATGAGAGTGAGCAAATAATAATTTACTATTATGCTGGTCCCCATTGACTTCCATAGTATGGAAAAAAAATACTATGGACGTTAATAGGGACTTGCGACTATTTGATTAGCTATTCTTCAAAAATGTTTATTTTGTTTTCAGCATAAGAGAGAAATTCGTACATGTTCGGAACAAATTGAGGGTTAATATTTGATGACAGAATTTTCATTCTTGGGTGAACTATTACTTTAAGAAAAACTTTGCACAATCCTAATTTACCCAATAAGGGATAACTGCAGGCTGGAGCAGTGGGCGTGGCAAAAGATTAGGGTGAGTTGAAAGGTATGGGGTGTGTATTAGGGTCTTTTTAATTGGCTAGGGTCAGTTTTAGTCACCTTTTGCCACACCCATTACTCCGACCTGCAACTACCCGTTTCCATTTACTTGCAGGATGCAAAGAACAAGGTAGAGACCTGCACACTTGCTGGACCCGAGTCAACCGAGTGCTGTGTGGGACAAGAATTGATGGGTGAATTTGGGTGTGGACGGGTAGACACTGTGTGTACAGGATGCGTTAAGTTAGAATTTACTCACCTCTCAAAACGTGAGTTCTTGTGCACTGCTGAAATTTGTCAAAATTTTTCAGCATTTTAGTAATTATAAAGGGAACACTCTTTGCTCGCACTCTGCCATGCCAACCCTATAAACAGCCTGTGCTTGCTTTTCTGTTACTGTTTTTTTTTGTTGATGCTATAATAACAAATATTTTACCGGGAGCATTTATGCTGTTGTGGTAAGGTGACACGGAACTTACTATTTCATTTAAATTTCATGGATCTCTCCCACGCAGGCCTCTAGAACAAGGTTTAAGGTGGTGTCAGGAATACAAAGCAGTAGTTTGTATTAATTGTTTGTGAGTGCCTCTGATAAGCTCTTTACATTAATGATTATAAGCTGAGCTAAGAGCTGGTGTCTGGTTTCACTCCATTTGTGTATGTGTGACTGGAGTGCATAGTGAGTGAATTCTAATGTGCCCAGTCCCTGCATGGACCTCTGATTGCATGTAATAGGCCTGTGTTCTTCTCCATGGACGTGCTATTAACCTTGATAATGATCAGCCTAGAGACCCATCCAGTTGGACGGCATATATTTAGATTTTCAAAACTGATGGGTTTAGAATGCATGTTGGTCATTCTACCTACTGAAAAGGCTAAAGCACACACTCATCAAGCTGTCAGAGCTGTATGGATTGGTCTGGAGGGAGCATGTTATGTTTTGAATGGGAAATGAGGGACAGCCTGTATATGCCAGCAGCTGGGAAGTATGTGTGTGTGGATCTTTGGGGTCCTTTGGTGGGTCAGTCCTGACCTCTGCTCTGTGAAATGTGTGTGCTAATTTAGGAGGAGACACACAGTTTTTCCTCTCTCGCACATTTTTACATCCACATGCATTCATATACACACACTGGCACACTTTTCTGTTTTATGGTTGAACATACACAGAGTCGCAGAGGTGAGCGGATCTGTGTTTGTTTTAGTTTACATGAATGAATTATTATATTAATGAGTTTATTTTTTTAGCCTTGCCCAGATGTTTGTGCATGGTTTGTGAGGTCTGTCACTAAAAGAATGTTTGATGATTCTTTTGTTTTGTTCACATTCTCTCACTCCCTAAATATCCCCAGCTCCCTAGAACCGTTTGTTTGAAAGAGCAGGCCACAGAGTTCCATGTCTGTAAGATGGATGTTTTAAAACTCTCCCATAAGATTTTAGTTCTAGATTAGGAATTGCTCTAAATTTTAAAGAACCTGAACTGCCATACTATAGTGACTCAATAAGACATGCTCTCTCTTACCAAAATCCCTCCCTACAAATGTACATTTGTGCCACTGAGAATATTGTAATCAGAGATGAAGCAGGAGAGCAACGGAATGTAACAAAGTATCATTCTTGCACCACAAACTGACAGCTGCTTATAACAGCTGCTTGTGAAGCTGGATATGGCATTTATCAAGAACAATCCTCTTCTCAGATGCTCTCTGCTTCCTCCATACACGTTTTTTGAAGCAAACTCTCGATGCTGAGGCCAATTGAATTAACATTAATGTGACTTTACTTCAGACTTTTAAAGTGCATGTAAATATACTGATAAACAGATTGTGTGCTGGTCCAAGCGGAGTACAGAGACTATATGGAGTGTGAATCAGAACAAAATTGGTGGATGAAATGGAGACTTACTGAGGAAATTCATTTCAGGTGGAAGGTTTAGCAAAATGGATGCAGGTGGAATTTTTCTGAAAACACACATTCCCTCCATCCTTGTGGTGTCAGTCAAGAGTTTGCAGTGTAACGTAGCAGAACAATGAAGCATTGTGGCGGTTTCCTCCTGGGTTGAGTGGAGTTTGTGGTTTACCGCAATTAGGTCACAAGCCCTGGATGTGAACAGACGCACTGATAACGTCCACAATGGCTGCTGGTCACTTGAACTATGATTTGATTGTTTTAACCCCTTGGCTGATGACTGTCCTGGGATCTGTCACACACACACATGCACACACTTAATTACAGCTGTAACGGTCTCAGGCAAACTGCACAAATACAGCTGCCCTCTATACACACATGCCAACATATGGAAACATGGCTTCTAAAAGGGATCAGGGTAATAAAGGAGAAAGAAAAGAGGTGTCAGAGAAAGCAAAGAATGAATGGAGGTATGGTGTGGACAGAATGCATTTCATGTCATATAGATTATTTGTGTGAGAAAGAAACTTTCTTTCTTTCTTTCTTGTTAAATGTGTCCGTATAAAGCCATAACCAGGCATTTTGTTTAGCTGCTGGAGTCTCACTGTGTGTATGTGTGTACAGTGGGGAAGGCACTGACTCTCATGGCTGCTGTCCAGAGGGGTTTATCTAAACCTTCACATTCTGATTCTTGCTTTGGGGAGAGAGGGGATCAGGAGAGGCCAGGGCGCAAACGAAGACAGAGGGACTAAAAGAATGAGACAGACTAAAGAAAGGCTGAGAAAATAAGCTAGAAAAAGTAGGTTTGAGGGGGAGAGGGGCTTTTATGACTTTACCCGTAAGAGCTGGTGTAGCCAGATTTGCCCTGAAGCAACATGAGTGTGTGTGATAAATGAAGACAGACAGGCAGAGACAGAGCAAGAGAATTAGAGGAAACAGAGCAGATACTATGATACTAGAGAATTAGTTATGTGAACATGTACATGCTATCAGTGAAATGTATGGACTCATGCACTCATTCTTTAGTATTACTGTTCCCCCCATTTTTGAATAATAGTGAAATCATCAAAACTATTAAATAACATAAATGGAAGTATGGGCATTGAGAAGAGGGATTACATTTAAACAAAACTCACCATCCTTTGTCTGGATTCCAGATCTGCACACTCCAGCTTCATGAGGTGCATCTTGGGATGCTATAGAGATCGTAATTATGCTGGGCACTTTTTTACTTTTTTGCCCCTTTGCTGTATGGTATTACTTATCTATTTAAAAATAAAAAAAGAGAAAGAAAGAATAGTATGTATGTAGCAGTTCATTTAAATTGTAATATTATTTTAAAAATATCAGTTTTATTGTATTTTTTTTTATCAAATAAATGCAGCCTTGAAGAGTATACGATTTCCCCAAAATAATTAAATAAAAATAATTAAAAAATATTTTAAAAATGTAACCAACCCCAAACTTTTGAACAGTAGTATATTGTTAAACAGCTTGGTGTAGGAGTGTTTTTTGTATGTTAATGAAGGTATTCAATACATTTTAGATGTCTTGAATTGTTTAAGTCTTAATCTGCTGTGAAATGTTGATGTAGTCTAATTCAATTTGTTATTTTAGAAAGGCAGTTTCTGACATTTGTGTGTGTGTGTGTGTGTGTGTGTGTGTGTGTGTGTGTGCGCGCACTTCTTAACGTTGTGTATATTCAGTGCCTAGGGGAAGATACCATGAGATCTTCCTGTTGATGTTCAACTCTGTGAATGGTGTCCCCTGCTGCTCTCTGCACCAGCCAGTAATCAATTAGTTCCACCCCGCAGCTGCTGACAGAATCAGCCTGAAGCCCCCTGAAGATCAACTGATACTGAAATCACACACACACAGATGCATGATAAAATTCATGCAGGTTATATAGTAATACAGTATATATGTCTACACCAGGACGGAAAACATGATCAACTTCCTATGTGGGCATGTTTAATCCTGAGGGTTATGTATTCAAATATTACATATTCATGCTTCCTTTCTCACTTCTTAATCACATACAGACACACGACCCTTTAGACAAAAAATGAGAATACATGCAATCCTTAAGGCAAACAGCCCAGTCGGCTCTAACGCAAGACCTCTCCCTTCTCCCATTTATATTCATTTCATTACAAGTAAGTGAAAATCTAAAAGGTAGGCCAGATGCCAACAAGCATGTGTGTGTTATTAATGGTTGTTTAGAAAGTTGGTGGGTTGCCACTGTGTAGAAAACCTTCTGATGTAAGAAAACGAGTTTAGGAAAAAGAGAGGAAGGGTAGAAATTCTACCTCACTCTGCAAATTCTGGTTTGCATTTCTTCATTTTCCTCTTTTTCTCATTGATCTCACACATGACAGATGTGATTAGCAGCTAACTGATTTAAAGATCGTAGGGTTTGTAGGAAACCTGTATTTTTATCAGGAGTTGTTTCTGTTATATAACCAAGGAAGCCTATTATACCTGGAGAAGGCATCTATTAGGATTCCCATTCATCTTACTGAGAGATGAAGTTACACCATCTTATAACCGTCCTGTGCTAACCATGCAAACCCTGATCACTTGTTTTTAACTACGTCATTTATTCTGACACTACATTTTTTGTTCTTTTCCAAAGTGTTACACATCTACTGGCACACACACAGCCTCTTACTGTCACACTGGAGTTGTGTGTTTGTGTTTGTGTTATAGAGAGCTTGCCAACTCAGACCTCTGTGTAGTCTCAGGTTGTCATTTTATTATGTTTAATGTCATTAAACTGGTGATTGTGAACTGTTATTTTAAGTGGGATTATTTACATAGTGTGATTAAGCTAGCGCCACTGCACACTTTGGGGGAAGGAAAAAGTAACGTTAGTCTGTGAGGACATAAAAAAAATGATGGCTTACTCAAGCAACACTCTTGTGCAGGGTGTAATTTATTTACAGTGCCAATGAATAAGACAGTCCAGAGTAAACTATATATATAGGCAGAGCTGTAATCACCATAGACAAGTCCCCCTCAATAATTAGAAATGGCCAAACTATCCCGCCCAATATTAAAAATTCTTGCACTGATATTTCGCACTCTATTACATCCATTACATATACATACAGTGGGTACGGAAAGTATTCAGACCCCCTTCAATATTTCACTCTTTGTTATAATGCAGCCATATTGCAGCTAAGTAAATTTTTTCCCTCATTAATGTACACACAACACCCCATATTGACAGAAAAACACAGAATTGTTTAAGCTTTTGCATATTTATTAAAAAAAGAAGAACTGAAATATCACATGGTCCGAAGTATTCAGACCATTTCCGTACCCACTGTGTATATACAGTACAGACCAAAAGTTTGGACACTCTTCTCATTCAAAGAGTTTTCTTTATTTTCATGACTATGAAAATTGTAGAGTCACACTGAAGGCATCAAGGGCTATTTGATCAAGAAGGAGAGTGATGGGGTGCTGCGCCAGATGAGCTGGCCTCCACAGTCACCGGACCTGAACCCAATCGAGATGGTTTAGGGGTGAGCTGGACCGCAGACAGAAGGCAAAGGACCAACAAGTGCTAAGCATCTCTCTGGGAACTCCTTCAAGACTGTTGGAAGACCATTCCAGGTGACTACCTCTTGAAGCTCATCAAGAGAACGCCAAGAGTGTGCAAAGCAGTAATCAAAGCAAAAGGTGGCTACTTTGAAGAACCTACAATATGACATATTTTCAGTTGTTTCACACTTTTTTGTTATGTATATAATTCCATATATAATTCCACATGTGTCAATTCATAGTTTTGATGCCTTCAGTGTGAATCTACAAGTTCATAATGAAAATAAAGAAAACTCTTTAAATGAGAAGGTGTTTCCAAACCTTTGGTCTGTACTGTATATATATATATATATATATATATATATATATATATATATATATATATATATATATATATATATATATATATATATATATATATATATGCTAGAATACTCTGATAGCATTTCTATTGCTGCTGTCACCCTGTGACCTAACAAGTACAGAGCGGATGACTTGAAGACTTGATTCTTATTAATGAATCAAAAACATACAGTGTAAACAGGAACAGTTTCTCTTGCCAAAGACTTTGTAAATGAAGACCATCAGGCATAGTCCAAACAAGTCCTGAACAAACAATGAGCTGGATTAATGAATCAGTATAGTTACATACTGAGTAATCGTTCACATGACAACATGTAATTAAAGATTCAGATAAAGAGTTTGGCAGTAATATTGTTTTCAGCTTATTTTTTTCAAAATCAAAATAATCTTATTTGACAATGGAACTGCATTTACTTTCTCTGAAAATGTATTTTCCAGTTGTAGGCCTACCAAAAAAATGTGTATAATAATTTTAAGAAACCATAAAGAAACTAGAATGATTAGTGGGAATCAAAACTGTAATTATTCCTTATGATTCCCATCTCTTCTAAGACATAATATAAGAGAAAATGGGAAAAGAATGTGAAGTTGTAATGTATATGTATATGTCTCTGTTTAATTGTTTTCATATGCTTGTGTTTATGTGGGACTCAGGGTCGATTTATGACTTATTTAGATCATCTGCCACCATTGTGCTCTTGAGTAGAGCACTAAACCACAGGTTACCTCAGGGGTTCATTGCAATTATTGTTCCTATATGTCTCCGCTGCATGAAACGCATCCGTTAAATGACAAATAACAGGGATCTGTGACTGTGTCTGCATCAGTATTTCACTGTTCGGAGTCTGTGTTCTGGAAAGAAAACCCTTGAAAGTTTTTTATATCATTGTGGAACTTGTATGCAAGATCACTCTAACAAAGAAAGAACAAAACTCTTTCTCTTTTGTTCATCTCGTGAGTTTACTTGAGGTTTATATAAAAAACCTCACACAACGTGAAACCCCAGAATCGTGTTTGAAAATATTTTGACCTCTTTGCCAATGATTGTTAAAATTCAAAAGTCTTTTGGTATACTCCTTAAATGGCTGAAAGAGAGTTTGTATTGATTTTTATAGAGGAGTGTATTGTGAATGTTGTTGCTGCATGTGTGTGTGTTTTTATAATTAGGGTTCAACATTTGGCTTCTGTTTGTGCTCTTTTCATCTGCGCCCCATTAGTGGCTTTAGACACGTGCCACCCTCTCAACGAGGCCTCCTTCCTCCTTCAGCTCTTTCTCCAATCCTCTTTTCTCTCCAACTGCACATCATATGAGGGGAATGTGGAGGGAGTGTGGAGCTGTACTTCAGGATACTAGAGAAAGATAACGAGAGAATGTTTGTGGGTGTGTGTGTTTACAACAAATGACTGAAGCTTCTTTGGTACAAATTCTTTCTCCACGTTACTGGATAGTAAACGTCAGATATGTTCTGGCTGCCTTGTTTGGTGATACAACATTGTTGCTTTCATGCGATACAACATTCTTGTTCTCTCTGTGGGTAAATGTATCAGTTACTCAGTGTTTAAGATTCTGAGATGTTAACAGGTTCAGCAGAATGCAAAGTTTAGCCAAGTTTGGTTAAAATGCGTCTGTTGGAAAAGTAATATTTTGACTTACAGCATTTAAAAAACAGTTATACCAATAAAACACAATTACATTTAATTGACAACAAGAGAAACAGATAAAGTGTGGTTTAGTTCTCAGAGATCTCCCATCAGTCACATTCCACAAACTGCTGGATTTAAGATGAGTGTCCTCTTTCAGCACTTCATCACCATTCTCTCCTCATAAATCTGCTTTGACTAGTAGAGACAGATTTGTTGTCATTTTTCAGTTCGAATGTGGTGTTCAGTGTCGTGTCATTCATATTTCATGTCTCTTTCTCTCTCTCCCTTTCCCACAGATCTGTTGGCCACAAACCGTACCTCCATTTTCAGTGGTTTTAATGGAGATCTGCACTTGTCAGCTGTGTTTTTGGATGAATATCATGACAGGCTTTTCTTGGGAGGGAAGGATGTTCTCTACTCGTTGAGACTAGATCACAAACATGATGCTAAAGAGGTAAGACATACTATCACTGCGATAAGGTTCAGATAATAAGTTACCCACGGAGAACGCAGGTGTGAGAGCCCAGAAAAAGTGCTAGTGATGAGGGTCTGAATGATTGAGGGTCTGTTAGCGAGAGGTGTCATGTCTGCTCTACTGGAGACTGTTATCTACAGACACAGATACAATCAAAAGACACTTCCATGTGCTGAAACATTTTACACATGATTTGTAAGGGGCGTGTAAAGGCAGGTTCACATACATCCCTGTGTTTAAAAAAAAAACAGATGAAGCACTACAAAATGGAAAAGATTCTTGTTTTAACTTGATAAGGTGTCTTTGAAGGGGACATCAGATACAAAATGGTGTTTGTTTGAGTATAAATGTGTCTTAGCAGTGTGTGGACACAACCACCCTACAATGATAAAAATACATTCACTCCTTTTTTTAATTCCCAATTGTTTTGACCTGAAACAGGTCACTGTGAACAGAGCTGTTTTTGACAAGGGTAAAAAGGGTGTTGTTTTCTGCTCCCAAAGTATTCTGAAGACATTTCATGAAGACCCTAAAGAATAATACCAACTTGTGGAAAATGGGCATCCAATGTCCCCTTTAAAACAGCTAGCTGCATCCCACTAGTCAAAGACATCCATCTAGCATTGATTTCCATAAACTAATATTTTAAAACAATGCAGACAGGTCAAAATTCTGTTGGTATCTCACCACTACCCCAAATCCACATTTATTTATTTCTACTAAGTATTAAATATGATAAAACTTGTATGATAAAAAATGTAATTATATTAATAAAATATTTGTAGTATTTTCTTATAAATATTGTAAAATCATAACTATTTAAAATAATATTTGTAATTGTTTAATATTACAACTATTATAAAACCATCATTGTTAAAGTGTCTTTATAGTAATATAACATATAGAATATTATACATATCATAACATTTTTTTATTAAAACTTTCAAAGGAAATTTTAGAGCTCAGGCCTTCTGTCACAGACAGCAGGCCAGACATGTTATTAAAAATGTTTACTAAAAAACACACAAAAACAGCTGCTCATAAACACACATCATGTTAATTGACCGCGCTTGTGTCAAAGACTTGTTTAGACCTCGCTTAAGACATATAGACACATAAATGGTCTTGGTTGATTTTACAGGTTTAATGTCTGCTGCCCTTTTCCTGTTATTCACAGTTTTGTGGTGTAGTTTATAAGATAAAGTTGTGAGTTATGCGAAGAGCCACAGTGTATAAATAGGCACTGCAGTAAATGAACTGTAAAAGCAGAAGTGCTTTGTCTAGAGGGTTTGGCAGTTTTTTCCCTGTGTCTCTGTTCATGTGAATATGTTTTGACTCAAGTCACTGGAGCCTCAACCAGTGTGGTTGTTTTCATATGCAGTCTCCAAAGTATTTGTCATTGTGTGTGGCCTTGTTAGAGGATATGAACAGGAAGAGGAGGTACATTGCCATGGTGACAGACACATGGGAGTGGCTGCAGCATTTGAGGTTATGACCCCATGACCTTTGGCTCAAGGACAGACGTTTTCTGCCTTGTTAGACCCTTGAGCATTCTGTAAGACCACTGCACTACCACTGGCCACAATTTTAAAACGTACTACCTTCTGTACTGAGAATTTTGTTACAAAAATTAAGTTACTACTGAATTGTTCTTTTCTGTAACAATGTGCGGGAAAAGTTTTTCACCTTTTTTTTTAGCCAGAAAACAAAATGAGGATGTATGGATGTGTGAATTTACGTGTGCTAGATTGTTTTGTAGATGCAATCAGTACAGCTTCCCAGCGAAGGGGAGGGTGCCACAGAAATCTAGCAGTGATTCATAAGGTTGTTCTTTAAGCGGAAAAATTACTCAACCCTGATCAGACTTCCTTTTTTCCTCTTGGGCATGTATTTACCGCAAATCTCCATCACCTGTTACCTTCATCTCAGCTGATTTCAGTTCAGTGAGAGGAATCATTCACTCATTCTTTTCAGAGGACTGCCAGGTCCAGGATTGACCCTGCAGTGTTTCTCCCATGGTTAATAGCGGAGGGTTAATCTTAAAGATGGTGCATCTGGAGCAAATTAAAAAGCTTTCTTTCACACCATGGATTTATAGTATAATGCAGTGTTTTATCATTAATAATGTTCTATTTGTAGTCCAAGTGTCCTGAAGAATTAAGGTAATCGGAAAGAGGAAATAATTTAATGCACAGGAAGGATGCTGGGTAACAAGAGATTACAGGTTCCGGATAAAGACAATGTCAAAATGAATAAGAACTTGAAAGGGTAAATAAAAGCAAATGACTCACTAATGATTTAATCATATGGAGGCTTGGTTTGAGGAGAAACATTTCTTGAGTGATATATGACATTTTACAAGCAGTAGAAGGATTTGTAAATGTCATGTGATGCAAAAAGGTTGATTAGTCAAGTGGCAGACAATTTTATTCACAATGACTAAAACTGCATTCAAAGTGAACATCATTTCCCTGGGAACTGAACCTGTGACCTGTGAGCTACAGGAACACTATACACTATTACACTATTTTACTTGAATATATTTTTGTTGAAAATATAATCTTAATGTGTGGCAGATATATCTAATCACACAAATTGCGTGATTTTGTTCCAGACTGTTCTGTGACACATGAGAAATTAATATGTCAGGATGTGCAATCTCTTATAGATGTTTGAATAGAAGACCTAGCACATGAGATTGTTTATTTCTCAATCGTTTATAACATCAGGACAGGTTTTTGTAACTTTCACACTATCAGGGTTGTTTTCATAAATCTATCTTTATTGTTGACATTCATGAAAAAAAACCAAAGCATTTTCGTCGCACACCCTCCCTCAGCGACACTAGCTCACTTTACCCCACATAGTAAGTGGAGCCAATTTGTAAGCAATCTGTAGCTTGATTTCCCTGAAGAGCGTAAACATTGGCAATATGGCGTTGTCGAAAACAGGGGGTGCGTTCAGAAAACAGCCATGTGCCGGTGGCCTCATATAACAGATAACATAAATTAACAACATTGTTTGAATTTTTGAATTATTTGAATAAGCCAATATTTTTGCAGTTCCATTTGATGCTGCTTTATTGGCATAGAAATTTGGCATGAAACGGAAATTGCAATATTCTTTTCTGCCCTATTGGGATGAATATCCATGTTAAATAAAAAAAATGTAGGGCAGGACTTGATTTGTCCATTGGAAAAGATCATTGAATCGTTGTTTGCTGTTCTTTGTCCATTTTGAGTTCATGGTGACTTTAATTGGTGTCTGATTTTGTTATGTTTGGATCTTTGGCAGAGTAATTAGTCTTAACAAGTAAATGAGTCTGCTTTTCCTTTTTATGTCCAGATCCATTGGCCTTCGTTGCCTGGGAACCGGGAGGACTGTATTCTCAAAGGGAAGGACCCCGAGGTGAGTAAAAAAACAGGCTCTGGTTCTGAATAAACTAGATAAAGCTGGCATACTTTATATGTCAGGTTCTTTCATGGCTTTCAAGTCAGCTGAAATCATCAAATGTAGTTTGTTGTGGATTTTTTGGTTAGTGTGATTCTCTAAATTATTTCGTTTGGTTCAATCTGGAGTTTCAAACAAAAACATCTGTCCATCTTCAGCTATAATCTGAGTGAGCTGCAGTTGGCATGTTGACTGGAGAGAAGAAGCCAAACGCCCATGAATGAGATTTGATCCTCTCACTTATTGTTTTGCTTCCAACCAAGTTTGTGTGTGTGACTCACGAGTCTCTTAAATCCAATGACTGCTGAAGGCTGTCCCAATGCACTGAACACAGATATTCCTTTATTGTTTGAAAACCCCTTTGCTTTCTTGTTCTTTTACATTTCTTTTTCTTCATGTTCAGCCTCTCCCTTTTCTCTTTCAGCACCATGAATATGTTAATTACTGTATGTTCCAAGTTAAATCTTTCCTGTCCTCTATCCCTAATGGTGGAGGGTCTTCCACCCCTACCCCTTCCCCACACACACACAAACACACACTTGTACGGAGATACACTCTGCATCTGTTAGTGTTTAGCATGTTTCGCTCGTAGAGTGGAAACTGTCCTCTGGTGACTGTCCCAGCAGTGTTGTTTGTTGTGGCAGGTGAGTGTGATTTCACAGCAGTGTTTTAATAACTCTGTTGAGTGTGTGAGTATGTGCTAGGGAATTGAACAGGATATTTGTTACAGATATGAACTCATTTTAAGGTGTTCTTGTTAAACATTACTATTATAATAACAATTAATTACGCAAATATTCCAAAATAAACCAAATTCTAATCCTAACCCTAACCAAATAGTATGTATATGTAGTTAATTAATATTACTCTGTACTTAAATGCATAATTACACTGTAACAAGGACACCTTAAAATAAAGTGTAACTGAGTTTTATGTACCACATAACACAACTTTGACCACATGACTTTCCATGAATAGGGGATATTTTAGGATTAAACTTTATTTTTAATAATTCTAAGTTGACACGTACTTGCAAAGTTACATATAGTCAGTAGAATGTCTGATGGGGAATCATAAAATAAAGTGTTAGCAGATATTAACCAGACAATCTACTAATAATCTAATTACTAGTGGTTGACATATAGTTGCAGAGTTACTTATAGTTAGTAGAATGTCTAAAGTGAACTATCAAAATAAAGATTTACCAATGTTAGTGTATTTATTTTATTTATTTATTCTAGATTTAGAGGCACAAATACCTTTTTTGTGACAACTATTTGAAACTTTAGATGAACTTCAAAACCGAGCATGAAAATATATAGTTTTAAATACATCAAACCTCAAAAATGGTATTCAATTATTTATAAATACAGCTTATTTATAAATAATCAATTTAATTTATCCGGATATGTACATTTAATTGAATATCTTTTGCTACAATAAGACTACACAAATCAGTTTTATCACAAATAAGGTTTGTCCCAAATTTTGATTACATGTCAGCAAAAAAATCCCACAAGAAACTGAATGGAAAATTAAACAGCTTAATATAAAGTTTGACCTACTGAGACTGACAAACAGCATAATATATTTTAACATTTATATATATGTTTATGTTTTAGGCTCTCTTTTATTCCATGTTTATGGAAAGAGTCTGGTACATTGCTGTTTTGGATCTCTCTCATTCTGCTGGTTAACATCTGGCAGCAGTTTGAGCATCTGCCTGCATCTTTTATGACCCTTGACCTTTTGCCCATTTATGCTCCACTGATTTTGACCCTACGTACACAGTCAATAAAGCTGCATACAGGTGGCCATAGTTAGAGTGTGTGTATGTCTGTATGTGTGTGTGAGACGTCTTCCTCTTTCTGAACCTTTCAATAATTGGAACATAAGAGCTTCGTTCCCATGTTAAAAACTCTGATTGGTCTTCAGTGAGTGGGGATCATTTTCTTGCAATTTTCTTGCTCTTTTCTCTGGTCCATTAAAGTTTTGATGATTCCTGTAATTGTCCAGGGAAATACTGGTCACACTCACACATACCAAAATACCTCATGATCATGAACTGCATTTGATGAGTTTCACCTCAGTGTCCAATGTAAAAGACATGTGTTTGTCAAGATTGTACCCTCAGTTGCCACCAAACATTTTCATATGAACTCTTGTTATGTGTATGTTTGGTACAGACGGAGTGTGCAAACTTTGTACGGTTGTTGAAGCCATTTAACCGCACTCATCTACTGGCCTGTGGAACTGGAGCTTTCCAACCCGTGTGTGCATATGTGATTGTTGGACACCGCGGAGAGGTAACACACACAAACACTCCCTCCCACTGCTTCACACCTAGTGTGTTTGTGTATGCACATCGGGAAGATCTCAATTACTTTTGTATATCAGAGACCTAATTGTTTAAGCTCAGAGGTCACCAACCAACAGGTCAGCGCTTAAGGCCAAGACTAGATCATGAGAGAAGATGAAGTGACGAAGTGACGTGACATTCAGCCAAGTATGGTGACCCACACTCAGAATTTGTGCTCTGCATTTAACCCATTCGAAATGCACACACACAGAGCAGTGAACACACACACACTGTGAACACACACCCGGAGCAGTGGGCAGCCATTTATGCTGCTGCGCCCAGGGAGCAGTTGGGGGTTCGATGCCTTGCTCAAGGGCACCTAAGTCATGGTATTGAAGGTGGAGAGAGAACTGTACATGCACTCCCCCCACCCACAATTCCTGCCGGCCCGCGACTCGAACTCACAACCTTTCGATTGGGAGTCCGACTCTCTAACCATTAGGCCACGATGAGATACGAAGCAAAAACACTCAAAAAAAAGATAAATAATGTGTGTTTATTCTGAATAGAATGACTGTTCTGGCATTAGAGAGCTGCTATTTACTTCCTTAGAGGTGTTTTGATTGGTGTGTCACCACACGGGTGCCACAGTTGTCTGACAAATAGGCATTATACATTGTGAAACTAGACTGGCACCGGAGGTTTATTCAGTCTTTGGCACCACTGGACACACCCATAGAGTGTCTAACATCAATGACAGTAAAAACTACTGCACTACTATAAATACAGTTCAGATTTCTGATATGGTACAGTCTAGAAACTCAAAGTCCCACGATATGTAAAGGCCAAAAATGTACAAAAAATTAATCACTTACTCACACTCATATAGTTCTAAACCTGTATGAGTTCTGTATGTTGAGAGTCTTCTGTTGAATATAAAAGAAAAAAAAACTGTTAGTCAATGGATACCAGCAACTGTTTGGTTACCAACATTCTTCAAAATATGTGAACCTGAACCACAAAATCAGTTGAGATTATATCACCAGAAAGCTAAATAAATAAGCTTTCCATTGATGTATGGTTTATTAGGGCCGGACAGTATTTGGCCGAGATACAACTGTTTGAAAGTCTAGAATCTGAAGGTGCAAAAAAATCGAAATACTAAGAAAATCGTCTTTGAAGTTGTCCAAATGAATTCTTAGCAATGCATATTACTAATCAAAGATAACAATTTTATACATTTACGGTAGGAAATTTACAAAATATATTCATAGAAACATGGTCTTTACTTAATATCCTAATGATTTTTGGCATTTTGACAAAGGAAAATCTATAACTTTGACCCATACAATGTTTTTTTGGCTATTGCTTAAAATATACCCCAGTGACTTAAGACGTTAAAATATTTTAATCTATATTCAACAGAAGAACAATTTGATATCCCTTTAATTGTGTAATCAATTTTGTATTGATCTGGCGCAAAAAAATATCAATTAGGGTGAACAGATAAACATAATTTGATAAACAGATACAATTTATTTGAATTGGGTAAATGTAAACCCGGACAAACTATTTCACTAAAATGTTTTGAGTTTCCCAGTGCTGTATACAGTATAACACAGAGAAAAGGGATTGTGTATGAGAGCACAGTCATTGCTTCAGCTCTTCTGGCTTTAAAGCTATGTGTATAATAGACCGTGACAAGAAAAACAATGATGTAGCGTTGCGTAATGCTACTCTGGTACTTGTTGGAAAAAGCAGTTAATTACTTAAAGAGCTACGCTATTATAAAACCAGTTGAAGTACATAGATGCTACTGATAATTGTAGCAAGTAAAAGTTAGTAGTGTTGCTAATTTTAGTTAGCTAAACCCCAACACTGTTATTTATGTTTGAGGTCAGTTTGATGCAAATTACAATAAACTAGTAGAAACTAGCAAATCAAAAATGTGGGGTCAGTAAGCAATCAATACTTTAAACTGAGCTGAATTGACAGCAACTTAGTGTTACAATAAATGATTTTTCAAGTAAAAAATATTATGCAGCACAACTGCTTTCAGCATTGATAATAAGAAGAAATATTTCTTGAGCACCAAATCAGCATAAAAAAAAGATTTCTGAATGATCATGCGACACTGAAGATTTAACTAATGACTGATGAAAATTCAGCTTTGTCATAACAGGAATGAATTACATTTTAAATTATTACAATACGAACTGCAATAATAATCCACAATATTCATGTTTCTACTGTGTTTTTGATCAAATAAATGCAGCCTAGTCTGCATCCTCCAAAAGAATCTTACAGCCATCTGAACAGTAGTGTACATCAGATCATGTTTCCATTTCAGACTTCACATTTTTACACCCGTGGTCTCTAAGATCGCAGAGTAATGTATTGTGACATTTTTTAAGCTATTAGTTTTGATTATAATCAGTTAAGGTGAGGACAAGTCAGGAAATATTAAACTGAGCTACAATAATAAATATATCTTTAGAAATATTTAGTTGGCCTTGGGGTCTCTAATATCCCAGACTGAACATTATTAATCCCTGTATTGTAAAAATAAATAATATATTTCTTCACAAGCAAAAGAAATTGAGACATTTGTGAGCCCAAGTTTATTTTTGATTTGTTAAATTGATGTGAATTTTCTAACTTCTTGTTGGCAGCATGTGTTCAGTTTGGATCGCAGCACGGTACAGAATGGGAGGGGGAAATGTCCCCATGACCCCAAACTACCCTTCGCAAGCACATTCACAGGTACATTTCAGTGTGTTAAGTTTCAGCATCAATGTTCATGCCACTGCATGCTTGTGTTGTGTGTTTACATGTATGTCTGAGCACGTTTGTGTGTGTGTGTGTGTGTGTTTTGGCTTTTGTGTGATGGGTGGAGGTTTCTGCTTGTCAGTTTTCACTGAGATTATGGCCTGTTGTAGATTGACTGCTCTGATGGGAGAAATTTGAGGTGTTCTTCAGTCCAGGTTTAGTGTTGTAGGGGTCTTCTGTATGTATGTCCATGGGTGTGTTACAGTCTTCTGGGGCACAGACACATCTCCCAGTGTGTATGTGTGTATTTATAACACTGTACAATCTTGGCTTACCTCGATGGACATTTTGCCAGATTCATGACAGATTTTTTAAATTGCATTTAAGTGAACTCGGAGATACTTCCACACACTGACACATTGTACACACGAGTTAAACATGGTTTAATTATTATAATAATACAAAAGAAAAACAGTAAAATGGTATGATCTCATTTTAGATGATGAAGTGTGTGTGACTTTGAAAAACTTTTGACTGAATATTAGGTCTCATCTGATTTATACAGTAGGTGTGCGTGAGTGTGTTTTCAAGCTGATAACATGATTTTATGAAAAATTGTACAATGGGGCATAAAATTGTTTTCTTTTCCTTCCTCTCACGTAAGAGATTGTGTTCTCTGCACTGACCTTCAATGCTCTCTCTCTCTCTCTGTCTCTCGGTCTCTCTCTCTCTCTCTCTCAGGTGGAGAGCTGTACACCGGTCTGACTGCAGATTTTTTGGGGAGAGACTCTGTGATTTTGAGAGGTTTAGGGACTCGCTCGCCAATGAGAACAGAGATGGATCAGAGAATCCTACATGGTAAAGAGTTACTTAATTTCCATATTTATAAACATTTTCAGTCTTATTTCTTATGTGTTTTTTTATGGTGGAAAGGATGGCGACATTAATACATTTTATTTTTAGCAAAACTGTTATTGTTGTATATCAATTATTATAGTATTATTATGAAATCAGTGTTATTATTGTTAACTAAAATGAAAACTTGAAAAAAAAATGTTTTGTTTACAAAATATCTATAACTTGGACTAAGATGAAAAAAAAAAGGATTTGACATATTATTATACAAATATTACAAAAAAAAAACCATTGGTGGAAATAAGCAATTTAAGTATTATTTATGCCATTTTCACACAATAAATGTTGCAGTAGATATTTAGTCTTTATTCATATTTAAAATAGAATTTACAATGTTTTATAATGTATTTCCATATTTTAAATCCTGGGACAAAATTGCTAATTAATGATTACACCCAATTAGTAAGGATTTCTCAAAATCATTAGTCAAATTGTAAGGATATACTACATACTTCCAGCAATTGGAAATGCATTATAACAGTGTGTCTGTGTGTTTGTGCACGTACAGAGCCCAGGTTTATTGCGGCCCACCTCATTCCCGACAGTGCAGACAGAGATGATGATAAAATGTATTTCTTCTACACTGAAAGAGCAACAGAGACTGCAGAGCGAGACGATGAAGGAGCCATACACACACGCATTGGACGATTGTGTGTGGTGAGACAAACTACAATGAATACCACATACACACAGTACATCCAGGCACAAGTAGGCCAGTATACTGGAATGCTTCTGCCCTTTTCAACCAACTGTGCACAGCTGCTGGATAGTTTACATGCCTCTGAATCACACACTCACACACACTCACCGATTAGCCCAGTTCACACACACACACACACACATACACACACTAATACACAAGGCTCTGTAGAGTAAGGGGAGCAGTACAAATCTCCCTCTGTTATTCAGAGGTCAGTGTCCAAAGGGCCAGGGTCAATCGCACATTACTGTCACTTTGAATTCTATTCATTGTTCAACTTCAGCACATTCCCATCACACACACACTCTCTTACACTGCAGAGAAGGTGATTATCTCCACAAATACTGATTACACAGATTTAGGATTCTTTACGCCACCCATGTGTCCTTGACACGGTAACCCAGCTACATTGCTTTTTGGGAATCTGTTACAGAATTTCCCTTATGGTGCCATAATCTCCATAACTGCAGCTGCCCTGTGATATTTTGTGATATTGAACCATACTTGTTCCAATGGGAACGGTTACAACTGAATGTTTATGTATAAACAGGGTTCAGATTACAGGGGTTTGGGTTGTGACCCCCTCAATTAAACCACTTCAGATGAAAAAGTCAAATGAGAACTGTCACAAACTCCGCTGTACTAGGTATTGTGGGAAACACTGTGGCACTTTTTGTAAACTAGTTTCAATGCACTATGATTTGGAATGCACTAATTATAATATTACATACTACTTAGGACGGAAAGTATACAAAATGAGACGCAGGGGTAGTTTGTTTTACCCAGCGTTCATTGTGTGTGGTCTGGGGGTAAATGATACTTGACTTTTTGCCGATCTGTTGTCCAGAAGTGAATTCAGCACTTCATGTTTTATTGTTCATGTGGTTTCAGAATGATGTGGGTGGGCAGAGGGTTCTGGTGAATAAGTGGAGCACATTTATTAAAGCCCGACTGGTGTGTTCTGTTCCTGGACCTCACGGCATCCAAACACACTTTCACCAGCTGGGTGAGACAGTAAACGCATACTCCCCATTCTATGTACAATGTTATATAAACTTGAAATCATTTTGATCTCTAAACCCCCTTGTGTGATCTTTGACTGTATGTGTTTGTCTTGCAGAGGATGTGTTTCTGTTAAGGACCAAAGATGAAACCAATCCAGAGATCTACGCAATATTCAGCACCATCAGGTCCGTCTCAAATCCCACTGAAAGCACATCTGTTTATCTGTGCATTTCCTGTGTAAAGCACTGTGCTGTGCTTCAACTCAGATCGATTGCACTCTATTATTTCGTTCAGTTTGTCTTTGTGTGTGTGTATATATATATATATATATATATATATATATATATATATATATATATATATATATATATATATATATATATATATAGTTGAGTGTCTATATATATATATATATAGACTTTTATTTTGTTTTAATCAGTTTTTGATTCAACTTTAATTTTCTTCTCATGTAATTTTATGCCTTTTTTATTTTTTATTTTATTAATTTTATTACATTTTTTTCCTCTATTCATTAATTATGCTATTGTAAAGCATTTTAAAATGTATAATTAAACCTGCAATGCCTTGTCATTTTTAAAAGAATAGTTCACCCAAAAATGAAAATTTGCTGAAAATGTACTCACCCTCAGGCTATCTAAGATGTAGATGGGTTTGTTTCTTCGTCAGATTAGTGTGATGCTTTTATCAGCCATTTAAACTCTCATTCTGACATTTTCTCTCTCTAGTAATGTGTTTCAGGGCTATGCAGTGTGTGTGTATAGTATGGCTGATATCCGTGAAGCATTTAATGGGCCATTTGCTCATAAAGAAAGGCCGGACTATCAGTGGGGACCTTACGAAGGACGAGTCCCTTACCCGAGACCAGGAGTGTGCCCTAGTAAGATCACGGCCCAGCCTGGTCGTGCCTTCCGTAGCACACTGGAGTTTCCAGATTCTGTTCTGCAATTTGCTCGAACACACCCACTAATGTGGCGTCCCATTTACCCATCACAACGGCAACCACTGCTGCTCCGCACCGGCGCCCCATACAAGCTCACACACATCACCGTAGACCGCACACAGGCCGAGGACGGATACTATGATGTCATGTTCATCGGCGCTGGTAAGACAGATTGTCATCACTTCAATTAACACTCAAGTATGTTTATAACCCTGGCTGACTGATTGAATTACTGTAACCTTTGACCTCTTCAGATATTGGGACTGTGCTAAAGGTTATCGTACTTGGCAACAGTAACTCTCTCACCAACGAAGAGATCACTCTGGAGGAAATGCAAGTGTTCAAGGTCTGTGAGCTCAAAAATGTGTGTATGTGTAATGATGTGTGCATTTATTGAATTTTCAGCCATTATTCCATAGCTTCACCCCATTCAATAAATATTGCTTGTTATTATTAATGTTGAAACAGTTGTTAACAGTTATTTTTTTGTGAAATTTTGATTTTTTGATAACATTTCTAATGAATAGCATTTATTAGCATTCTTTTGCAACATTATAAACTCTCTTAAAATCTTACTGGCCCCAAACGTTTTAACGTTAGTGTTTATGTGTATGTACGCATACCTTAAGTGTTGTTTCTCATGATATTTATCTGCAGGTACCCACTCCCATAACCTCCATGGACATATCTGTGAAAAGGGTAAGTTCATGCTTCATGCACTCTCACTTTATTGTTCCAGCAAATTAATGTAAGCTAAGTAACAGAAGCAGCACCATAAAAATCATTTCCCACAAAATTCCCAAGGAGGCTTTTACTGTGTGCAGAGAAATGGGACTTTGCTTTTTGACTCCAAAGCAATAAAACATTCATGCAAAACAACCAGTTGCTAAGTTATTAATCATGAACCAGGTTGTTTCTATCCAAAACCGTCTGACAGTTCACTTACTTCATAGACAGTCCTGGAGCCACATGAGTTAAAGCATCACCTCACACAAAAATACAAATTGTCATCATTTAAATTTAGTTACATACAAATCATTCCAAACTCATGATGTTTTTGAATGTAATTCAAAAAAGGGATTCACACTTAGTTCCTCATTCAAACACACACACAGTTCCTCAATACTAATTGCACCAGGTATGACAGTGTTGGTTGATTGGTTTTTATTAAATTTGTATTTAATAATGACAAAGTTTGGTCAGATTGACCACTTTTTAGAACTTGACATTCACATGTCCTCATTCACTTTTATGTCAAGTCAAGTCACCTTTATTTATATAGCGCTTTAAACAAAATACATTGCGTCAAAGCAACTGAACAACATTCATTAGGAAAACAGTGTCTCAATAATGCAAAATGATAGTTAAAGGCAGTTCATCATTGAATTCAGTGATGTCATCTCTGTTCAGTTAAATAGTGTCTGTGCATTTATTTGCAATCAAGTCAACGATATCACTGTAGATGAAGTGACCCCAACTAAGCAAGAGGCGACAGCGGCAAGGCTTATAGCAGCCAGGGGCATTCTACTAAGCATCTCCTTTTGTGTAAAAGTGTTTGGAATGATATGATGTTTGACTAAATAATGAAGATTATTGTTTTTTGGTTGACCTGCAATATCTCTGTGGAAAATGGAACCAAAATGTTGTTGTTTTTCTCTCTCTCTTCCAGCAAACTCTGTTTGTGGGTTCACAGACAGGTGTTGTCCAGGTGCCTCTGCACCGCTGCAGTATGTACGGTAAAGCTTGTGCCGAGTGCTGCCTGGCTCGAGATCCATACTGTGCCTGGGACGGACACACCTGCACACGCTACCTGCCAAACACAAAACGACGTTACCGAAGACAGGACATCAAACATGCAAACCCAGCACTGCAGTGCATGGACCAAAACCCCAGCGGTAAGAAAGAAGGAAAGAAATGACAGCCTTCTTAACTGAGTGCAGCCGTGCTGCGTGAATGTCAATACACCAGCGGCCTCCTCTGTGAATTTCAATTGCATTTACATGTCAAAGAGCTCACTGGTGTGAAAGTGCAGGAGAAGAGCAATTCCTTCAGAGATTTGAAGTCAAATTGTTTAATCGTTAGCATTAGAAACTTCAGTACACCTTTGAGCTCGTCTGTTAGGAAGATTAATAGGGTTTGAATGGCAGTCTCACTCCAGTGGGACAAACTGATAGTGTGATAGGTGAACAGGCAGATCACTCTTTATCACTCATCACAGAAAAGAGAGAATGCGAGGAAAGAACAAAAGAGGTGTGAGTGATGAGTGCTTGAGTGATTGCAAGCCAAAGATTAGAATGTTGGTGATGAAAAGGGAATATATACAGTATGTGCACACTTATAATCCTGGACTGATCTTACAGTGAACCGTGTTGTGTGACTGTGTACAAGTGTCAGTTTGAACCATCATGTGTTTCTCTCTGAAGTGGAGGACCTGGAGCTGACTGAAGAACGGGTCGTTTACTGCACTGAGAACAACAGCACCTTCCTGGAGTGCATCCCTCGATCGCCACAGGCCACGGTCACATGGCACATCCAGAGAGATGACTACATAGAGGAGGTGTTTTGTTGATTTAATTATTAAAAATATATCAGTTCTGTTTAAAATGTGGATACATTCTGGCTGGAAAACTTGGAACATGTCCACTGAACACTGAAAATAATCTTGGGAGCAGTTGTTGTTAAGTTTGCACTCTTTATTGGAATATCCCATTTTGTTTAATTATGAAATGTATTATTTTAAGTTTGTTTTTTATTTGAGAAAGTGACTGATTTTTTAAAATCAAATTCCACTTATTTCTCTTTTCCTCTGTTTAGGTGGTATTGGAGGAACATATCACTAAGACAGACGATGGTTTGTTGTTCCGCCGTGTGCTCCGTCAGGACGAAGGCATCTATGTGTGTCGATCTCGGGAACACGGATTCACACGAACCCTCGCACGCTTCTGGTTGGACGTCTTACACACCGACACCCTTTCGGACCTCCTGTCACGTAACAGCAAATATAAAGTATGGTCGCCGTGCCCTGCCAACACAGCCTCTACCAATCGTGGCCCGGCCAGGGCGTGGTTCAAGGACGTCTTGCAGCTGATTGGTCCTTCAAACCTGCCGCAGGTGGAGCAGTACTGTGAACGTGTTTGGTGTAATGAGAAGCTGAGACGCAAACACAAAAACATGATGGACAAATATCGGCAAGTGCAGGACTCTGTGCGGAGAGCACGAGTCCAAAAGAGCACAGGAGAATCCCGAATCCGCTCTCCACGGGACCTCCACTCGCAAGAGTAAAATACAGAGCCACATGAAGCAATATGGACTTCCAATAGAAAGTGGACTTGATTTTTAGATGCGCTCATACACACACACACACATAAGCATACTTGTTTTGGTTTGTGGTGATGTAAAATATTATGGGCTTTGTGTCTAACAATCCAAGATCTCTCTGTGTTATTTAGGGCATTCTTGAGCATCCTTTCCAAAAGTTCCTGTGACCACGGCAGCCGGCTCTCATCATCTCACAGTAGACCATGGCCGATGTTGTACATCTCACACAGCAGCTGCAAAACCTTTTTACTGGAACAAATGGAACTAGTAGATTGGAGCGCTGCCCCTGCTATAACAGGTGCCAAGAAACATACATTCATTTAAGATACATCTGGATCTGATACAGCTGAGTGTAATACTCAGAGACTTATCCTCAAGTGAGAACTATGGCAGCTTTCAACAAAACTCAGCTTGCCGGTACATTAAGCTGTAAAGAAATAAACGTTTGGACTAATTAGACTATTGTCTAGTAACTGAATCATAGGGTGACGACTGTTGAGACTTCAACAGAACTGACTTTGTTCTTAATCATCTTGAACCACTTTGCAATCATGAGCTTCAGAACTTTGTACAGGGTTCGTTTCTTTTCAGTTTTTGTGATGTAAAGTTTTGGTAACACTTTATAGTAAGGTATGAGTTATAAGTTAATGCATTAGCTAACATGAAATAACAATGAATTTTACAGCATTTATCAATCTTGGTTTTTAATTTTTTTTATAAATGTTTTATTACATGCTTGTTTTTTTCACATTGTATAAAATCACATTAATTTATTATGAATGTGAATTAGCAATGAACAATAATATATTTATAAATTAACATTAACCTAAACTAATAAATGCTGTAAAAAATTGTTCAGTGTTCATGTTATTATGTGGCTCGTTGGAATGCACGACTCTGATTGGTCAATCACAGCATTCTGTCGTCCATGGTAACACTGCAACTAAAACTAGCCTAAGTACTTCACTACAGACTTTCGCTTTCTTTTTTCACAGAAACGCTAATGGTGCCATTTTGCGTGTCAGTTTTCAGTCATAGTGAAAATGACCTTTAGAGAACTTTACTGCAATATAACTGCCGTGTCGTGCACTTATTTCAGCCTGACTGACATCACTCACAGACTGAACCTTATTATAAATATTTCCAAGTTTTAAATATATAGCAAACTCTAATGTAAAATTAGACAGTTGATGTTTTACTATTTATTCTCTGAAACGCTGTTCAGCAGCTGCAGTGGCCTTGATATGAACATCTGTGTCCTGTCTCACTGTTCACTTACTCTAGTTCACTTGTTTCTTTCTACACCTAGACTAAAAACTCCTGCATCACTTGAACCATTTGTTTATTTATATTTAGAAATGTCTGGAGAAAAAATACTGCTTTCTCTAAAAAAACTTAGTTGTTTCTACAAATCTTTCCTGGAGAGCAACCGTTTGGCTTTCTCGAGTGTCTATTCAGAACTTCACGGAAAAATGTGCAAACCGCTGGAGCAAATCGAGAAAAAGAAACAAGCTCACTTATAATTTTCTGTTCAGTGCCCTGACGTGACTGACTGCATAGACCAGTTGCACTGAAACTGCTTTTAGTGAATGTACAGCAGCACTGCTCTGATTTGAACTGCTTGTGTCATTAGTTTTTTTTAATACAATATTAAAACAATAATCTGAAATGAGTTCTGCACCTCCAAAAACATCAACAACACAATTCCTCTTTTTCACTGTCTTTAAATCAGTTGTTTTGATTTTAGCTCATTTTCTCTGTAAATAAAATACACACAAGACCGATACATTGTTTTAGCTAGTGTGTCTGATATATTTATGTTATTTATAAGGGATTCTTGCATGCAGAAAACTCCGACCTGTGTTTGGTTCAGTGATACATAAATAAAAATGTTTTACAGAGAGTTTTATGGGTTTGTCTTTCACATCGCGTCCTTGGAAAGCGATTAGGTCAGCTCAGAGCGACCCCTCTTAGAGGCACCCAGGGGTTGGGTGTGACCGTTCAGCGTTACAGATGTTTCTTTTATGTTTTCCAATACTTGCTGGTTTATCATGCTGAACTTAAAAGGTATTTGTCTCCTGAGATTGTCTTTGTCAGTGGTCAATTTATAAATGACTATTCAAGTGAGGTCATACTTAGTTAGCAGGTGGATATGGTTGCATCATATAACTGTAACAGAAGCAAGCTTAAATAACCAAGCCATAAATAACACCTTACATTTACTTTTTTTTTTCTTTACAGTTAATCATTTAGATACACTTAGCACTTGGGCAAAAGCTTAGTACATACTGGGAACTCCAACATTGTAGCAAGTTCTGCTTACGAGCACCACAGAGGACTCAGTCGTGAATTTTCATAAAGTGAATTCATTTAGGATTTTTCCATTGAAAAGCATGAAAACCTTTACATTTAACCCTTACATTTGGATGAGTCATCTCATCCAAAGTCTGCCATCACAGTCTCGCGTCTATCTGAAGTGCACTGAACTCGAGAAAGTGAAGACTGCTGTAAACAGTAAATCACAGCAGCTGCAGGATCACTGATCACCACTGACGCACACCAATCACCCACTTCCTGTTTAGAAACATGGACAAACACCATTAAGGTCCAGTCGGACATACCAGTGTGTCCAGGCCTGTATAACACTATACTGAGCAGCACAGCTGAGTAAAAATAAACATTCAGTCATTTACAGAATAATGCAGACTGCCAAAGTAAGAATGGAGAGACCATGTTCACTCAACCACTGTCAAGGGGCCTCATTACAAACAGTTTAGTTCAGCTGTAAACACACATACACACATTCTTTCTTTTCCCACAACCCTTGTAATAATCCACAAATATAATATTTTCTGAAGCCCAATTAATTCTTAACTCATTTTCATTGTTCGGGGAGGTGTGTTTTTCTATGTAGCTACAAACTCATCTCATCATGGTTTGGGTTTGTTTTGTCAGCCTCCTCTCTGAACTCTCCTGCTCTGTCTGGTCTGAGGTCAGAGTGAGAGAGATTGAGAGAGCGAAAGAAAGGCAGAAATGAAACAGAATGAATACAAGGGCAAGAATCTATAGGTGAGTCAGTGAGAAGATCTGTCAGTCTGTATTCTTAAGTCAACACTTCTAATGAGAGTCAGAGGGGTTAAAAAGTCCAATAAAGAGCTAATTAACAGTAATTGGCATCATCAATCATTACAGCTGTCACAGAAAGAGACATTACCAGTTAGCAGACAGAATGGAAAATGTGTAGCAGGTGGTCATGTTTTATATTGTCTTTATAAGCATATTCAATAATACAACTAAAATTATAATACAAATAATATATAAATAAACAAAGAATTTCAGAATTATTGCACGTTGTTTTAATTTTTTGGCTAATAATGTGATGCTCAATATATTTCCTTCACTCGTTTATTATTTTTTAAATTATTATTATTATTTATTTTTTTTTTTTACAAATAATCGTACCTTATGAAATCTGTACGCTTTTAACGGAATATTTAATAGGGTACGATTATTTGTATAAACACAGAATGCACAGCAGCGCGCTCGAGTGGTGAGATCGCGCTACTGCATAATAATTATTTTTTTCTTAAATTCTTACTTTTGCTCTATCAAAAATAAAACTGAGTTATTCTAAGTAACTGTATGTTTTATTGTGTTAATCATTTACAGTCTGATGCAACAGTCCACAGAGAATAATACAGTGTTCGTGTCAACTTTGGCCTTTTGTTGACGTCCACAAAATGCAACACACGTTCCCCCAATGTACAGAAATCTGAATATTTAATAACACAACACATAGAGAGCCTCTCTTACATTGAAACACACACCCACGCTCTTTTCTTACACTCTCTCTCAAAAGATGAGAAGCGTCACAAATAATAGTAAGAAAATCAGATGAGTTTGAAATGCTGTTTGAATAGTCTTTTAAATGACTCAAATAGTTACTTTAGAATTATGTTAGGTTAGGTCTTTAAATACGTATTCAAAAGAAAGGGAATTATTTCAAAATATACACACAAGGATGTTCTCATATTCTCCTCTATCAAAATGGACATTACACATGTAGGTCAGTTTTATCTCAAACCACCACAACACATTAGCTTATCGAGCCATAAATATATGTTGAAAACAACAGATAATCTCAATAATCTTGTAGTTTTAAAACATGGTCTTCCCACTGTGTAAAAAAAACGCTCATCGAGACGTTTTAAGTCATGCAAAAAATAACCATTAAGTAGGCTACAACTTAGAAAATGGATATAAATACTACCACATGATAGTCCGCCAGTTCCGCTCAAAACATTTTCACATCCATTAAAAAATGAATCAGAACTGATTATTTTACAATGCCAATCTCAACGCCATCACAGCAGAAACCATAAATACCCACAGACACCAGATGAGGGCCCTCAGACCGACACAGAACACAAACATAATACATTAGCTGTGCTCTTCCAGTATATGATGCTCACAGAAGGCTTATTTTTATCAACGGTTAACAAACTGTATATGGTAGAGCTGTATATGACACATATGCATAACTTTTCAGATTTTTGTTTTAAATAAGTTACCTAAAAGTGTCTAATCTAAAATAGTTTCTCTGTATATTTCCTCACCTGGTCTCAGACCATTCTACCCATAATGCCCCTGTACATTAATGTTGTGTCCAACTCAGTCTCATTCAACACACAATCAGAACACCTGAAACATAACTTAGTAAATCAAAATAGTTCACCTTTGTTACTTTACAGAACCGCCAGAAATGTAAAGCTCAGTGAACTCTTTAGACGTTCAAGGTATATAATTACCGTTACATGAAAAAAACATTTACTTAAACACTCTTACAGTAGCTACAACCTTACCAGATCTCACAAATCTGCAAAAGTTTCTTCTCCTTTTGTTTGCTTGAAATCTTGTGTTTTAAGTCTACAAGCAGTGACAGAAGAGTGATGGTGTTCATCTGCTGGTGAGTCAAGGGTCTGTGAGGTCTCTGTTTCAGGGCCAAAGTGACAGAAGAATCTAATATACAGAACAACAACCAGATGAAAACAAGAGGATGCATGCATTTACTCAATGTGTGTCCACAAGAGCCTGTGTTTACATAGTTCATGCACGTCTTTGGGTCCTCAATTTCCCAATTGCAATTCAAAGGGATATTTGGGATTTTAGGACCTTGACTTTGTGTTAGTATTTAGAGGAACTGGATGGAGCATGGTTTTCTGAATAAAATCAGGAGTAATAGATGCTGGCGGCAGTGGGATTGGGGTCGTGGGGGCACTAGAGTGAGTTTTCAGACTTGAGATGAGGGCAATCGAGTAAATAGAGACAGGCAGTGGAGTGTCATCACAGGGGTAACAAGAGGAACAGGTGATAAACAGTCAATGAAAGAGATGCTGTATGAGAATCTGTCCACTTCCAGTGGTTTTTGCTCCGTCAGTCCATCTCTCATCCCTTGTTACTCTCCCGTGCTCCGCGGCGATCTGAGGGCAGGTCTCCCATCATGTGTTCTGCGATTTCGCCCTTTCCTCACTTCCTTCAGGTGCTTCCACTTTTTAGAGTGCAGCGGGTCATGAACCGGTGCCTTATTGGCTGTATCTGGAGAGCTCTTCCCTGATAGGCTGTGCTTGCGTGTCCAAACTTGCTCGCAGATCTGGTCGACCGTGTTTAAGTTTGGGTGATCCACCAACTGCATGAAGTCCCTGTACCACAGCTTTTGATTGGTAGACTGCCCGTGATTGGTGTGGGTGTGGGCGGGGCTGCGAGGGATAGGAGCTGAAGGGGCGGAGCCAGCCAATGGCAAAATCTCCAACGTGATCGCGAGGATGGTCTGGGTGAAACCGTGTTCCATTGCGTGACACTGATACACACCGCTGTCTCTACGCACGGCTCGCCTTAGCAACAGGCCTCGCTCAGTCAGCAAAACCCGCTCATCTAAACGAACCTGTAATTACACATACACACACACTACATGCATCAAATATCAGATATAACCGCACTGATAGGAGAGAGAGAGTGAAAGTTATTAAATCAAACAAAGACACACATTTATCATCTCTTATCAATGCTGTCTGTATCTGTCTTTCTCATAATAACCCCACATACAGTATCTGCCCCAGCCTGCTCTCTCCTCTCTCTCACCTCCTCCCGGGAGGTTTCTGGATGCCTCTGATAGGTCCATGTAATCTGGGCCTGTAATGATTTCGGGATGCATTCCAGGAAGGAGCTGCTTCCATCCACAGCATACAGCCTCTTCTCCAGAACACGCTGCTTCTGATGGTCTGCAAAACATCCCAATGTAGAAGACATTTAAATAAGGCCTAAGACAATCTGGTTCCTCATATAATGTGTATATGCACTGATATTAAAAGTCTTGTCAATAGCAATAAGATGGTTATTATTTTTATGTTATTTTATAGTTAATTTATACATCCCAATATTATATGGACACTGTGAGCAACCTTGTATTTGTTTTTGCAATTGAAGCGGACTTTAAAAAAGTCTGGGTTGTATTTTCTTTTACCTTTTTTTGGGGATGAAATGATGTCGGATGACCCTATGTTGGCTTTTGCATTTAGCTTTTTGCCAGAATTCTCTTGTACAAGGAAACTTAAAAATAACAGCATTTATTTGAAACAGAATTTCAATTTAAAAGTATTTTTGTCACTTTTGATCAATTTAACGTCTTTTCCAATTGTTTTGAATTGTAGTGGATTTTTTTTTATCTCTGAATCTCATGTGCTGATGTGTGACCCACCAGTTAAGAATCACTGCTTAAATTCACATTGTGACTGAATAACTGCGCAGTAGTGAGAACAGAGAAATGGCTCCTCTTAGAGGCTGACAGAGGTACTGCAGCATTACCTCCTGAGCAGAGTGCATTAGGATCCCCATTCCTCACATCCTGACGCCGGAACCTCCTACACACATGAATACACATACACAAACATGTTAAAAAGTCTTAGCATAACATACTTCTTCAGGTTTGACTGTGAAATGCAGTGGGGTACAACAGTCAGAGACCAGTACTAAAAATACCCAGGTTTTCTATGTGGTCACAACATTTTAAACTCCACTATACATGTGTACGAATAAAGCCTTGGATGGCAAGCATGACTGAAGCTGTACCGTTTTGTGTTTGGCAGGTAGCGTGTGCAGGTGTGTCCGTCCCAGGCACAGTATGGATCTCGAGCCAGACAGCACTCGGCACAAGCTTTACCGTACATACTGCAGCGGTGCAGAGGCACCTGGACAACACCTGTGTCCGAGCCAACATACAGCTGTTGCTGTAGAGGGAGAAAATAATCACGTGATTCACTAATGCGCTGCTTTCATGTGTTTCTGTAATACTGTTGTTTAAAAATAGTTAATCTGTATATATTTTTTTTAAAACAAAGACAGATTCTCACCCGTTTAGAGGAAATCTGCATGCTGATAATAGATGAAGAATCCTGCAACAAGCACACAAGAGCTGGTTTTACAGATGTTTTATTTTAGGCTATTTTCTTTAAATGTAAAGTGAAGCATAATTGCTACAGACTTACTTAAAACTGTTTGCAATTTTACCCACACACAATCATCTCACCTTAAAGAGCTGAAGCTCCTCTAGCAGAAGCTCTGTGTTACTCCAGCTTCCCTTGGGCACAGAGATCACCTTCAGCACAGAGCCGATATCTGCAGAGAGACGGAGAGAGACTTTAACCAAAGCCACAACCAGCAAAGATAGTTTAGTCTAGAGAGTATTCGCCAGTACTCAATATTCTACCTGTGCCGATGAACATTACATCGTAGTGTCCATCAGCTGCGTTGACCCGGTCTACAGTAATCTGAGTGAAGGTGTATGGGATTCCAGTGCGCAGGAACAGCGGCCGGCCTCCCAGTGGAGTGACTGGATTAAACATTAATGGATGGTGCCTTGCAAACTGGATTACATTATCAGGGAAACCTTTAGTGGACTCAAAACTCCCAAAGGTTTTACTGGGACACTGAGGAAGAGAGAAAGAGATATGTGTAGAATCCGGAGACACAATCCGTCTACATATGTCAGCAAGTCCAAACCTATGAACAGTTAATGACTAATCTTCATCTACTCATGCTTTTCTAACATTCACAAAAACAAATGTATATTCCAAAAAATATGTTTTGAAATAGCATTGATGCTTCTATTAATTTAAAGTACCGTTCATTAAGAAAAAAAAAAACCTTTGAACTATAGTTTAAATGTGAGATACGAGCACACTGTTCTCACCATGCCTGGCCGAGGGTACGGCACTTTACCCTGGAATGGAACCCATTGATAATTGGATCCCTCTTTATGGGCAAAAGGTCCTAAAAATGCCCGGCGAATGTCATTCATGGTGTAGAGACACACCGCAGAACCTTGAAACACGCTACTGTAAGACCCAAACACACACACATTACACTACAGGGAGATAAAATAGTCACACAAATGCTGAGTTCAAGTATGTTGGCCTTTCTTTTCTTATTATTTAAATCCCCAATTTACCTGGGAACTGTTTTAATTGAAGTGAAAATTATGCCTTTTCATATGACTTACTTTCTTATGTGGAACAAAAAAAGAGCTATTTTGAAGAATTGCTTTTGTTCATATGAAAGTCACTAGGGTCCAAAATAATACTGGACCCAAATGACTTTGGAGAAAAAAAGAATATATTCAGCCAAATATTTAATTTTGTGTTCTACAAAATAAATATAGTTCTACAGGTTTGGAATGACATGAGGATTAGTAAACGATGACAGAACTGAACCTTTTGGGGTGAGCTAAGCCTTTAAACCACACCCTTTGATGAACTCTGACCTTGAGGTGGTAAAGACGGTGTAGATCAGCGGGTTCTTTCGGTCACGGGTCTGCAGCAGGAACACATCCCCTAAAGGTCCAGACAAAGGTCAGACGGCAATGAAATGCAATTGTCAGTTATAACAGCATAATTTAAGAGTAGAGTCTGTGTGTGAGAGAGAGAGTCTTACTAAGTTCATCAAAATGTGTTTCACTGCCATCATTGCCTGGTACAGAACACACCAGACGAGCCTTTAGAAATGTCGTCCACTTATTAACTAGGCTGCGCTGTCCTCCCATATCGTTCTGTAAAAAAAAAAAAAACATTAATTTAAGTCAAAATAATCAATTGCAGCCAATGGCCATTAGGAATAAAAACATATAAAACAGCGCTGATAAATCCTGCTCCTAACCCTGCACAGCTGACCAATCCGGGAATATGTAACCTTCCCAAATCCCTGAGCTTCTACAGCCGTTTCTCTGAAGAAGAAGAAGACTTTATCATCATCAGGATTCTCGCTCTCTGGAACACCAACTGCTGCTATAAACTTGGGCTCTGAAAAACAGCATTATCATAGGCTTCATTGTTATTATACAAAAAAAACAAAAACAAAAAAAAACTATATAGTAAATTATAATGGAAGATTAAGATATAAAATCAAATGTTTTCTTTTCAAGAATTTTCATTTTGTATCACCCTGATTTTTGACTTTATGCACAATAAATACATAAATAATTTGTCTAAGATAACCTCTCCTGCATATACGCACCATTGAGCCAGCGAGAATCATGCGGTTCTGTTCGTATGGAGGGCCTTTGTCCCATGCTTCGAAAGATAGTAAAGTCCCGTCCCATTAAATCAGTGGCCACACCGGCATAAAGCTCATCACCTATATGATGATGTAGAAATGGCTACTGTTTAGACATGACGTAACAGCATCTAAATATAAGACAGAGAGTTGAACAGTGGCAGCTAACCAATTAGAACAGATGCCGATGTGTGGCGTGGGTCGTATGGACTCTTTCCTTTTCCATCTTCGACCATAGAGGGGTCGATTTTAAACACATGATCCTATAGAGATAGAGGAAAACGAAGCAGTGCATCTGGCCAACTGTAAGTCAAACTGGGGCTGTGTTCCACACACACATGCATCCAGATGCTCACACACTTACCTCTATCTTCTGTCCCACCTCCACATAAGCACAGGAGGGGTGGAAAGCCCCTGTCCCACAGGCGTACAAGTGTGTCCGATTGTAGTGGTGTAGCACTTTCACATAGTTTACACAGTCCGTCTGCAAAACATACACGCACAAATCAATTTGATGAAGGACATATTTGACATACTTTCACTAGTTCATCTGTCAGACAGGGAAACTGTCAACATCTACACTGAATATTAGTAGCTCAGAGTCAAAGACAGACACAAACACACACACACATATCTTTCTCTTAAGAGACCACGTATGGGGCGGATCAGAAACGAAACTTCATTTGTTACATATCCTTGACAACAGCCTGATATGAGCTCGCTTTAATTCCAGAACTATCTGTAATCACTTGCACACATAAAAACAAAGACACGTTGACTGTTCAACTGACACTCATGGACACAAATAATCTCTCTGTTTCTCATTTCCTTTGTGAATGTGCTCGCTGGAGCATGCCCAATTTCCACGGAATTCCCGTGCCTGGAATCACTACGACAACATGAGGGAGTGGGAACATCCAGATTTCAGGGTAGTGGGAGAAGATGCAGGGACGGAGCACAGAGAGCAAAAGAGAGGAATGTGGAAGAGGAGAAAAGGGCCAAAATTAGACGAAAAGGAGGGACATGAGATGTGAATAGACGAGAGGAGACAAGGACATAACCAGAGAAGGGAATACAAATCAGAGATAACCATAGAGCTCAGTTGAATTTGAATATGAAAGACAGCAACAAAGAAGAGATCAGACGAGAGAGCTAGTGAAGAGACAAGATGAGATGAAACGAGAATAGACAGCAGAATTTACTCATCGTTGTAATGCATTTATGGAATATGGCAAAAACAAGGCATCTAAGCAGGCAGCATAATCATGCAAGATTAAAATATGTGTGTGTTGTTTGTGTTTTGTGTAACCTCTCCATTACCTTTACAGAAAGATGTGATTGACATGTGCCCTCCTGCCCTGCTTAAACCCCGCACACAAACTCACACAGACACACACATACACGGCTTGGGGAGAACAAAGGTCTCTCTTTGAGCTTAACACACCCTGTGAAGAGTGTGTGTGTTGTACGGTGGGGGTGGCAGGATAGAATCATCGAACACCAATTAAGTTGCTGACAAACTGTGTTTATACAGAAAAGGGTCTTTCCCGTTCTCTATACCTTTTGTGTACACACACACTAGGGCTTCTGTTTCAAGAGCTTTACAGCCCTCAGTAAGGGAAGGATGTGTTAGGTGTGTGTGAGTGTGTGTGTATGTGTGTGTGTGTGTGTGTGAGTGTGTGTGTGTGTGTGTGTGTGTGAGCATGTGTGTGTGTGTGCTGATGGGCTCTTTGAAGTGAGCCCACGAGACAAAGAAAAAAGAAAGAATGCGAGGGAAAGAAAGAGACAGTGTCTCTCAGTAGGAATAAGCCATAAACAGTATGAGTGTGTGAATTTGTGGTGAACGTTCAACTTTGACCTTTTATCAAGAGTGTGATAAAATTGATCATTGGATCCCTGTGCGATTGACCACATGTAGTCAGAGAACATCAGCATCTACAGCTTGGTATTTTTTCATTTTGGAGCTTAACAGATGTGGGCACTATGAGCTGTGGTTGTGTGCCAGAGACTGAAACAGTACTGAGAAAGAAGTAGGACATAAAGACACTGAAAGACAGAGATGCAGAGAAGTGAGTAAACTGAAAGCAATACTGAGTGAGAAGTCAGGAGTTTAGACTGAGAGACAGAACAAAGGAGAGAAGCTTGAGAAAGTGAAAGGTCAGCGGGAGAATCCCAGGGAAAATCTTAAGTCTTTATTCATGGAGGTCTGGTTCTGTCCCTGTCGTCCTGTACACACCTACATGTAATGAGGGTCAACTCACAGGTCAGCGCACTCAACAAAGTCTGTGTTTGTGTCAGTTCTCATTGTCAGCTGACATCAGTCAGTTACCCACAGCAGAAGGAAGCCCAACACACACACATTTTGAAGTTACACAACTTTACACAGCCTTCACAATAAAGAGACATTCAGACAGACACCGTGTCCAAAAACATCCCACACATATCCGCTTAACACCCCAGATAACACACACACACACACACACTAAAAACATGAATTATGAACTTTTGATCAATGTTGATCAATTTAAAGCATCTTTGTTGAATCAAAATATTCTTAAATATATTTTTAATTCTAATTTTATATTTCTGTAATTCTTAATTATACATCTATTCTATTCTAAATCACTCAGTCAGGAGTTTTTAACCTTTATAGACCTAGACTCTTAACAAACCTATGGACCCTCACTAAATATAAAAACATCAAATTTTAATCAGTAACACCTTATTACAACGTTCATCAGAAAACTAACTAAAACTATTATTACAATATATAATTCTTATCAGATAAGCAAATGTCCAACAATATTATAAAACTTTGAAAAAAAAAAAAAACATTCTATAAGTTTTGCAAATCTTTTTTTTTTTTTTTTTTTTAGTATTTTCATAGACCCCACAGACCCCTGATTGAAAACCTTGGCTCTACGCTGATTTATGTCTGTTCATGTTGGAGCCGTTTGGCAGAGATGTTTGTGGTAGCGGTGCTAATAGCTTAAGTGTGTGTTTGTGTGTAAGCAGATCATAGGAGAGATGGTAGTGATAGATGTGTAGACCGGGTGTGTTGGTGACCACAAGATCTGATTATTGCAGACACTTACATTGATGTCTTTCCCTGCCCAGTTGCATTCTTCTCTCCAATCAACAGGTGCTGGCCAGTAGATCTGAGAGAGGGAGAAAGAGTCCAGAAGAGAGGAAGAGTTTTGGCTAAAGGTTAAGACCTTTGCAGGGATAGACGTGTTCAGTAGCTTGAGGGACATTCTCGCTGAACCCCATCAGAGACAGAGTTAAAACATGTCCAGGGGCGATACACAAATGCACACACATCTGGACATATTTCCCTTAACACCTGTGCTTGCTTGCATGAGCCTAAAGCCAGTACACAGTGACCGACAACTCTCACTAATCTGTCATTCTTTTTCCTTCCTAAAGAAATAAAAATCCATCATTCTGTCATTCACATGTTGACTTGGACCACTGTAAATAATGTGGCATGACTTTTAAGGCTAATTAATTTTACACAAAATAAATGCTAAAGCTTCCTGACTGGATCTCTAGCATAAATGCACACACAATCTAATCACATGTGAGAGGCACAAAAATGGGTTATAAAAAAATCTAGTCACTTCATTGTAATCATTTCATTTGTTAATTCCAGGTATAAACACTAGACTACTTCAGTAAAGTAAATGTATGCATAGGAGTTAAATAAGCAAACATTAAGAAGAAAATTACTCATATTTTCTTCTTATTCCAATTTAAGAATAAAGCTAAGAATATTTCGCATTCCAGAAAAGCAAAAAAAATAAAAAATAAATAAGGAATTGAAATAAAACAATTATTGTTATGATGATGAATATATGTTATTATATACATAATTAGATTGTAGGGTGTTTGTAATGAGTAATACCTCATTCTCAGTGTAGAATACAATCAAAGTCAATTTATTCTTCAAATATTTGTGAATATCTGAAGAATTTTTCAAGAATTGCATTTAATACAATTCTTACAAACTTAATTTTTCTTCCGAGGAATATTTTTGTGAAACGGTCCCCAGATGCTTATGCTGTATATCAGTGAGTTATGATTGACAGGGTTACACCTTTGTTTAAAACTTAATTAGCTGACATTGACAAGAGACACACAGTACAGAAGGGAAGACTGTTTCCATTCACACTTACATTTTGGATGGAGTAAGGAGTAATGAGTGTGCTGTACCTTCTTTTCCTGTTTACTGATGTTGTCGAGACTGAGAGATAACAGAAAGTTACGAGCTCCAACAAATAGTCGCCCCCTCTCCTCGTCCAATAGGAGAGCTCTAAAACAACACGAACGCTCCAAGTCAAAGCGCTTAATGCCGTTAAACTGCTGGAGGTCTGGAAAAAAAAAACATGAAAACACAAAGAGTTAAACACAGAAACCTTAACACATGTATGCAGATACAAGTACGTACATGTGATACAAGCCATCACCTTTATAAGAAAGCTTCATCCGGGGAGAAGAAGGTGAACTTCCACTGGATGAAGAACTGACACCAATAAGCCCGAGCAGGACCAGCGAGCTGCACATCATCATCATCATGGTCATCATCTTCTGAGGAACACCAGAACCTCTCGTCAGTTTTAAACTGCAGACAGCTGCCACACAGATGGTCGAATGGGATGCTGGTTTTCGCGGTAGCTGTTGCCGTGATGGCTGTCAGTTCTCCTGCTCGATGATACAGTGATGCTGTGGATGTGGAGTTTCCACTCTACAGTGAAAGCTGGACACCAGAACAAAAAAAAGTGTTAGATTTTCATCTCTTTTTCATAGCCACTATTCAGTCCTTGCTGACCCCTTGCTCACCCACTCCTACAACACACCAGTCCGATAATAGCCATGATATTTCAGATATGCAGGCGCGCACACTCACATGCTTTTATTTCAGTAGCAGATGGTCTAAAGCTACTGTCCTGTCTAAGATAAGAAGGGAGAAATCTGATCTCATATTACACACACACACATACAGTACATATATACGCTCGCTCACACAGAACTGGATGTCAAAGCAATCGCTCATGTTGAGCCTCTCATTTGGTCTTTTTATGGTTCTGGTCCAGGTTCACTGCATGCCCAAACTCAAAGCCAAGATCCACTCACTCAGAACTCTTCCTGCAATTCCTGCTCTCATTTCAGACCAACAACATCATTCTTTTGTTTGTATGTAAAACTATTATGTGAAATAGCTTTTTCAGGGAAATACAAAAAAATTAATTACATTGTATATATATTTTTGTATAGTACATATGTTCTGTTGTTTCACACTTTTTTGTTTTATATATATATATATATATATATATATATATATATATATATATATATATGCACAAGCTTATAATTACAACTGCACAAGTGTGTGAGTTCACTTGGCCATCATGTCCTCAGAAAAATGATTGAATATTTTAGAACAAGAGAAATTGTGTTTAATTACCCCCCCCCCCAACCAAAGCCAACAGTCCTCATGATGAAAATGGCCTAAAAACATCTTAAAGAATGTTTGTCAATGAAAATGGAAACAGGAATGTTGGTGTTAGGCTTAATTTAAAGTTAGACAACAAAAATATAATTAAGCTCGGTGTAAAAACTAGACTATCCTCCAGTGTGTTGATTTTTGTATTTCATTTAATCAGCTTCCTAATCCAAATATAAAAGTTCTTTGTTCTTACTTCCTCTCTTTCTGTTTCTAATGCTTTGAATAATAGAACTATTCACACAGGCATACAGCAGAAGTCTCATAGTAAAACACACACACACACACAGTCCCCCTGTCTGTAGCGCTGCCACACTGATTAGCTGTGCTAATTTACCATAAACACAGTTAATATGAGCTACTGACTGTATGTGTGAGAGAGTAACACACACATTCAAGTTCATCCAGCAAGTTTCACACCCCATCCTGAGAGATTTACTGTATACAAGAATAAAGCAGAAAAGTGCATCCCAGCGCCCTTCACATCTCTTTAAACAAAGAGACTGTGCCAATGCAGCAAATCATACATCATCATTACAGCCAAGGCTGGAGCAGGACACGCTCACACACACACACAAACACACACAGATGAAGACTCTTCCACAGGAACCAGACCTTAAAACCAGACTAAATACCGCTAAATCCAAAAAAAACTAACTATAATTAACCTTAAGACCACAATGACAACACCAGACAAAACAAGAGAGAGTGAAAGAAAGAAAGAAAAGAGAGGGAGGTTACTGTGTCATAAACATCTCAGTTCATGACGCTCAAGTCTGAGCGAGATCCTGAAGAGAGAGAGAACGATTGAGACAGAGTGAAAGAGAAAAGGGAGAAAGGAGTCGATTGTTCTGCTTGAGCGGCTCGTCTGGACTGAGACCAACTGTCAGAACCTCCAGTAAGCGAGCGAAAGAGAAAAGAAAGATTGAAACGCATGAGGAAAAGCCTTTGCTCACATGCAGGGGGAAATAAAGGGATAGTTCACACAAAACATAATTTCTGCCATCAATATTTCACACTCGTGCTGTTCAAAATCTGTACAACCTCATGAGAGTTCACGAGAAAAGTAAAGATCCCGGATTTGTTTATTGTTCTTCTGGATCAGATCTCTTCACTGAATCAGATGACTCTGTCTACAAAACTAGTCTACATGGCTGATTCGTTCAGATGATTTTGTGAATTAATGACTTTCAGTGACTTTTAATGAATTCTAGTCTGTTCTCTCATTAAATTATTGTATGGTCTCAGAGCACTTGGAATATAGAGCACAAGCTGGATGAACTACTTTCAGGATACTTAGTTAGAAAGCTCCAGTATTGCAGAGTAATTGCTTGTAAAAAGTGTCCAGCACATTACTCAAAATTTCAGCTTTTGGATTTTGAGAAAGAAAGAATGCCATGTGGTTTGAAATGACAGTGCGAGTACACAATGTTTTGTGTTCGGGTGAATTATCCCTTTAAGAAACTGCAGATAACCAAAAGATGTTCTTCTTTAGGACAGACAGAAGAAAAATAGAGAGAAGAGAACTTTCATTCTTCGGTCAGTCTTTGTACTGAGAAGAAACACCCACCTTGCTGACTTTTCTTCTGTGTTTCAGGCTTTATAGGTCCAACAAGGGCACGCTGGCACAATAACATGAGTTACTCTCACCTCTGTGGCTCTCTCTCTCTCTCGCTCGCTCGCTCTCTCTCAGGCACATATATGTGAACATACAACTACTCCAAACTCTCTGGCTTTAGATCAACTACTACACTCACCGAGATAAAACTTTGTATACACACAACAAAGCCAGACACTAAGAATTAATTTGCCCTAACAGAATTGAAACAGCAAGTTTCAGCATGTGTGTGTGTGTGTGTGTGATCTCCCAGGTCAGCCACAAGCCCTCAGTCCATTTAGAATAATACACACAAGTAAAAGGCTCTCTCACACAGGCTCTCTGTCAGAATGATAGATAGAATGAACTTTAGACAAAAAAAAGAGTAAAGCAAGACAGGAGAGAAGGAGGTTAAAAATGTACTGTACATGAGAGCCCTACGGAGAAAACCTTGGCTAATTCATAACGCTCCAAACACTTTAGTAACTGCATACAGTAGCAACACCCTGGCAGACTCACAAAACACTCAAGAAACCATCTAAAAGAAAACCATCCAAAAGAAACTTGCTTGCAATTCTAGAAAAACCATCCACAACACTCTAGTACCACTTTGAAATGCCGTTGCACACAGTGAAGATGTAAACAAATCTATTTAGGATCAATATTTTACAAATTATATAATGCTTCACTATTCAAAGGATAATTGGAATGTTTTTTATGATACCATAATACCAATGCAAAACACACACACACACACACACACACACACACAAGGCAAGGATCCATGGTCGCGGGGCTCTGTGCAAACACTTCTGAAGGGTTAAGGACTTAAATGGCAAAAAAAGATCTATTCTCTCTTTTGCTGTTCTCTGTCTCTCTCTGTGTCCCAGATAATAGTGCTCCTTAACCCCAGTGTGGTTTTCTGATTACCATGGTAACACTGGTTATTTGACGTGTGTGTTGCTGTATAATCTTTAAAGTCTATTAAACACTTTAAACCCCTTGAGTTCAAGAGGTACTCTGATACTGTACTTAGAGACCACAGATGCGTGTGTTAGAATAGGTGTGTGTGGACACATACAACGTACTGTTAATGTGTTGTTCCTGGTGTAGAGTTTGTAGGATCAGCTGTGTAAAAGAGGACATAGAGTGGTGTGCTTTTACTGTGGTTTAATCAGAAAGTACCCCTGTAAAATAACAGAAGATGTCATTTCAATACGTTTGCCAATAAATGAAGGGTGTATCTCTAATAAATGTTGAATAGAGGACACAGACACACTCTGGAGTTCAGAAAGTTGCAAACTCTTGTCCCCCACCGCAACATCCCACGACTTCAACAAATGAGCATTACGCCAGCAGGACCAGGTGACGTCAAAAACAGCTGATTCATCACACTTACACATTCACTGCTTGTTAAGGGACTAGTTCTTTCTGTGAGCACTTTTCTCTTATGTAATGCAGAAAGTGACATCATTTCATTGGACTTCATAAAAAAATAAAATCTCTTAAAATACACTCTTCGCATTTTCACTAGTTTATTTAATTTGTCCACTCAACATTTATTATGCAACTTATGCATCACTTGAATTCTTTCCTTCTTTCTAAATATAATGAAAATGCCAGTGTCATTTGCATCACATCTCAAATAATGTATTGCGTTACATGAAATTTTGTGATGGAAATGACAGCAATATAAATGAAAATTATAATATTGTTTAGGAAAAAAAAAGAGAAGATAAATAATTAAAAGCAATCCCTAGGACAAAAGTGCCCAAACTCAAAGACACATCCATAAACCTTGTGTGTTTGATAAAAACCATCAGAATGACTGTCCCGTCTATGGACAGTAAATGTGCGAGGTCAGGATGGCAGTGTGTGTGTATGAGATGGACTGATGTCCCTGTGCCAGTGATGGATTCTGGGTCAGTGTTTCTTGAGGTGACTCGTAGCTAATCACCATGACTGCGGTCGACACGGCAACATGACATAAAACAAATTCCAGAACTAAGAGGGTGATTATCACCACGGCGACATTGCACTGTCACCTAACTCGGCTCCGAACATAATACTCAAATCTGATTGGCCGGTAGGCTAGAACCACAGCAAATGGCTTAAAGTTTTGGGACTGAGGGTGTCATAGCTCACCCAGCTGACAGTTATATGTTCTAATTTAGGCTGAAGGCACACCAGCATTCAGAGGGTGAAAATTACACGCTCCTAATCTCAGCCCTGGTTTAAGAGTTTTGTTTATCATGATTCTGTTTTCTTTATATACTCTCCTCTGACATTCACAAAACTTCCCCTCTGAACCTGTGATTAGGGTCCGCACACATTCCACAAGTTTCTCAAACTGAATAGTATCCATAGTCTCTCTATTTCACTCTCTTAGTTTTTCTCTCCTCCTTTATCTCTCCCTCAGGGTCAAACCATCATGAAGTTAAATCCTTTCACCCATAATCCTCTGTTTTTGAAGTGGGCAACAAAGTAACACAATTCACACACACAATCATACACACATGGTTACTTAGCCATCTTAGGACTTATCTTAAACTTAAGTTTTTAATTAAATCTAATGAAATACTATAAATTACCCTATAGATAGCACACAGACCTTTTACATCTTTAGAATAAAAACATTTTTTATTTATTTAACAATTTATTTAACAATTTTTTTACTTCATACATGTTATTATAGTACCAGGCCTAAAAAGGCAACTTTTGTTTTTTGTTTTATAAAATATGTAATTCGCGTCTCTGCTCCGTTTCTCTATCCACTAAGGAGTCCTGGTCTGAAAAAGTTTTAAGACTCCAAGCTAAGTACATGCACACCAACTTACTTCTAGAACAGAGACAATCTAAAATCTAAAATCATAGGTTTTACACATAACTGTTCCAGCTCTTTCGCTCCACACACACCGTATTCTCATGAGATCAATGTAGCGCTTGTCCCAGACCACTTCCGTCTGGTTATTTTCCATGTCCTAAAACAGCAGTAGAGTGTGTGCAGACACACACACACACACACATACACTGAAGGGGTCAATCCCTGGCCCAACCCCCAGGTAGGATAATAGATGACTGACAGGTGTTTTATATGTAAAATGACACTGATTAATATGACTTCTGCCTTTTCTTTTTGTTCCCTGTTCTTTTTCCTTCCCTCTCTGTTTTGTCTAGGAGAAGTGCAGGTCACACTTATGTGGATGGCAGTGGAAGTGGATTCAGAAAACACTTTGATAAGTCTTCATTCTATCCCTTTCTTCACACACAGCGCCTGATTCCCTGTAGAGACTGCAGATCTGTTCCCAGTAAGAGCTGTCAGAAGAGATTCTGGAGACTGGATGAAGAGACAGTCTGTGTGAGTGTGTCACAGCATACCCTCAGGAAGCTGTCAACGCCTCTGGGCTTATACTAATGATCATACACACATACACACACAGCGGTAACATTATTCATTGGGATGGTGAGAGATTATCAGCAGCTTGACTGGTTTAGCTGGGATTGTGATGGGATAAGAGTGATGGATCACTGCTGGAGTTTTGAGCCTTCGATCCATGAGTCTCTGGGTGTCAGTTCCAGACTAACCTGATGGGACCATCATAGCATCTCTCTCTCTCTCACACACACACACACACACACACACACACACACACACACACACACACACACGTTTGTTTTTGTGAAAAGTGGGGACATCCCATAGGTGTAATGGTTTTTATACTGTACAAACTGTATATTCTATCACCCTACACCAACCTTACACCTAACCCTAACCCTCACAGGAAACTTTGTGCATTTTTACTTTCTTAAAAAATCTCATTCTCTATGATATATAAGCGTTTGGAAAAATGGGGACATGGGTAATGTCCTCATAAGTCACCCTCTCCTTGTAATACCTGTGTCATACCCATGTCATTACAAAGTTGTGTCCTGAATATGTCACAAAAACACCACACACACCTTGTTTCTCAGGTGTCAGTTAAAACTGTGACTGGACCACGCTGGTGGGCCATTTAAGGTTTCCAAGGAACCTGGGGAATCACCCTTAGAAAGAAACAGAGCAAGATGTACTTAACAGATCAAGGGAAAAAATATCTGCCTGAATTGGTTATATGTAGTGAAACAAATTACTTAATGACCTGCAAACAATAAAAATGTGCTGTATAGAAGATTTACATATATATTAGATTTACAGAAGCAACATCCACATAGTAACTTCATAAAGAACCCTCTGTCACAAACCAGAGGGAGTATGCATATACAGATACTCCATCCTTACCTTGTACACCCACACAATCGAGTAACATGCACACAAAGCGCATATGGAAGCATACACACTGTGGACACTGAACAGTAGGGTTTCAAGACATATGGCAAGACAAGTGTCAAGTAAGCACTGTAAACATGGATAAGCAGATCCACACAGGCAGTAGACAGCAGACAACAGCCTTGTGTGAGTGTACACTCAAGACTCTGTGTTTAGTTTGGTGAATGTTTAATTGAATTCAGTAATGAGCACAGCTGCAGGAAAACTGAACAAATGAATGATAGCATGACAGTGATGTAACTCAAAGACTTTCAATCTATCAAACAACAACTCATACGCCGACATGAAATGGAAATCTATTTTCTAAAAGGGTCTTAATATTCTCATTTGACCTTTGACCTCATCATTTTAATCAACATGTCATAACTGACACTTCTGTTTAAAAGATAGACATCTGGTGACATATGACCTCTCTAATCATTAATCCTGCCTATTTCTTGCACTTTACTGCTTCTCATTCAGATATGCCTCCATCCAATCAACAAAAAAGGGAGAACCAATCACTTGAACTTGCATCGCCAAATGGAAGAAAGGACACTTGTAAATAAATTACATATTTGTATTGTTATGGATTCACCAAATAACCTTTAAAGAAAAGTTAAACAAAATAAAATAAGGTAAAATAAATTAAAAAACTAAATGTTATGGTCTGATGTATGATTTGTGATTGAAGTCTCCAAAAGAAATCAAACAGGAATTCTTGTCATTGACTCTACTGAGCTCTCGTCTCCCACCCACACACACACACACACACACACACACAAACAACACAACACAACACAACACACACACACACACACACACACACACACACACACACACACACACACACACACACACACACACACACACACACAAACACAATTTGCTGTATGTTCAAGAAAGGTCAATACCAGCTGACATTCAGTCCAGAAGGTGTCAGTATTAGTGGAAACATGTGGGAATTGCTAGATTAGCCATCACTATTTGACTAATTATAGAAATAGTCTGACCGCTAACAAACCACACAGTAATGAGGAAACCAAAGAATTCCACATTTATCATCTCCACACATATACACAGACAAAACTGCCCCACTATCTGCACTGAGGAGCCCTAGGGCAAATAACCATTGAGGGTGTGTACAGCAGTCAGGTGTGTGTGTGTGTGTGTGTGTGTGTGTGTGTATGTGATTGACAGGTATTGATTTACTACTACTGAGAGTCCTTCTGGGTATAGAATCTCAAAGGGAATGCACCTTCAAAACTCTCTCTCACACACACACACACACACACACACACAAACAGTCATTATATTTCACTTGATCGCTTTTGCAGTATGTAAATATGAAGAAGGGTATATAGAAATGCAGAAGAGTGCTGTTCCACTTATGAAATCAAATAAGTTTGCTAAGAGAGGATTATCACACACACACACACATCACACACACACTCGAGCAGGTAGCTTGTTGGGAGTTTGTGGGCATCAAATCTAAATCCGCAACCACCTCCATCTCTCCTCAACCTGGGACTCCATTTTTCAAACACACACAAACTGCTCGTGCGCATCTGATATCTTCTATCTTCTTTCATTATTTAAAAGCTGCTGCTGAACACACACTTCAGTCGACCACTACAGGGTAATGAGCTAGGATGCAACCTAACCACACACACACACACACACACACACACACACACAAACACACACGCACACAGACATGAGCAGCATACTACTGAGGGGTGTATGTAGGAACACATTCTCCCCACTTTCATGCACACACACACACACACACACACACACACACACACACACACACCACTTCTACCCTCTGATGAGCGTGAGCTAATTCACACTGAGAGGCCTGCTCCATTACCCATAATCCTTAATGCCTTTTTAATGTATTGTTCTTTCTTTTTCTCTCCGACTGTCACTCTCTCTCTTTCTATATATATATATATAGTGGCATCTTAAGCCACTTTCTGTGTGTCCAGTCACACAGTCCAGTTCTATTAAAGGGGAAATCTATCAAAAGAGGCATTTGCACCTTTTAAAAGGGTGTCACGCTGTATTCCGTCCCCTATTACGAACAATTCATAGAGCTCTAGTGAGGCTGAATGTGAGTGACAAACAGTTTAGGAAGTTAGTAGAGCAGGAGACAAAGGAATGTTAGCTTTGATGACTTCCATTAACAATTCTTTTGAATTTTTGGAAGAACTATTTGGATGAAGGAAATCCGATTCTGTTCCCTAACGCTGGGTTCTTTTTAAATAATAAAATAAATAAAAATAGAAAATGTCACTGCATATTTCATGAATTTTCATAAAATGCCACTGACATAACTCATCTTTCCAAAGCAATCTACAACTTGCAGGTCATTATGATTTATCTGTTGCCTCTTTAACTATGGCCACATAACAGACATACACACTCACAGGCACTACACAAACAAACATATTCCCTGCTTAAAAAGCATGTGTTCAAGAATGCCTCTCTCTTTTTAATCAAGCAGCAATGTTTTGTCATCTTTTAGACCCATATGAACACACACACACACACTTCTGCGGGCACTGTCTAGTGACATCATACCACTATAGCCCTGATTTAAAACTAAACATACAGTATAGTGATGGAAAAATACTTTAGCCAAAAACAGATTCATCTGAGAGGGGGTTATCAAGCTCAGTGTAATGTGATATCTATGTAATCTATGTCAATTTGGAATGAGACAGGATTTATGACTGCTGAAAATTCTGCTTTGTATCACGGTAATGACCATGTAAAATATATTTAAATAGAAAACCGTTATTTTCAGTTGCAATAATATTTCACAATATTGCTATATTGACTATGTTTATGATCAAAAGACTTCAAAAACATCTTTCTGATGGCACATTTTTGAACAGTAGTGTATAGTGAAACTGTTTGTAGTGAGTGTGTATATTGAAAGTGTGCATATGTGAGAAGTGAAATGTGGCAACAGCAGCACAAAAGACTATCACAATGCCCTAAATCAGCACATGATTAACCATCTCTCTCTCCCTCTCTCTCTCTCCCTTGCTACAGTATCATTACAAAAATCACCACCCTCCTTCACTGCTCTCTAATTCTTGTCCTTATCTATTCATCTTTCCCTCTCCCCCCAGAGTAAGAATGTCGTCGCTCCTTCGGTAAACTGACCTGTTCAACATTTTTTCACTTGTTGACTCAATCCTGTTCTTCTCTCTCCATCTTCCTATCCTGTAAAAACTCTTGGTGGACATTCTCAAGAAAATCACAGACACTCCGCATATATAAATCCAATATCTCAATAATCAAAACAGGACGATAAGCTGTTAATGGCCAATGAGTAACACATTTACAATAAAACAAGTATATGCTACTTTGTCTAAAAAAATTAAATAAAAATAAAACGCCAAAAACTAAAATCAATCAATTTAAATGCTAAAAATAAATGTAAGCATTACAACATTATAATACACTGCAAGCAAAATGTATATATATTGGTCAAATGACATACAGTTTCTAGAAATTACACATAACACATAAATCAGGTTGTTGGTTTGTATTATACAAAATTTAAACAGAAAAAACTCCACTAACATCACAAAATATTACGTTTCTGAACAGTCATCTTCACGTTATTGAGTAATTTATTTCTGATAGATATCAGAATGGCTTGTCTGGATATGAAATCTAATGCTCACCAAGCAGAGGAGGAAACAAGAGTGACCATGTTAGATGACCATGTTAGATTTATACCTTTGGAACGTAGATCTGGAGAGCTACTGCAGTTATCTGCATGATGTTTATAGCAAGAAATGAGGGAGTTCACATAATCCCACACTTTTCAGAAACACGTGGAGTGAACCTCTCCTCTATCCGCCCACTACACCATGTGCCACTTTACTTGATAGTTTTTAATCTGGTTTTGGGCCACAAGACACAGTTGTTCATCCTTTCAGTATAGAATCCACACACAGTATCTAACCGTGAGGTAGGAGGTAAGGATCTTACATCTTCATTTGGACTGAACATCTCAAAATAATGAGTCACTGATTCACATTGCTGTTCTCGGGACGATGCTGCAGGCACAAACCCAGTCTCCTCAACCACAAAAAAAGACAAGTATTCAATAACAGAGTATTTAATATGTCTTCATCTGCCTGCAGCTTTCATACTGGTTAAACAATGGAGAACAGATTATGTAACAAAAGTAAAAAAAAACAAAAAAAAAACAACTTGTAAATTATTTTCTGTGGTTGCTTCATCTAACAAGGAATATGCTGAAACTTAAGGTTTCATTTTAGGGTTGCCTCACTTTTTGACCAGCAACTTCCCACAGCTTTTTAAGCATATGTATGTGTGATTACATAAACATCATTTTGATTCAGACTGATTTAGTGATCTGATTCAACTGAGTAACTGAAAAAAGAATGACTCAAAATGATTTGTTTACAAATCTGACATCATCATGGGTTGTTATCAAGTTTAATTCTAAACAAAAGCTACATAGCTGATTAATTTTTTTAAAACCAAAATATAGTATTTCCCATTGTTTTTATGATTTTATTAAATGTAGATGATTTTTTTCAGGCCTGGAGAGCACATTGTAAGATCCTTGAAATATTTTCCATGGCTTTACTTTACTTGGGAATCCAGAAACATTTATAGTGAAGTATAAAGGTCCCACCAGAGTTAAATAGTACACTCCACAAAACAATCAATAATCCCACCACAGACACATCTACCCACACCCACCCACCCGCCATCTCCTGTCAGAATAGAAACTCCAGCAGTGACAGGACATCTGACAACTGTGATCTAATAGATGGATATAAAGGGCCCTAAAAGAGAGTGTGAGTTTGTGTGAGGGGGGAAGCACAAGTGTGTGTGTGTGTGTGTGAGGAGGGGGAGCCAAATTAATCTGGGGTCTGATACCCCCCTATGGGAGCAGCTCAATTAACGATCCACACCGGCTGAGGCACCAGGCTAAAAGCCATCTCATTCTCAGTCTCTCTTACATACGCTCTCTCTCTATCTCTCTACCCACCCCCTAATCCTGAGAGCAGGAATCAAGGAGCCAGAAAGAAATGAAGAAAGTCACTTGGAGATGCACATTAAAGCATGTCTAGGAGTTGTGTGTGCATGAGTCGTTGCATGTAATTTCATAAAGCACTCACACCCAACACAATGCTCGCCACTATAACAACGCAACATTCTTCTCCTGACCAAAAACAGGGCTGACAAAAAACACACTGTGTTTCTGTGTGAACACTTGTGTGTGTGTATGTCTGTGTGTTGGAATGAGGGTAGGTTATTTTAGTGTTTGTGTGTCAAATTACTATTTTGGGTAGTGCATGGTATGGATTATAAGTGTTTTTGTGTGTATACATACAAAACTTGTACATACAAAATCTGACAAACTCACTCTTTTGGGACATCCGGTCTGTTTTCAGTGACAACTCAGTGATTGACAAATAATGCATTTGTTTTGTAAAAAAGAACCTTTATTAATATACGGTTAGTGAGTATACACTCTCATCTTGTCACCTTTTGATTAATCTGTGATGGTTTTGGGCTTGAAAACATAAAAATCAGGAAATGTTGATGATGGAGTGATGAAAACAATCTTTTACTCTTTGTGTGAACCAAAAGAACATCATCCCATGAGCAACACAGGAACAGTCAGAGTTACACCAGGGTGAATGTTTCAGCAGAAACACGCTTACAGAATGAACACATCTTTCTCTATCACTCTTCCATTCTTTATCTGTCACTCGCTCCCTCCCTTATTCACAGACCATTTAATCTTTTAATATCATTCTATATTAAGAAAACATCCTGACAGGTCAGTCCACACACATACTGTACGGAGAGACACACAATCTAAACTAGTTTTAATAGCTGGAACAACATAACAACCCATGATTTATCAATATATTACACAAGATCTCAGACTTAACTATATTCATATCTAGAAACACAATACCAGGCCATCATTCATCAATATCAAAGGATCAAGCTATTTCAATGCTGTTCAATACAAATCTGAACTAATCACAAATTAAAAAGGGAGAACCATTCACACACACTTCTACATACAAAGACTCAGCATTATTATAAATTGCTAGAAAATAAATGACCTTACCTTTTACTCTTTCAGCCTTTTTTAGTTTTTTTTTCTCTTCCTTGAGTCCTTTCAAGAGTCCTCAAGTTCATCCATTCCTGACAGGTGCCATGGTCCCGTAGACTCCAGAGGAACGACAGGCTCACACACACTCTCCTCAGTCTCTCAACAACACACACACACACTGTGAAGAGGAATGACAGATCACAGCAGCAGCAACAATCCACACGTAGACATTTGTCTCCAATGTGAAGTCCAAGACTTCTTTTAATTCGTGTTTCTGTCTTTTCCCCCCTCTCTCTCTTTCAGTCTCCTCTGTCCCGGTCTGAAATTATTGTCCAGTCTTCTTTCTCACTCTTTCTCCTTTATTTTATTTCTTATCTCCTAATTCCAGTGTTATTTTTTTTTCTCCGTCTGCCTTCTTTTCGCCTTCTCTGCTTTGGTTCTTGCACTGACTGCTACCGCAGAGCTCTCCGGCTTTCCCTCTCCCTCTCTCTCTGTCCCCTCCCTCGGTCAGCCACTCCCTCCTGGATGGCAGGCTATTATGGGTGGAGACTGGTCAGAGGTAAAAGACTTTCTCTCTCCTCTCTCTCTCATCTCGCATACACACATACACAGGTGTAAGAATGATTTAAAATGTAACTGGATATCTTAAGCAAGAAAAATAATGAATAAAGTTACAAATTATTACACTCAAAGTGAATAGCCATTCACAACCAATTTAAATCGACACATTTCAGATTGAAACAGGAAATTCAATGAGACAAAAAAGGGCAGACAGGACATTATTTTATCAGAACTGAATGTAAGTTTACTGAAACAATTTGACTATTGGGTAACATTATCCATTAGTCCATATAGAAAAAAAAAAGAAAAAAGTAAAAGAGAAAAAAAGAACGTCATTTTTTCAATATTTGGATGAAATATCACAAAGGACATTTTTTAGATTTGGAATAACGTGCACACTGAATGCACATTTTTCATTTCGAAATAGGTTGACAGTGGTTATCAGGCCTTTGCACATACTCTTAAAAATAAAGGTACATGCCTGACCTTGATGGTTCCATGAAGAACCTTTAACATCCATGGAACTCTGCCATTCCACAAAAGGTTCCAGTGGAAAAAGTGTATTTTCAGACCTATTCACTGAAAGTTTCTTTGGGGAACCCAAAATGGTTCTTCTATGGCATCACTTTGAAAAACCCCTTTCAGAACCCGAGTGTAAATGGAAACAAGCACATAGCGTACACACATTTTCACCTGTTCTATCCCACTTTTCTATCTCTTTTCTTCTGAGCTGAAGGATGACGATCCCTCCAGACTACATTCATATGTGTGTGTGTGTACAGGCCTGAATGGTACAGGTGGAGAAACAAATCAAGAAATGGGACTGTGAAAGCCATAAAGGCCAGGACCACCCTAAATGAACTAAACACACACAAAATTACACAATCACAAAATAATGTGTGTTCATTTAACCTGTCTTATTTCTGAGAGATAAAACTTGCATTAAATTCCCAAGTTAATATCGCTTGCTTTTATCTTACAGAGAGCCTACAATAAGGACAGGTTATGCAAGTATTCCTGTACAACCATGAGTTGAGAGGCTCGCTCAAGGGTTCTGCGGTGACAGAACATGATGGCCGTCTTGGTAACTGTTCATTTCATGGGTTGTCCCAACTGGAGACTAAACCTTTGACCTCTGCTACCACATCAGCGCTGTTACTCCAAACAACCATTACTCCTCATCTTCATCTAACCTCAGAGACAGTATAAAGAGGACAGCATATCACTGGTAGAAAAATGAATGTGAGGAATCATAATGCTGAAAATGTCAGCTAAAATAATGTATAGTAGTCCCATCTTTTAGTTAAGAGTCAATTGTCTTTTATAGAGGCATTGCTTTCCATTACATATTCTTAAATGCACATGTAAATTACACCAAAAATGATTACAGTCAACTCTACCTCTCGTTCCATCCTGATGATCCAGTGATAGCTGCTCGCATCTCAGCTTGTCTAACAGACATTTCTTGCAGGATGAAGGACCATCACCTTCAACTCAACCTTGCCAGGGCAGAACTGCTTGTGGTTCCAAACCCATCTTTTCATCACGACAACATCCAGTTAGGCACATCAATCATAACTCCTTCAAAAACAGCCAAAAACCTTGGAGTTCTGATTGATGACCAGCTGACTCTCATACCACATTGCTACTGTAAAACTGTCCGGTCCTGCAGATTTGCTTTATTCAACATCAAGAAGATCAGAACATGCAACACAACTCCTTGTTCAAGCTCTTTTTCTGTCCAGGCTGGGCTATTGCGATGCACCCTCTTGGCAGGTCTTCCAGCCAGTCCTATCAAACCTATACAATTCATCCCGAACACGGCAGCAAGATTAATTTATAATGAGCTGAAAATAATGTACATCACACCTCTGTTTATCAATTTACACTGACCACCAATACCTGCTCGTATAGAAATTCAGGGAATTAATGTTTGCCTACAAAACTGTATATAAACGCTACATACGTTTCCTAATGTTACCACATGTAATAATAATTCTAATGTATAATGTTATCTCTGTATCAACTAAACTATGTCTAGTAACCAATTTAATAATATTAAAATGTTTTCTGAATTCATGACTAATACATGTGGCACTTAAACTTAATTAAACAGAACCTCATTCTCACAAATGTCGTCATGTGTGGCTTCTTGTGACCTCATCTTTGTTTCCACAATGATCTGCATTGTTGCATTATGGGAATAAATACATTATGAAATCCATTTAATCATTTCATAATCATTTGAAAATGTTGGGAAAAACAGTTCAGTCTCATGTGAAGGCTTTTCCAGTCAAATGTTTGTGAAATACCATATGAAAAGAGTAGGGTTAGTTTGGCTAGCTTATAATGGAATGACTCAGTCTAAAAGTCTGCCCTTTATGTTGTGAATCTCTTTTACAACAGAAGTTTACATAGTCTTGCTACTGTAATTTATTCAGTTGTGAATGTTATTTGAAGAAAAACTGATGTGGAAAAATGCCATGCTCTAGTACAAATCACAGTAAGATCACATAGTATAGTCAATGGCATCATAAATCACGTAAGACTCTAATTATTAAGTATTAAAGAGCTTTTATAGTTGTAATGGCTTTTACTGTTACAACTAAATCATAAGAACATACAACTACTCCCTTCACTTATGTACTCGCATGATTTAAAAAGTAAACAACTCAACTGAAGCGGGGAACAGTGAGCCATAGTATAGCCGACCAGAGATGTAGTATATTTTGTAATTTCTGCAGATCCCTCAATGACTGTGATAATTAATGATACTTAATACTTAGTTCTACGGCCAGAGAGCTGAATCAAATTAAAATGTTCCATACCTGATCCCTCTGTCTCTCTCTGTTATTGACTTCAGCCAGCATTCCTGATGGACTGAGTGGAATTCAGGCATTCCGGCCAAAGTCTTCTGCACACACAAAGTGCAGTGGAATTCTGATGTTGTTTCAAAATGCAGAGCTGAGCCCCCTCTCACTTTAGACAGCGAATGCATTATTATATTGTGTGTGAATCGTTTTACTGCCAAATGTCTGGTCAGTATGGTTCCCACCAGATGATCTTTTAGATGAAGCTTTGCATGTTTGGACCCTACAGCCAGGGCACAAGTTGAGTGTGTGTTGATGCGGGGCAAGAATTTGTCTTGTTACCTGCCAACAAAGTACAACAAAGTGATGCTTCATAGTTCATTAGCAAGTTGATGAATGTGTTCACACACACACAACTCAAGGTTTTTGCAAGCATTGTGGCACATCTGCTATCAGTGTGGCCAAGTCCTTGAACACAGTTTATCAATCACTATTAGCTCAGTCAGGATGAGAGAGAGAGAGAGAGAGAGAGAGAGAGAGGATTGTGTTGGAATTAAAGAGGAAGGGATCAGAATGTGAAAAAAAAACAGTGGAAGAGGTACACTGCGGTTCCTGGCAAAAGCAGATTCCGCTGTAACATGCTTGAGTGTGTGCATGTGTTTTGGATACAGTGTATCTATGCACGTGTGTATGCATTACTCAGCTCTAGCATATAAGCCTGTTGTTATTTATCAATCCGTGAGGTCGGGCCTTAAAGTCACCATCCATAACGACTGCCACCACAACAAATACCTTGAAAGAACCAAAGAATTAGACTTAAAAAAACATGTGTTAACTATTAAACTGCAAAGTTGAAAAAAAATAGAACAGTAAGGTATACTAACATTCAAAATTTTGGCTTCAGTAAGATTACTTTTATTCAGCAACTTAAAAGATTAGAATGTTCCCAGATTTCAGACAAATAGTCCTTCCTTGAAACTTTCTATTCTTCAAAGAATCATGAAAACTGTATCATCGTTTCCACAAACATTTCAAGCAGCGTTAGTGTTTTCAACAGTGAAAATTAATAAGAAACTTTACTCAAAATCAGCATATTATATCAGATTATCAGAATGATTTCTGAAGGATCATGTGACACTGAAGACTGAAGTAATGGCTGCAAAAAAATCAGTTTTGCCATCTCACGAATAAATGACATTTTAAATGATCATAAAAAACAAGGTTATATAATACAATTTATTTTAAATTATAATAATATTTCACAATATTACTGTTTCAACTGTATTTTTGATCAAATAAATGCAGCACTGAGAACAAAAAAAACTTTGTAGAAAAAGAAAAAAAATCGTACAGACCCCAAACTTTTGAATGGTAGTGCATTTAAGAACTAATAAGATATATACATTTATTTATTACTAATGGAGTCCTGTAATTTAATTTTTGGAGTGTTTTAGTTCATAGATGTGAAGTGGTAATTAAAATACATTTAATCAAATTGAGTGATGTTATTTAGTTCCAGGCAAATGTAGCCTATGTGCTTTCAGTGTGTCTAAAGCCCATTTCTTAATTTACCAGCCTTATAAACACAACCCAGTGGCTTATGCCCTTAATTGTCTGTTTTAATCCACAGACCTATTTCCTGCTTGTCGTTGGGAACCATACAAAACACACAAAATTCATGCAAGCAAAAAGTTCATTTAATAAGAAAATAATGAGCTGTGAGATGTGGAATAAGAACAGAGAGAATAGTTCAGTGAGAATGAAATGGAAAGAAAAGTTCATTTTCAGGAAATAGTTTCATATTCATGCAACATAATTGAACATATGTCTGTCTGTGATTTCTAATCATACTTTATGACAGTTATAAAGTAACACACATTTGATATTTTAAAGAAGTTTGCTCAAAGTTCGGGACTTCCCTCTGCTATTCAGAGACTGTAATTGAGAGACTTTAAAGCACTGGGCTTTTCCCTGACACACACACACACACACACACACACACACTGATTCACAGACACAAATGATCAAGCCACGTGTGAGGGCCTCGGTATAACTGCAGCTAAACTGGGTTTAATGATTATGAATGAATGAATGAATGCTTTATTTCAAACATAAACATAAAGCAAGTAACAAAAGAAAGTAAACTGAAAATAAAAAGACAAACAAACCAAACAATTAATGATAATAATATGAAACCAACATGTCCGAAAAGGAGTAGGATGAAGCATAAGCTTATTAAAACCTACCCCTTCTCCACTATTCAATAAACAATCAGTTTTCCCTAATGAACACATTTACATAATACCTATCTACCAAAAATAGAAAATAAATAAATTAAGAAAACAAATACATAAATTATTTTTTACCAATTGCTAAATCCCTTCCTCCTCCCTATACCTTGTATTATCAAGCTAAACCCATCAGCACATAGCTCTGATACTGAATATTCTAATATACTGAATCAGTAAGTGTACATTCAACATACACACTGATGTTCTGTATTTACAAAAAAATATGTACTGTCTATAAGCATATGCAAATGTAGCAACGTTTATGATCAGTGCAAGATGAATCATCAATTTTAGAGAAATGTCTAAACTTGTTCAAACTAAGTGCATATTAATGTTTAGGAGCTGAAGATATGAACTGAAAAAAGAAAGATGAAAAAGGGGAATTCAGTTTAATAAAGGAGGGCAGGAATAGCAATCTGAGAGTGATATTTAAATGGCATCACTTATGTGTGACTAGCACTGTCTGACCTTTTACATCACTGTGACATCATCATTCATTACATATATTGTCATCTGATGAATTGCTACTTGTTCTATTACTGTATCAGATCAGCTACAATAATGCAACAGACAAACAGTTCATTCAAGCTCTGAAACGACTTGCATAGAATCAGCTCAATCTGTTCTCAATCTGTTTTCTCTTCCTTTCATCCTGCCATCTGCAAATTTACCCTTTCTGCTTTTTATAGCTCAAAGTTCCCTTTTTATGAACTTTTGTCCTATCTGCTGAACCAGTGGCTCTTAGCTGGTGGGTCAATGATAAAATACAAATAATAAAACTGATTATGTATAATAATAATAATAATAATAATCAAATAATGATTTTTGAGGTCATTCATTTTCACCAATTTTAAAACTAAGATGGCCCTATATCAATACTGATCACGTTATTATAATTATAATTTATGTTAATATGCTGCTTTTTGTGAAATATAAACATAAAATTAACAAATTATGAAACGTTCACAGGGGCAAGGAGCGAGGAGATGCAGGAGATTTCTTCAACATGAATTTTAATCCAAAGATGTATTAACAGCCGATGAAGAAACATAGAACAGGGAACATCTATACAGGACTTGATGAGGTGAGGATGAGGAACACCTGGGTAGGTGCTCTGAAGGTCCTTCAGGACAGACAAAGGACAGTGGCCCCATTCAGGGTGCCATGGTGGAGCAGGGGACTCAGGAGGACATGGCAGAGCAGCCTACAAGGCCCCTACCCCAGCCCCCACCTTAGCCTCTACGGCTGGAACCTTACTATTCCCCCACCAAAAACAAATACTTGGGGAAATTTACGCGGCTGTACTCAAGGCCTGGACCACTTGCTGGGCTTGAAAGGGGATCAGGAGCCCTCCCTGGGCTTAACTCATGAACAGGAGACCATCCTGGGCTTAACTGTGGATCGGGAGCCCTACATGGACTACGTGCTGGGGCTGGGTTGATACTGGAGCAAACTCTGGCGCCTGGGCTGACACCCTTCTCCTCACCCCTAATTTCCTCTTCTGGATCCGAGAGAAAAGATGTGTTCTGGGCCAACACTGGAGCAAACTCTGGGGCCTGGACCAACATTGGAGTGAGCTCTGGAGGAGCGTGCACTGGAGTAAGTTTTGGGGCTGACAGGCTTGCCGCATTAATGTTTGTTGGGCTTGGCACATTAATGTCCTTTTGGCTTGCATATGAACCGGCGCCGGGCTTGGGTAAGCCACGGATGGTGGTGGGATTGACTTGGGGATGGCCGGTGGAGGGGTTCCAGATCGGATACTCTCCAGATCACTGTCTCCTTCAAATCTGGGAGCTCAGTGAGATGAAGGAACGTTATCTTGATCTGGAACAGCACCGTGAGGGTTTCCCCCTCGAGGGAGCTGGCGAGGGTGAGTGGCACAAACGCCCTCGCAAAGATGACCGGGTCGTGGCTCACCTGAAAAAAAGACGTGGAAAACACAAGAACTCACAGAAGACATATAACAGCCAATGAAGAAACTTAGAACAGGGAGCACATATATCCAGGACTTGATGAGGTGAGGACGAGGAACAGCCGGGACTAATGATAAAACATAGAAATAACCTTGGACAAATAAATGCAAATGGTGAACACCTGGAATAGAACACAATGGGGACAGGAACACGCACAAAACATGGAACAGAGTCTGACACAATGACCATCAAGACATACAATACTGGCAACTAGTGAACAGCATAAGATCATAGTCAACAGTGATACAGTACATTCAAAAATGAGATACAGTAAGAGATGTTCGACTGATCAGTGCTAATGTACCGTATAATGTACCTAACCGAATAATTGTAGAAGTTACTTGGGACTGCAAAAAATAAAACAAACAAAAAACACAAACAAACAATATTTTCACACCAATATTCAACATTTCTAATATGTTGTTGACATGAAAAGTCACATATTGGATCAAAAAAGATATTTTGGTGCAACATCATCTGTGAATTGGTAAAAACAAGTCAAATTAGCCAGACACCATGATATTCTCGAAATAATGAAAAAAGTAAATATGACCAAGATTACGTCACGATTTTGGCCACAATTTACTGGCTGCTGAGAGCATGAAACCGTCGAAATTCAAGAGACAAATCAAACAATCTAACTGTAAAGCCAGCAAATCACACATCTGCAGCCTTTTACATGTTTACAAACTTGTCCATTTTTGCTTGTTGCTTGGCTTACATAGGATCACTACTTGATGTCCATTGCAAAACCTGGGTTTAAAGCAAAACCACTGTTGAAAAATACTTTTTAACAATTATGCGGTCGGTTTGGTGAACAGTGTTCAAAAATGACCAAATCTTTGTTTTGGTAAAGCCTCTAAAACCATGCAGAAATGAAGTGACCAAAAGAAGAGACTTCTCTTTCATCATTCATCTCATTTTTCATCCGCTCTGAAACAACTCTCTCTCACTTTTGTTTGATCTGTTCCCAAACCCTTTGATGCGCTTTGCAATATCATTTATAAAAATGAAGTGTAAGCACACGATCATTCTTCAAGACACACTCTCAAGTTTACACACAAACACACACACACACACACACACAACCACACACACACACAGACATGTTCATATTAGCTATAAAAGCTGCCCATTAGACAGATGCCAGCTGCTCTTTGGTGTAGTCCTACACACAAACACACAGAAACAAACACATACATAAGATAGAAGTTTAGTAAAAGTTTTTTACTCTTTCATCCACCTCTTTTACTGATACAAATCCCTAACTGTCTGTTAAACAGTGAAACACATTTCTTTTCTGAACTGTTTCCCCACTGACACCAAATTCACTTTATTTCCTCATTCTCTTTCTTTCCCTTTTCTTTCTTTCTCTCTCTCTATATCTTTCCTCCTGTTCATTGTTAAAACAGATGTTTGTCTGGCTCTTCCATCGGTATGAGCTGCTGTGTGTGTGTGTGTGTGTCTGTGTCTGTGTGTGAAAAAGGAAACTAAAATGACTGAGCATTTAATATTGAACACGTGGGACAGCAATGAACTCTGGGTAATGGAATGACCGCTGCCATAGATTAAAGCTGCAGGTGACTGTAAGTTGATAATTAACAGGTCTTTGTAATTAGGTATGAGATCTGTTAAATCAGGGGTCTTCATAGGTCTACCCTGATTGACCAACTGACCCCGTGAGTTGTGATTGGCCGAACACTGCAAGCACACATCGGAAATGTAACGACCCTTTCCATAATTGTGAGCTACCTGTACATCTTTCAAAATCAATGTAAAGACAGTTAATAATGTCCTTAGTTTTACCATCAGTTCAAGTCCAAAAGGGGAACAGACTCATGTGACAGACACAGTGATGAAGCTCGTATGTGTTTGCAGTACACAAGTTACGGACGAATAAGACAGCTGACTCCACTGTGTGACCCTGTCTCGCTCTCTTTATCACATACAACCACACAAACACGCTCGTGCGCACACACTAGGGATGCATCGATCATGATTTTTCATGGCCAATTCCGATATCGATTTTTTACAAGCAAACTGGCCGATTCTTGCTTTATTCCGATACCGATTTCAATTTTTTTTTCTTTAAGCAATAAACAAGAAAGAAGGAAAGTGTGCATAAACAAGATGTTTATTTGGTATTTAATAGGCCAAACTGGCTTTTGGCTATTGAAAACAATAACTGTAACCATATGAAATGAACAGCAGTAAATGCACAGTAAGTAGCCTACATTTCAATACAAACATAGATGGTACAGACATCAGTTTTTGAATTGAGTTGAAACTACATAGAACTGGCCTTAAATGAAAAAAATAACTGTAACCAGGTGAAATGAAAGGCAACAATGGAATAGTTCTACAGTCCAAACACAATCAACACACATTCAATAAGAGTTTTTTAATCAGCATTCAGTATTTGTTTTAGCTTTTAAATTTGGTTTTAAATTTTAAAAAAATCTTTACCAGTGAGACTAAATAAAAGTATGATATATAAATAAATTATTCCAAAATGTTAAAATAAAATAATATTGGTGTGAATAAAACAAAGATGAAAAGTGTTTCATTCGTCCAATTAAAAAAAAAAAAAAAAAGGTAATGATTCACATCTATATTTACATTAAGCCAATGAAAAATAAATAACTATAATCAATTTATTCAGAACTGACGTTTACTTTTGGTTTTTCAAGCGTGTATGCAAGTTCTACTTTACAAAAAAAATCATTTTAGTTCTGTCACAGTTTAGTCGGTTTCATTTCTCATCCAACACGCGAGAAGTTGAGCTGAACATCCCTTTACTGTCTCCGCTTGTGCAGGCGCGGAGAGGTACAGTACGCTCGCGCAACTGCAGTGAGCCAGGAAAGGGGCTCTTATTTGTGCGCCAGTACACCAACAGCTGTTCACTTCCTGCTATCTGTGCCTCAGACATGTAGCTCTGCACTTCCAGTGCTGAACGGCTGCCCGTGTCCTGCGCACAGATTTCAAAATGCTTCCAAACAAATGACATGAAAGCGAATGATTACAATGTAGTCTGTGCACGCGGTCGCACTTTCGGAAAAATTGGCCGAAAAAAGACCAGAAACCGGTCGATTGCCGATCGTGTATTTTAAGCAGAACACCGGTTCTGATTCATGGCCAGTCAACCGGTGCATCCCTAGCACACACACACACGACAGACACGCAGAGCTCATTAGCAAATACTCAAACTAATAACAAAACATACTTACAGCAGCTGATTCAGAAGCGGCAGATTGTCGTAGCAAATTCAGAATCACCTTCTCTCATAGGTTCACGAAACGGTCGTCCATAAAATGTGTTGCTGTTCTATTGTAAGTAATCTTAAAGATTCCTAAATGCATCTACTTTCGGAAAACCAAATAAAGTGCTTTTGCTTTTGCCTAGATACACTCAGCATCTCTCTGACATGGCTGCTTCAACACTAAGTGCGGTGACTGAAACCATGCCTTCTTTCTTTGCGTGCACATTCTGGGAGAGACTTTAATTTGATAAAGAATATCTCTTTGGATTAGAGACTTTAGTCTTTGCAACTTTATAGATCTTCTTCATGCACCAAGAGCTTGTAACACTCTTCAGAGAAAGGAAAAATTTTAATCACAACATAGAGTATATTACATTACTTTGGTACTAAGCACATGTTTTCTATAGGTCAGGCATGTAATACTTATTTTTACACAATATTTAACAGGGCACCATCTCTCTATCCACCAAGGGATCTTTGCCCTGCAAAAAGGCCCCAAAGACAAACCCCGCAGAAAAAAAACAAAACAAACAAACAAACAAAATAAAACGTAAAAAATCGTTTTCACTGCATACCAAAAAAAGTACAGCTGAAAGACGAAACATTGTAAATATCAAAGCAACATTAGTGTGTATTTTTAATATAAGCTTTTATTTTAAAATAGTAATATTAATATGATCTTATTTGCTTTTTAAATGTTATTTAATATTTATATTTAATAGTATTTATATTAAATATTATATAATAGTACGGCATTATTTATTATAATTTGCAAACTCAATCATACACACACACACACACACACACACACACACACACTGCCAAACATCTACAGTGTGCTTGTGTGTGCATGACAATGTTATTTTGTGGTCTGAACTTGAAGAGAATGCACAGAGCTCTTGAAGAGATTCTTGGCCTCTATTTTTTAACCACCTATTCTCAGTCCCTCAAAAACTGAACATTTCAGGGGATCGGGTAATGGAACAACACATACACACAGACACACATTTTCTGTGACAAACAAGCGGTGGCTACAGCTAATGAGGTGTGCAAGGACCAAGTGGCCACACAGACGAAAACAAAGAGCTCCATCTGAACTGTCCTTGGCCACACACGCTCATGTTGTGTCTCTAGTAGTTAACACAAAGGGACAGCCAGAGTCACTGGAGAGAAAGAGCCACTGAAAGAAAAGGAAAAGAAGAAAAGAAGTGTTGAGAGACCCTGGGGGAGTTCACAATGATGGATTGTCCATTTAACCTGCCTTTGAACTTCATGACTCTGATTCAGATTCATTAGATTCACAATTAATGTGACACAGTTCTGATTCACTCTAAATCCAACAAAGCTTGACTTGCTTGAACTGATGGTGAACTGAAGACATTTGAATTTGACCATGAATAAATATAATATAATATAATATAATATAATATAATATAATATAATATAATATAATATAATATAATATAATATAATATAATATAATATAATATAATATAATAATGTTTAATTTGTATTAAATGTGCATGATATTATGCTATATTTAAATACCATAAATTAAACATAATATAGGAGTAAACTATAAAATAATATACATTCAAAATGTGTAGGGAAAAAAGTAAAACACAGTAGTAAAAAAAAAAAAAAAACTAGTTATCTTTATTACTTAATCAAACAAAACTGAAACATTATATTTAATGTTTTTCAATATAAAACCGGCTTTTATTGTGAGCCGTAAAGAATATGAAAACTATTAATTTATATGCAGTGCTACAGACAAAATAGAAAACAATAAAAATACTCTTGCAGTTTTATACTAGTCAACTAAAAATAAGACCTGTTACTGATCAATATTCTTATTGGTCCAATCAAAATCAATCAGATTTCAGGGTCAGATTTACAGATGAGGGTGGGGCTTCAACAAATCTGATCAATCTGTCACTTTAATTTGATTTAGAGTGTAGATTATGGTTAACCCTTGGGGTACCGTGTAAATGCAAATAGGAACATGAATGCAATAATCATTTAGTCATATAGAATTATTCACAAGTACAACAGTATTAGCATCTGATACCCTCACTGCACCAGACTTTTCAGTATGGCATACACAAACTCACAATACTTTCATTCAAAGGCCAGGGATTTCTTTCAGTTTCACCCTCTGTTGCTAATGCTTGCTCTTGTCTAACATTACCTGGCAGAGCGGTGAACCACAGAGAACACACAATGTGCCAAATTAGTAAAGAGAGACCCCACACACACACTCAGCCATACCCAGATCTCACTGCCACAACACACCTGTCAGCAACAGGGAGAAAGACTGAAAAAGAGAGCTGGAAAATATCCTTCATGCTACATGGCCCTGAACCGAGTCAACGGCCCATTCGAAATCTCTGAGAGCGTGCACTTAGATTGTGTGTGTATATTGTGGTGTATGCGGAAGAAAGAGTATTTGAGAAGGTATGTGCTTAACCCTGTGTGTGTGTGTGTTGCTCAACAGGGAAGGAGGAGATTAAAATGTGGTTTGCGATTAAAAGTTAGTTCATAGAATGTAACACACACACATACGACCACAGAGCACAGTGGGCATAAGAGGGGTTGAAGGTAACTTGGCAGATGTCCCTACAGGAGGAAGGAGAAAGCAATAAGGAGAATGAAAGAGGGAGGACAGACTGTAAAAGATGAATGTTTAGAAAAATAAGGCATACATGATAAATGTAAGAAAATAAGAGAATGGCTTTATCAGTCATTATGTAAGAAATAAGCAGGTTTGGGAAACTGCTCTTATTCATAACTGGTTCATATATATAGTACATAATTTTATGTACTAAAATTATTTGAAAATATTTCCTGCATTATTTAGCAATCAACAACCAATGCAACCAGTGAAATATACACATTTTGGTTCATTTTAGTGATACACATGATTCCTGAAAAAAAAAAGAAATGTGAATCAAGAATGAGAAAATTAATGAATTAAACAAGCATCTGGCAATTTTTTTTTAAATATGCCTTTCTCAGATTCAAATGATTCATTAGTGAAAACATTAAATAACTGGAATTCCTTAAGATTCCCATCTCTAATCATACCAGCTCATACTGTAATTATGGTTCTCAAATTTCTAAATGTACAAAACACCACCAATGAGCGGTCAAAAAAAGTGTCCAAAAAAGAACATTCTGGCATCATCTATTCCCCCTCTTGTGGATCCAAAAATATGTATCACTTTCTTCTGTGGAACACAAAATAAGATATTTTAAAGAATGTTTGTAACCAAACCATGGAAAAACTGAGACATTTCTTCCTTTTGTGTTCCACAGAAGAAAGCGGTTCAAAAGGATTTGGAATAACTTGAGCTCACTAAACATACAGCAGTCACTAAACATATATATACTGTGTTTTTTGTAAATGCAGGCATCAAAATATCAAAATAGCTTTATGCAGAAGTCGCACACCTGACCCCTGTTCCCATCTGTCTCTATCATAGAACATGCTGAGGACAACATGTCACCAATAAACCATCCTCAGGGGAGAAAAAGAGACTGATAAAATGTGCACTCCGAGGGAAGGAAAGATTGATGGGAGCATTTGCAGCACATGTGCACATATATCATATTAGCACATATATCAGCATAAACCTCTGCCCCTCTCTCTATTGCTCCATTCACCTGGACAGGTGTGGGCTTGTTCTGAAGGACAAGTGCTGGGAATGGTGTTTACATGGTCTCACATAACAGAACAGTGCAGTTATTTCCAAGAAATTGTTCAAGGAAGATATAACTAAAACAGCATTAATAATAAATATGGGTTTTTACAATAGTCAGTTCTTGAACTCTTTAATTTTGGCACCCCATACAGGAATATTTAGTTGAGTATCCTTGGTCTTGAGTGGTTTTCTTCAGAGCAGTACCAAGGACACAACTGTAAACATGTAATTGTGGTAATCTTAATGGGTAAACACATTCTCAAACTTCGACATTCATTCATTCCTTTCCACCTCACTCCTAAATTGTCGCTCTCTATTATTCTGCCTCTCCATTCCTAATCTATGACTCAATAGTATAAGTGCAAGAAAGAGAGATAAAAATACAGAAAGAGGACAGAGAGAGGAAGAGGACGAGGAGAGAATGCACCCTCAGGGTGCCATGTTGTTTGGGCCTGCCTCCTCAACTCACACACATACAGTACATATACATGGGCCTAAGATACAGTAAAACCTTTTATGTCCATTGAACCTTTCTATTGCATTAAATAAAGTATCTTTACAGTGGAAAAAAGGTTCTTTAGATTACGCAAATTTTGTTCACACTAAGAAAAATTGTTATTTTTAAAAACTGTTCACTGACTGGTTCTTTTGGAAACCAAAAACGGTTCTTGTATGTCATTGCTGCAGAAAACCCTTTTTGGAACCTTTATTTTTAAGAGTGCATGCTTGTGAAGATATTTCCTCAAAATAATTCAAAGGATGTGCCTACTCAGAAAGTATGTGATTTCTGACACAGCCAAAGTTTGTAACATAAGGTAGGCTTCTAGATTATGCTGTCTCCTAAAACATCCTCGTTTTGGTCAAATCCTAAGCCCCCATTGAAGAAGGCAATTCCAGAATGCACTCACTGCAAACGAAGAACATAAATCTAAAGCAGCAGATAAAGCAAGTTGAACAAATGTCAGTTTAAAAGGTAAGGGAAAAGTACATAAAAAATTGTTAGGCATAATATAAAAAAAAAAGTTCAGGGGCAATTTTTGCTAATTTATCTTTGGGCACTTTGTTCATTTTGGTGGCATTTTTGCCACAAGCCCTAGTTAATTTCCGACCCTGATGTGGATTCATTTTTAAAGGGGGGGTGAAATGCTCATTTTCACTCAATATCCCGTTAATCTTTTATTAGAATCTTTACTAATCATTACCCAGAGCCGTTGAAAAACATATTTAACAGCTCTGACATTACCTTGAGGAAAAAACCATCATCCGAAATAAACCATGGCTACAGTCAGATTCAGCCGTTTATTTATGATCCAGAATCAGATCCCGAGGCTGAAACTGAACGAAAGCAGCAGCAGCAACGACTCGCTCCGAGCGGGGCTCGAACCCGGGTCTCCGGCATGGGAGGCGGACGCACTAACAAGGAGGCAGAGATATTTTAAGCAGTTTTACTCACCGCCTGCGGTTCCAACACACGATCGTGACCCTTTTTCCTTGGGATTGCATCATCCTTAAGAAATAAACGATACGCAAATCCGGCATCAAACTGGGCCTTGTTTGTAAAACAAGCATCTTCGAAATGCAGGGAACAAACACAAACACTTGCACAACTCCGTTGATGCTCTGTAAAAATAAACTCCATTCACTGGTCCCTTAATGCTGTTTTTTCTTTGGTAATCTGTGCAGGGTTGTCTTGCCCTGGCAACCAAAAACACACTTCTTTTGTGACTTTTCGCGACGCTCTCGCTCTGATCAGTGAATCGCTCTGATCAGTGAAATGTCTGTGCTCTCAGTGCTGTGCTATACGGGAGCGCGCGCTCTTCCGGCAGACGTGCCCTTAGGACCCATATAAGGAAATTCCGCACCATCTAACGTCACACAGAGCCATACTCGAAAAAAACTTTCCGAAACTTGTGACAAACCGAAAGAGGTATTTTTGGAACAGAAATACTCCTTCAAACGTACAACTTAATTTTTGAAACTTTGTCCATGTTTAGCATGGGAATCCAACTCTTTAACAGTGTAAAAAACTCAGTATGCATGAAATAGCATTTCACCCCCCCCTTTAAGGTTCCATGAGTTAAATGTCTTAGAAGTCAGCTATCTATGTAAGAAAAAGCACACTAAGCTCACTAAGTTCTGGAATAGAGTCAGAATGTTACATTAGAAGGTTACCCAAATAACTGAGGCAAAGGGGTGGTGTTAATATCAGCTGATCCAATAAGAGAAAGAGAGTGAGGTTTATATCACATAATGGGATAAGCAGCTTGTTTCGGGCAGTATTGGAGCATTAGGATGTATTAAATGTCTAGTGGTTTAGCCATTGTTGGAGAAATGTAGCCGTTTTGCTAGCAGGTCTAGAGAGATTATCCTCCAGAATATTTCTGCATTTCACAACTGTATTGAAGGTTAACACTCACATTATGTTTCTTATTACAAAGTGCCTGGGCAAAATTCTCGCTGGTGCTCGCCAGTGTGTTCCGTGGTTGCTAAGGTGTTATGAGTGGTTGTTATTAAGTTGCTAGGATGTTAGATGTTTCTAAAAGTGTCCCCCAAGTTTCTATGATATTTTGGTTTCTCTCTGTTTCCATCTCTTCCTCTCTCTATGTCTTTTAAGGCAGAAGGACCCATTAAATCCATTTCTAAATTCACCCTGACATTATAGTTTCCTCATAACTCATGTGATTCACCCTTGGCATGTACATGAACACACGTATCCAAGTGTGTGTTCGTGGAGCGAGTGTGTGGTAGGCTGTGTTTGGTCTTGTCCCTCTCTCTGTGTTTGCAGTCACTGGGCCGATGACAAATGCAAAATGCCAAAATCTGAGTGTGGATTTGTTTATGTTTCATATTGATGCATTTATTTGTAATTGGTGTGTGTGTGAGTTACTGTTTTTGCTCTTGGGTGTCACAAAGGGGCCAAATCAAAAATTCCATAAATAGAACACAAAAAGAAAAGAAAGTTTGTATGTTGAGTTTGTGCACATCTGTTTGCTGCAGATTTTTTTTTTTTTTTTTTTGCTCACAGTGATAATCCAACTAAAGATTTAAATTCTGAAGTGTGCAATATCTGTATCATCATAAAGAAATTCCAAAAATAATGACCATTTACAAACATGATTCCTGAAAATCACCCTGTTCAAACAAAAAGTCCTGCCCCAAACTTACACCATTGTTTAAGCCATCGTTTCTGTCAGAAATGAAAAAACAGAACAATATTTTGATATGTTTTTCCATAGAGACAAAGTTCCTTACATTATACAAGGAGAATCACCCTATGAATGGCTAACTTACAGTTTTCTCTGCCTGCATTGTTAACATGGGATTTCAGAAACTATATTAAATGAAAATAATTACTTCAGTGTGACAGAAAGGAAGAGAAATCAGAAGAAAGAGCGAGAGAACAAAAGTGATAAGTTTAAGTGGGTCAAAGTCTTGACTTTCTTTCAGTCCAAGACAGTGGCCTCTGAGCTGTAATGAGTATGTGGGACAAGGTGTGTGTGTGTGTGTGTGTGTGTGTGTGTGTGTGTGTGTGTGTGTGAGAGAGAGAGAGAGAGAGAGAGAGAGAGAGAGAGAGAGAGAGAGAGCCAGCGTGGCGCATTACACTTGCAGGTAGACATGTGCAGGCCGTTTCTGAGGCCCAGAGGACCTGCAGTTCCTCTCTGAGATATAAATCAGTATGTGTGTGTGTGTGTGTGTGTGTGTATACACTCTACAGATCAGATATATTCAATGGACAGCCTTTTTTTCCACTTTCACACAAACATGCTCATTAGAAGTGAGGGCAGAATTGTGGCTTTTTCTCATAAGCCAAAAAAAAAAGAAAAAAGAAAAACAAACAAATTGAGTTTTAAGAATGTACTGAGAGCTTGTCTGAAAGATACCAATGTTTTAATACTACAATCAAATATATAAAAAGAAATTCATAAAGAAATTAAAGACTATGATTTTGAAATACTTCAGATTTTTACTAATGGATGCAATACTCTTTTACCGTTCCTTAAAACCCTCTTTAGCTCAGGGTTAAGCACACCTTGAGCAACCTAATGGCCAACCTAAGGCCTAGGTAACACATTTTGACCTGCACACTGTGTGTATATGAGAGTGCACGCTTAACACAAAAACACACACTATTGGCAGTCAAGGCATTTTAAGTCAGTGTTTTAGAAAGCTATGTAAACATATTAATGGTATTATATATTTTCTCCTATACAATAACCTTACATGCTACTACTATGCATTGCTACTATTTTGCTTTTTTTGCGATTGGTCTTTATGCATACCCTGGGGATGACTGGGAGCTGTGATTGATGGACGAGCAGATAGATGGATGGTGGCATGGAGAAACAAGATAGCAGCTGACTCTGACACCCAGGGAGTTTCTGAGGAAAAAATGCTGCACTCTAGGAAACGCAAGAAGATCTTTCTAATCTGTGCTGCTGATAAATCAAACTCATGAATCTAACGCTGATGAAGCATAATCTGAACATAAAAGTAATCTGAGGAAATACTTACATAAGTTAGACCTGAGATATGTGAGAATGATGTTCTCAAAAACTTGTGTCTAAATTTATGGAACACACAGAATACTTTACTAATGCTCAAAATTACTTGCTTTGGAAATTACCATGGTCTTTCCACTTAGAAAACCTTTTCAAATCTCAAGTCAAGAATTAAGATAAGAAGTGTCTATAATATAGCAACTGTTCTTAAACCTAATATTAAAATATATGGGCTAACTTCTCCACAATGATAAATGGCACTGACCTACAGCAGTAACTCTTTTTCAAATCTGAGTTTTAGACCTAAGACGTCACAGCAAGCAACAGCCCATTTTTGTTGTGTACAACAACAGTAACTGACAGGGGTTTAATCATGGGACATCCATCTTTCCTCCTACTGACAGGTGCAAATGTGGAGCAACTTATTGCAGCATTAAAGGTGCAATAGGAGATCTTGGAAAATGCTAACATTAGCCTGATAGCACTGAAAGCGAATGTCTCGCTCAACCTGCAATCACCATCCAAAGTCACGCCATCCTGAATGCACTTATTTTCACAGACCAGAATACCAGAGATAACATTACTATAATAGGCTACATCAGTGGTTACAATTCCAGCCCATGTTCCGAAGTGAAGTAAACCCCTGCTCTGGGAGTAGGGAGCAATGAACACGGTGTATGGATCATATTGATCGCAACACAATTAATTAACGTAGATCCCTTCTAATGAGTTGGTCATCTGAATCGGGTGTGTTAACTAAGTGAGACATGCAAAATATGTGCGTGAGGACTGGAGTTGGGAACCGCTGGGCTACAACATGCGTCATTCACCAGCAATCATGAACTTAATGATTGTTATTGGGATGTGAAGAGACTTTCAACCAGCATAACAAAAAATGTTTCTGAAGACAATCACCTATTGCTTGTCACTGTTACTCATGTGACTGGACGTCAGCAACAGATCATGCTCTCAACACCTTTAAAAAATAAAAGTACTTTATTGACATTAATAGTTCTGTGAAGAATCTTTAACATGCATGGAACCTTTTCATTCCACAAAGGTTCTGTATAGCAGAAAAGGGTTCTTAAAATTATTTAAATGTTCTTCACACTTACATTTTTTTTTATATAAATTAAATTAATATTTACATTATATTTAACAACTCTTCACTCAAAGGTTCTTTGGAAAGCCAAAAAATGTTTCTTGTATAGCATTGCAGCAAACAAAACTATTTGGAATCTTTATTAGGGCTGGGACAATGATGACGTCGACGCAAAAAATACGTCAACGCAAAATATGCGCATCGATTCGTCGAACTGTATTTATTTCTCTAAAAAACGTTTGCAAAACGTTTACCTTATGTGCGCTGAATATACGCGATGGCCGGATCAACATTCTGTCTGGCTGTCAAAACCTTATTTGATCGGTGTGCCAGACAAGGCGCGAACAAGAGAGAGCCCCGGCTGCGCGCGCACACTCACAGTCTTCAAACAACACGAGCGCTTCTTGCTCTCTCTCTCCCCTGTGCATATTAATCAAAATCATTAAACGCGATATAAAAAGGGCGGAATGCCAAAGTTTCACGTGGAGCATTCTGAGATTTTTTTTTTCTCCATGACAGGCTGCTGGCTCCCACTGTTAATTTTTATTTATTTATTTTTTTGGGAAAATGTATTAGCTTAAAGCCATCAAGTTTACATTGGTTACTGTATTCTTTCAATTGCTCTAAACAAGCATTTTGGGTGACCTTTTTATTGAATGCTAGACATCAAGTTGTTGTTATTTTCATCTGAAAGAAGAACTTTTTTTCAGTAAGCTAGGCCCTATGTGTTCAGTAAGCTTGTTTCAGTAAGCTATGTGTTTTCAAGGCTTCAAGGTTTTATTGAATGCTATCTCTATACAAGTGCAAAGTAAGTCAGTCGGTCTTTTATATTGTAATTTTAAGAGCAATAAACATATATTGCAATGTTAAGGAATTCATGTTTTTTTCATTCAGATATGTAAATCAACATGTATAAATTGTTAGTAGTCAATTAATGGGGAGATAATCGAAATCGAATCGGTCTGAAAAAATTAATCGTTAGATTAATCGATGCATCAAAAAAATAATCGCTAGATTAATCGTTTAAAAAATAATAGTTTATCCCAGCCCTAATCTTTATTTTGAAGAGTGAAAGTTTGAGCCACTTGCAGTATGAACACTGACAAGCAGTGTAAATCTGAGAAGGTCTGCTTTTATGCACACCCATACTCCGGTACATCAGCCTTTTCAGCACGGTCCTGTTTAAAAATCCTTACAAAACCCTCAACAGCTTCAAGTGCATACCAGATTTCACCTAGTAAGTTAAATTATACTCTTTCTCTGTGGCAGTGAAAGTTGATCTTCAGTAACAGTACGAATCAGATAATAACCACTTATGCTACAGGAGACCGTAGGGAGCAAATTACCAAATGTGCCTTCATTCACACATACAATGTGGACACACCAAATACCTGCCCCCTCACCCACCTGCACAAATACCAAGCGCAGTAGACACTGGCAAACTCAATGTGGCGTGAAGTGTGAGTGTATCTCAAGAGTGTGTGTGTATTAAGATGATTTTGTATGATCAATGGGCCATTCTTCAGATTGATGGGACAGCAAAGTAATCTTACCTATCCAAAACACATGAGAAATGACTGGAAATATTTCATAAAATTGTCTTTCAGTTTCTCTCACAATTCTTCCTGTATCTGTCTATATTCAAAACACATACGCTCAACACTGGGAGCTGTTGTCAGTGACATACCAAAATCCCACCCATCCTGCCACCCGCTACTCAGTCATCTCACACTTTATTATGGGCTTTAAAGGGATAGTACACCCAAAAATTATGATTTGACTTTTATCTGCTTACCCACAGGGCATCCAAAAGGTAGGTGTCTTTGTTTCTTCAGTAGAACACAAACTGAGATATTGCACAAACTCAAACCGTTGCAGTCATATGCAAGTGGATGGGAATCACGGCTAAAACATACAATAAAATAAAACAAAACAAAAAAACATACACAAAAAAAACCCAAATTAAACCCTGTGGCTCGTGACGATACATTGATGTGTAAAGACATAAAACGATCGATCTGTGCAAGAACCTGAACAGTATTTATATCGTTCTTTACCTCTGATGCACTAAAAAGCCTGAACTGTCTCAAATGTACTGCGCGTCCTCTACACAGCCTGCTGGGAGGCATCTTCTTCTTCTTGCTTGCTTTATTAGTGCATTACCGCCACCTATCTCTCAAATGGACCACTTGAGAGATAGGTGGCAGTAATGCACTTACCTGTAAAAGTCTGCGATCCACCGTAAAGCAAGCAAGGGAAGAAGATGCCTTATGGCAGGCTGTGTCGAGGACGTGCATTACATTTCATCACATCAATGTATTTGTACGAGCCACGGGGTTTAATTTGGTTTTGTGTATGTTTTTTTTTGTTTTGTTTTATTGTATGTTTTAGCCATGACATCCATCCATTTAATATTATATGACTAACAGACTGCAACGGTTTGAGTTAAATATCTCAGTTTGTGTTCTAATGAAGAAACAAAGTCACCTACATCTTGGATGCCCTGGGGGTAAGCAGATAAACATCAAATTTTCATTTTTGGGTGAACTATCCCTTTAAGTAACTATGGCGACTGGCCAGGTTGGCAGGAGAATGCTGGGGTCACTGAGGTGGGCGGGGTAAAGCCGCATGCCCCAGAGATCACAGCACCACACACACTTACACATTAACTTCTCCATGGAAATGACTTCTGGCCTTCTAAGCACAGCTCTAAACTAGATGCTGCCATAGTGTAACACACCCAATTAAACATAACTTTTATAGTCACTTTAGAATTGTTTTAAATACAGTACCATCCAATAGTTTGGGGTTTCCCTCTTATGCTCAACAAGCCTAAGGTGTACTTAATTCCCCTGATGATGAAGCTGAATTTTCAGCAGCCATTAGGATGTTTAGGATCTTCAATGGCACATGATCCTTCAGAGTTCATTCTAATATGCTGACTTACTCAATAAATTATTATCATCAATGTTGAAATCTTCTTGTGTCACTTGATATTTTTGTGGAAATGGTGATACATTTTTCTAGGATTCTTTGATGAATATATGTTTAAAAAGTACAGCATTTTAAAGAGAATATTTTTGTTACAATGTGAAAGTCCTTACTGTCACTTTGAATTATTATTATTATATGGTATACAGTATCACTGTAATACTTAATTACATCACAAACAAAATAATTTCACCTGATTCTTCTTAAAAAAGTAACTTTTTTTAAAAATAACAAAATTAATGTACATAAATTAAATGAATGTATCTAACCAGTATACAAGTAAAAATATTTTTCAAACAGATTCAAGTGCAAAAGAACAACATACTGTATATATGTAAAAATGCACTGTATAAGTATGAACAAATAACTGAAAAGAAAGTACTTGATAAACATAATAGTGAATATAAAAATAATTTTCATTTTTTATTTTTATTGTGATAATTGGGTGAATTTTGACATCCATACATGCAGTGTTGTACATTTTACCCAGTTGATGGAAAAGAAGCTAATGATGATAAAATTTTATTTGGATAAGGTTTACTCATGGTATTTTAAGTGCCCACGATAACAATAAAGTGCACTTTCATTACGTGTTATACCGCATTACAGAATACCTGCACATGCCTATTTTAAACAGTTTTTCAGTGTAACTTTTCACTCAAATTGATAAGCTTATAATAATATTGTAATGAAAAACATTTATTGTAGTATAGTATGTTCATAACAAAATATCAGCATTTTATCTTGTGGTTTCAAAATGGATCCAGCTGTATTTAACCTTTCAGTTTTTATTATTTTTAAATGAAATATAATTTTGTCAACTATAAACTCAAATGAGGTGATGTTTTGAAAGGTCAATAAACCATAAACAGAATGAAAACAAAACCTGATATTGGTGCCAACTAGGACAATGACACTGCAGGCACAGTAACTACGGGCACAATCAAGCATATCTATGTTGTTTACTGCCAAATACACACTCTGACACATACTCTCAGAGAGAAAGAGTGAGAGAGATGAGCATACGAAAGGAATAAAAACACCATATCCAATTGGCAGAATGTGGCAAGCGTGAGAAAGAAGAGAAGGAAAATAAACAGGGGACACAGGACAAGGTTCACACGGTGATCAGGATAAAGACAGACACACAACACACACACTGCAAAAAAAAAAGTTTTCTTAATCTTTTTTTTTTTTTTTAACTGGTTTTCATGTTGTTAGCTTTATGCTTGCAAACCAGAACAAAATTATCTAAATGTCATGATATACTCTGTCTACATCTTATTTATATTATTATTTATTAATTTATTGATTCAATTTATCTTACATACACCATTTTTCCAGTAAATGTAACTTACTTCAATGATGTCTGGGTATATTTGTATTGGAAAACAAGACAAAAATACTACTTAAAATTATTTCTTGCGGTTCATGCAACATTCACATACCCAGCCAGCCCTCACAAAACCCCCTTCCCCCCATATTTCGGAGTTCTTCATGTTTCTCTTTCAGTCATTCTTTCATTATTCATTGAAGGAACACAGGTGCACCTGTTTCAACTGACTCTTTTCAGAAGAGCTACCATCAAATACACACATAATCCCTTACTTCACTGACACACACACACACACACACTTTTGTAACACCCACCAGCTTGCTCACTGCGGAACACACTGATGTCTGCCCTTCGACAGAGGGAGGAAGAGAGAGGAGGCGGCAGTCAAAAGTCATCTGTCTTTCTTCCTCTTCAGCTGTATTGTGTTCACAGTGCGTCACCTGGTGGAAAAAAGAAAGAATAAAGAGCCTGTGGATGGAGAGAAGAAAGGCAGAACGAAATCAAAGGATGAAAAGGGATGGAGGGAATGGAAGCGGTGGAGTGCCCACAAAATGGGCAAAATAAAGCAGAGGATGTTGTCCAAACTGAAAAGGGCTTTTTAAAGCTGCCCTCCCCTCTCAACTGCTCTTCAGGCCTGTGTGAATGTTTGGTGTTTCTGTTCTCAAGCTCAGGAGACAAAGAGAGAGGACGAGAGCAGCTCATAGACGAGTGAAATGAAGGCAAATACGGGACAGTCAAAACAGAGTTTACTGACTACAAGTTCGAGGAGTGTTACTTGCAAAGTTGTTCCAAAGATTGCAATGAACAAAACAGCACACAATAAAGATGCAGATGTACTGAGACATAACAAGCGGAAAATATCAACTGACTAATTAAAAAAAAAAAAAAAAAATCATGTTACTGTCCCCAAAATGGTAGTGACCATCATTCATTTATATTTGAATGGTCCCAATATATCATCCATCCCAAAACACACTTCACCTTTAAATGTGTAATGTATGTACCTTTTAATATAAAGCACAAATTAATAGTGTACTGTTTTCTATATGCAGGTGTGAATGCAGTAATGATCATCAAATGTGTGAACATTTACTTTGCTTACCAGAGTCTTGGGGTTTCCTCAGATTAAATCAAAGCTGTAACACTTAACTCTCGGAGCATGTGTGTGGTTTTCCACAGTAGCAAATCATGCTGAGCACATTCAAGTACTTACAACAGCTCTTTATGCTATCCTGAGACTTACAGAAAGAGAGAGAACGGCAGAGAGAGAGAGAGATTGTTTCGTCGACTGCCCACAGTATTGGTCAGTTTGTCTGAATTCCCCACAGCGGCTCATATCTCACACAGTATGACCTCACACCATCCTACACACACTTAAACAAGTGAGCTAACACTAAAGAATGGGACACAGTACGTAAAGAGGACAAAAGATTCTACCCACAGTGTTGAATATGCTACAGTGCAGTACTGTCTTCCATTTCCTCCCCCGGTCTTTTCAGCTCTTCATTAACTGAGTGACCATTCTGTCGCAGTAACACTGACTGGAATTGATTTGAGTGTATTGCTCTGGTGTGAACGCACTGCCACCTACTGGATGAATGACGCATGGCAGAAATGTTACAGATGCCAGCAGCTTTCGTGAATGAACTTTTTTTTGTTGCTTTTCTGGACAATGACATTGCCGTAAAAGCAGGTGCGTCATTAGATCCTTTTTACCGGGGCATGAACTCCATTGAAATATCACCTGGACCCAGTAAAATATTAAAGATAAATACTTGTCTGACGATGGATATTACCGTATAACAATATTTTCCCCCGATAATATTTCAGCACGCACGTTGTGGGTTTTCTATCAGCTGTTTAGAATAACAATATACAGTATATATGGGTCATTCCACAGAAACGTCCACTTTTGATATGGCAAAATATCTTAAATGTATTTATTTTTCTAACATTTAAGCTTAGACCACATTATTAGATTACGTTTTGACTTCATGAATACATATAAATGACAGCTTAATTATTTTTCTCTTTAGCTTTTTTTGTGAAACTATTTCAAGACCAAATGAACCATTTTTTTGTCACTGGTGTTACCATCTTTATCAATATATAAAAAAGATTGTATTACATATTTTTTTCTTGATTTTATTTTTTTAAGCACATGTTGTCAGAGTTACAGAAAAATAATGAAAATTGAAGAAATAAGGAGATTATGTCTTATTTAATTTGAAAGAAAAAAAGTACGGTAAAAACAGTGACACAATTAATCACCAGTGACATAAAACCTAATATACTGATCTTCACTGGTTTTTAACCATAAGGAAGGTAACACCAGTCACAGTAACACCAGTTACAATTTTCATGAAAAAAGCATTTTACAAAATGCCTGCTTGAAGGTATCAAACCATATGTTGTCAGCCATTGCATACTCACTTAATGAAGTAGTTTAATCCATTCTTATTATAGTGTTTTTTTTCTTTTTCTTTTTTTTTTACAATTCCCTAACAATAAATAGATCATACCAGTGGCATCAACTAAAAGCTTCATGTGAAATTGTGAGTTAAATGAGAACATTTCTGATAATTGAAAAGTGGAATTAACATGGGCTTTTTTCATAGATCTTTACAAAATAGGAAGGAGGAAGTCAAGTGATGTCATCAGTCTGATTTTAATTACAAAATTACAGATTTTTGTCAAACGGTGACACAAATCCTGGGGACCACTGTGAATACACACCTGGAGTAGTCATGTTACTAATCCCAGAAAATGTACATCATAATAACATAAGAAAGCACAGCCGCTTTCCTGAGCCTTAGCAAAAATAAATATTCAAATAAATAAATAAAATGGTCATTGGCAAAACACCTTTAACATTATAATGAAATACAACAATATACACATACACACTCAGTTCTAATATTTCACATATTGCTTTCAAATAAACTTGCACCCCTGGCTACAATAGTCAGAAGAGTTGGTGGGTGAACTCACATGGAAGCTCATATTTTTTATTTTATTTTAAATGTGTTACTGTAGAATCAGAATTATGTGAAAAACATCAGAATTGAGATATACTGTATATATTTCTGACTTTCTTTTTCTTGTTTGAGACACAGAATACATTTTTTTTTTAAAGTATTTTTTCTCCCAACTGCACTTCTCAGAATTCTCAGAAAAAAATGTCTGAATTATGAGATGTAAACTGAGAACTGTGAGAAAAAAACTCATAATCGTGAGATAAAACGTTTTTTATTCTGTGGCGGCAACTGGCTTCCATATAGGACTCGAGGAGATGTGCTCCTGAAACTTCTCACACCTCTGCTATGATGACATTCAACTCCTGAAAGGATCTCTTCATGCCCCATGGACATATCACTTTAATCTTGACAAGACTAGGCACCTCTTCTTTCCTCCCCTACCAAAATCTCTCTTTACCCAAGTCAAAGTTCAAGAAGTCAATCCTTCCAGGTGTGTTCAAACTGACCAAATCTAATTTGAGTGATATAATGACTGACCGATCCTTTTGTTATATCCTTAAAAACATTCCGAAAACATTCGGAAAAAGGGCTCTTCCATGACACCTACAATAGTTGTTTCATGTTTAGGATAAAGTAACTCCTCCCTTATTACACTACCAGCAAGGCTAAATCCTACGGTGCCCCTAGGGTGACATGGTCGGTTTGCTTAGTTTTGTCGTGGCCACGACATAACTCATGGGAACATGATAATATGTCATTGCCACGAGATATTAATTTGAGGGCACATCATATTAACCTGTGGGATGTCGTGGCCACATCACACATGGGCATAAATACAATCATAAAGTCAACTTTATTGGCATAATTGTCTGATAAATGAGCGTGTAGTGTTTTCATTTACTAATCAATGATTCATTCCTCAAAGAAACACTAAAGTATTTATAGTTATGGTCTAATAAGTTGCAGAAATAAAATGAAATATATGTAAAATTTAAACTGCATTCCAGCAAAAATTCCAGTCAGCATAATCAAAGCTTTATTGGCATGTAGAGCATTTACATAATAATAAAATACACTTACCGGTTGTGGTCCATAAACAACGTCTTCTCCAGACAAAGAGGGAACTGCTCCATCTTTCAAGAATAATCTTTGTGCGAATCCGGCATTAAACTGATTGAGATTGAGGAAGTTGTCCTCAGCAAGCTATCCTCAGCAAAATGTGCTGCACATAGTTTTACATGTGGATTATAATTCTCGGGAACAGAGTTAAACATAAATTGTAAACATTAATTTCCAAGTACAGCGTCCATGGGAAGCCCAAACAAAGATGATTGGATTCAGAGTTGAAAAATAAGAGCGTTTCAAACAACATGGTGACAAACACAAACGCACCTCTTCCTTCTCCGTCGGTGCGCAACAAGACCACGCCCCCTGTTTGTGAATTCATGTGGGGGGAGGTTAGTCAAAAAACTGTTTTAGTGACGTCATTACTGCAGGAACTAGAGGGATGTAGTCCAAAAGGGTCGTTTTTTGTAGGCGAATTCTGTTTATTTATACTCTAACAACAACATTACACACTAACTAAAGTTTAAAACATGGGATCACGAAGAAGGGGACCTTTAAAGGGCGGAATGAAAGTCTCAAAATTAAAATGAATCAAATAGAATCGACTAAGAAGCTCAGAATAGACGCGGATGAATTTTAATCGCACATTTTAATCCCTACACGCACATTTTAATCTCTACATGCACAAATTAACAAATTAAAAAACTATAACATTTGTATTCACAAATATGTCGAACAAAAATCTTAACTCTGCAGACACCGGTTGAAAAGCATTTGTTTCAGTGTAGTGACGCCAGAGGTGGAAAGTAACGAATTACATTTACTCGCGTTACTGTAATTGAGTAGCTTTTTTGTGTACTTCTACTTTTTAAAGTAATTTTTTAAATCTGTAATTGTACTTTTACTTAAGTAAATGTTTTTTGTAGTATTGTACTTCGCTACATTTTAAAACACATTAATTACTGAGTAAAAAAAACAAAAAACAGAACAGGCGTTAGTGGTGCAGACACCGCTGAAAACGAAACCCCGTCATATTCTGAAGTTGAACTCGAAGGAAATGAAGTGAACCCCTGGCCATATTTATGCTCTATTATGCAATGTAAGCTGTGCTTACCTAGAGAGACCAAACTAACAGCTTATAAAATCTCGACATCAACCCTTCGCAAGCATGCAGAGGTAAGCTAAATAATTGCAACGTTGCATTGGTGGTTAAAATGAAGCTTTGACATTTTAGCAAGAGGTTTTGCACAAATTTGCCAAAAAGACTGGTGCGGAGTTTGCGATATATATCGTCTGCGATAATATCATTGTTGTTTTAACAATGTGTGCGTGCATTTACAGTGCGTTCTTTCATTGTGTGATTCAGTCTTGTAAAGCGCATTTAGAATGATCACAAAATTGAAGATATAGGGGCAGAAAATGTACATATTTATATCATTTCATATAGTAAATCAAAATCACACAAAGAATGCCTTCTTTTCCTCCAAAAATCATGATTTATATATATATATATAATTTTTTTTAAAACAGGTCAGTTAACAAGTTAAGAGACTTGCGTTTTAGACACCATATTGCCTGTTTTTGCTTTATTTTTAAAACAAAAAAATAATTCCAAACACAGCCACCAAAGCACAGTTTTGTGTCTCTGAGCAACATGACAGTGTTTCGTTTCTGAATGAATCAACCGTTTAAATGATTCGGTTCAATCGCAATGACTCACTTATTAAAAGTGACTTGCTGACTTTTAATTTCACATTTAAAGTATCCTTTGATTTTTTTTTTTTAAATAATTAATTTCTTATCATTTCAAATGAGTATTCAACATTTTATGCCTTGTATATCAAAACATTATTCATGCATTTGTAACTGCAAGTTAAATGCATTCTTGTCCTGCACTAAACAGTGTGTAAATACATCTAAATGCCACTTCCGATGAAGCTTCTGCATTTCGTCTGCATTGAAAAGATGAGTTTGTTGATACTGATTTGCCTGGTAACAGCCCAAATGTCTTATTATTCTAAATAACTGATTTCTTTAATTAAAAACAACTAGTTTGAGATTAATAGGCCTGTGCCAGGGGTGTCAAACTCAGTTCCTGGAGGGCCATATAGCCCTGCAGAGTTTAGTTCTAACCCTGCTCTAGCACACTTATCATGTAGTTTTCAAATAAGCCTAAATGATTAGATTAGCTGGATCGGGTGTGTTTAATTAGGTTTATATCTAAACTGTGCAGGACTGTGGCCCTCCTGGAACTGAGTCTGACACCCTTGGTCCCATTTTTGCCTCCTCACCACTGTTAAAATGTAACTGAGTAATTTTTACTCTGAGTACATTTTAAACTAGCTACTTTTTACTTTTACTTGAGTAGATTTTTAGACTGGTACTTTTACTTGTACTTAAGTAAAATTTAATTCATGTAATGGTACTTTTACTTGAGTAGAATATTTTTATACTCTTTCCACCTCTGAGTGACGCACATTCGCACCTTGTTCCTTAGTAGTTGTGTGTGTGTGGCACGTGAAATGCTGAGAACTGCGAAAATGAAGTCTCAAAATCCAAATGAACCGAACAAGATCGACTCGAACCAGATGCCAATTAATTCACGCGTGTCACCCGATCCACATATGCATGGATTCCTTTTTGCACGAGCAATTTATGATGTATTAATGCAGAACAGAACATTTTTATTCGCAAAAATGTCTGTACATTTACAAATCGCTGCACAATCATTTAATCCTAAATCAAATTGAAAGGCATTTGTTTGTGGTTCTTAAAATACATGTATAAAACTGATGTAGTACATTAATATTTTTGCAAGCATCTATTAATCATATGGAGTCTATTTTCATCCCATATTTAGCGCCTCCAATTGGGCAAATAATGCAATTTCTCCTACTGTATTGTAATTTCTGCCAAATTTATGGGTCCATGACTTTAAAATACTACAATAAAAATGTCTGAAAATTAGCATGGTAACAGTCAAGTGCCTTGGGAATAAGACCCAGAGGAACTTTCAACGTACCATCTAAAGCAGCCGAGATACAGTATGTGGATCTTAATTATTAATGGTAAAAATCTATTTGCCCTGGGAATAATGCCCCAGTGTAAATTTTAATGTACCCTCTAAAGCAGCTGAAATATAGTGCCTCCAATTGGGCCAATAATTCAATTTCCTCCGTTATTGTATTATCATATCTGCCAAATTTATGGGTCCATAACTCTAAAATGCTACAGTAAAAAATTCTGAAAATGTGCATGGTAACAGTCAAACGCCTTGGAAATAAGATCTAGTGGAACTTTTAATGCACCCTCTAAAGCAGCTGAGATATGGCACCTCCAATTGGGCCAATAATGCAATTTATCCTGTTATCGTATTGTCATATCTGCAAAATTTATGGGTCCATAACTTTAAAATGCTACAGTAAAAATGTCTGAACATTTGCATGGTAACAGACAAGTACCTTGGAAATAAGGCCTCAATGGAACTTTTAATGCATCCTCAAAGTCAGCTGAGATATTGCGCCTCCAATTGGGCAAACACTGCACTAGCTCTTCTAACTGTATTCGTCAGTGTGTCCATGAATTCAAAACGGTACATTATCCAAAAATACAATGGCTATTTCGATTCAATTCTGTTCAGTTCACATTTATTTAAATAACACTTTTCACAGTACATGTTATTTCAAAGGTGCTTTATAGAAAAGCATGTCTCTATGTTGCAACACCACCATAGTCTTTAAGATGATATCAGAAAGTACAGTTGGAACATGCTAAAAATTACAGTATTTACAAACATCATATATACATTTAAGCAAAATGAATGTCCATTTTAAAGCACTTAACTTGATCTTTCTGTATAATCATCCAGAGTTGGTGTGATGTTCTGGAGATGGTGTAGGTGTAGACTTTAATAAAACAATCTAATAGGTAGAAAAAATGATTTATGTCATTATTTTATGACTGCCGTCTGTAGCCATGCTTCAAGTCAAACGCACCTACTGACTCACTCAAATTAGTACACAAAAATGAATTAATCCTTATATTGAACTGATCCTACTACTCAGAGACTGAATTCATCATTTCAGGATGGAAATTTGTAATATATTTTTAGAGCATTTATCATCCAAAAGGAAAACCAAAAATATATATTTGTAATATTCTAGAGCAAACGCATCCACATGCCAAATAATTTTTATTTCTCTTTCCATACTAGCTTACAATTAGAATGTAACAAAATAGAATAAAATAAACAGAAGAAACATACAACGTATCTTTAAATTGCACATGAGATTTGGCAACATTTTTCCATCCATGTCTGTCTTTAACTGCAGTGGCATCAGCAAATTTTCCAAAAAAAGAAACACTGATTTCAGTAATAACTAGCTGTGAAAATCCTGGAGTGTTTAGAGCAGTAACACAAGTGCAGACAGATGAATGGGAGCTTAAACCTCACAGCATGGAGATGCCACAGCTGCCCTATGAGAAACACAGTTGTTTTCACACTAATCAACATTGAAAAGTTAAAAATAAAGGGATGAGTGTTTGTGTAATCAAGTAAGTGGAAAAGTCAAGTTAGTGTCTGGTGGTGCGTGTTGGTGAGAGAGTGCTATAAGGCAGCTGCAGGGTCAAAGAACCTCTCTGTGTCGAAGAGACACATACTGATGACCTCACGGTTTGTCACTCTGGCAACAAGGTCACCAAGAACAAGCGTACTTACACACAAACACAAAAAGTTAAAGCCAACACAGGAAAAGCAAAGTTCATAGAAAATTTACAAAAACAAAAAAACATCACATGCCCTCACACCCGACACACACAAACAAATCAGTGCAAAAAATGCAACAGTGCTGATGTGACTCACAGTTTACAGTATCACATCTCTTCTGAAATTCTTGTGGACGTCCTATGAAATTAAGGTCTGCACAGCTTGGATGCTGAATTTCAGGTCTGACAAGACCAGCCTAAATCAAGACCAGCAGTTGTTCAGTAAACATCTTTCCAAGTTCCAGGTCAGTTTTAATCCAATCAGCTCCAATTTTAATTTTTTTTGAGAAACAGGAAATATACACCCAACACAGGAAGACATAATGAAGGCTCTCCAACTTGACACACTACTGCCTTCTCTGTGCTGCTGATAGTGGATTGTCCTGTCCAGAGGAGTTATATGCAGTTCAGTGCAGTAGTAATTCGTAAAAGAGGTTAGCAGACTTCACACCGCAGTGTTAGTGTAAACCTCACTGTTGTGTGTCTGTAGGAAGTGGAGGGACCTTATCGTCATACTGTGGAGGCGGGGTGAGGGGTTCGATGGTGAACACGTTATTCTGTTGGATATCACTTAAGCTTTTCCTTCTAAGGTTGTCTGATTTTATGCGTCTAATTTTAAGGGGAATTAGTTTGCGCCCGGGACGGCTGTTTCTTCGGCCGCCCGCTCCAGTGCTGGGGTCGATTTGGGATGAAGGTCTGCGTGCTGGGCTGAATCCATCCTCCACGGTGCGCTGATCTTCCTCTAGTTCGTCATAGGCTGGCAGCTGGGTGATGCTGTTGTTCCGCTCAGAGGACTGACTGATGGGATACTGGCCACTCATTACCACCTCCTCATAAGTGGGGACCATGTGGTTTTGATCTAGTTGCTCCATCCTAGATGAAAAAATAAATGCCAATTAATAAATTACAACCATTCACAGCATATTTAGCTCATTGTTATTTAAACCATCATTCAAAATATTTGGGGTCAGTAAGATTTAATCAATACTTAACACTTTTATTTACCAAGGATGCATTGAATTAATTAGAAGTAACAAAGATTTTTACATGGTTACATAAAAGAATCCTGAAAACATGTCTCATGGCTTTCACAAAAAATATTAAGCTGCACAACTGTTTTTAACATCGATGAGAAAAATCCTCATGTTAGAAAAGTAACCATTCCATTCTAAAGTCTGAAATAAAATACAATAATTTGCACCTCAAAAGGACAACTTTATAATCTAAAAATGAGACATCCTTGATGATATACGTGGCTGACAAATGCGACCTAAGGAGGGTGCAGCCTTCAAAATGAGACAGAGACAGTCATTAATTTCCTGTCTTTTTTCCTGCATGTCTGTTGGACCACATTGATATGGCATACACAGTTTTTCAAATATTTATTAGCAGTAAAGCAGTTTTGTTGAAATCTTTTTTTCTAAGACATAGTAATACAAGCTTATGCCAAACTACTTTATAATGTTTAATAGAGAACATTATTTTCATTGTGCTTTTTTTCCCCACTATGATATCAGGAGAGTTGCGTCGAGCTGACAGCTATGACGTTATAAAATAAAAAAGAATGTTAATTCAGAAACAACAACAACAACAAAAAGTCATTAAGTGAATTTAAGTCACTGTATGTCTGAATTAAAAAAAAATTTAAAAGACCAGAAAAAAAAAAATTCAGTCATGTCATTGGCCTACTTGTTATCATAAAGTGGAAGAATGTGGCTGCACCTGGGTGTGTATTTAACAGTATGTACTCACGTTGCCCCCTCCTCCTGTGTGTTTGCAGGTGTATTGCCAGCTTCCTGTCCCCGGGCTGCCCGCTGTTTGTTTCGTACGCTCAGACACACAGACAGCAGCAGAAGCGCCACTCCTCCCCCTACTAGGACAAACGCCACGGATGAGGTCTCTCGAGCTTGACCTTGATCCATGCCGGGTCTGGAGCTGTTCCCTCCAGACCCTGCCGGCACCACGCTCCACACAATCATTACTATCCCCAGAGCGATGAGGCCCACACCCAGCGCGGCAGTAGCATACTGTGCCCCAGAGCTACTGCCGCTGGTCCTGCTGGGACTGGGTGGAGTCTGGTCGCTGCAGGACATGCTTCCAAACCTTCCCGTGGACTCGAATCTCCTACGGACACGTTGCTTGTCGTCCTGTGCCTGTCAAAAAACCTTATCTCATTTTGTCCTGTCTTTTTTGGAGCACTGACCCACTCTGTAAACAGAAAATCAAATAAAGGTGAATCAGCAGAAAAGTGATTGAATCATCAGACAGACTATCATAAGAGAGTCATATATCAATAAGCGTCCAAGATCCAGACGCAGTCCCTCCAGTAAAGCCAGTGTTAAAATGGCATAGCAGTAACCCAGCCTGTGCTTCCACAGTGATAAGGTTTTTATCAAAGCATATTTATTGTGTGCACACTCATTGGTAGACATGTTAGACTTGCCTAAATTCCTTTCATGAGATTAAGCAGGTGTCCCTTCAACTGAGCTTTAGTTACAGGTGCACGAAAACTGAAGAAAGAGGTCGATTCAAGAGTGAAGTGAAAGAGTTCACGGCTTTCACAAATGCAGACTTCGGTGAAATTTCATCCGTGCTCTGGAAGGTTTACTTTAGACTGAAAACCAGGCAGCTCCAAAACTCCACAAATGTCGTTCACTAACAATGTGATATTGTTTAACACACACACACACATACTAAAGAAAGCCGATCAGAACTCTGCTGTGTCATATCTATACACAGCTCCTAGTATTGGTTATCTCTACAGGCAGGTCTGGGATAAGCGCTCTTACCGCACCCTTGATCATTTCTCAGCATGGTAGCACTATTAAGCAATGCTCTCAGATCAGTGTAAATCTTCTAAACGTAGAGCCAGGTAGTTTATATTGGAATCTATTTCCTTGAGCCGTGATTCTTTATGCTGTGTGTATGGAAAAATATAGGCAGTTGCTCATGAGTTTTGTGTTTGTATTCCTGCAGGGTTTTTAAAGTCTCCATGGACAGACATTATTACATTTCCAGCACACCTGACTTGCTGAATTCAATTACTTCTACGCATAAGCAGGATTTAGTAAGTTTACATGCCTGAAATAGATGCACAACACAGAATTTACCTAGCACGTCTAAGCATGCAGACAGATTGAATTATGATAATGAATACGCACTGGGGAAAGGCAGGAATTTCCTTCCCTCACAAAAGCCACTGCACTCAAATAAAAATAAATAAATAAATAAATAACAGAGCCACATAAATTCACATATTACACAACAAAGTGTACCTGGGCCCAGAAACTATAGCAACAGCCTACAGTGGTCTCTTCAAGGGAAAAGTACACTCACATCCAGCATCAGTGAACTTCACGGGATAGTTCACCAAAAACTATGTCATCATTTACAGTACTCAAAAGGACACCCTAGGGGCAGTTCAAACTGAATTTCGCTTTCATGTTTAAAAAGGCATAGTGGAAGGGACAAAAGGTCTCCATATGGGTTTTAAACTTAATTAAACTTGAGCACCTTATGTTTTTATGCACCATGCAAAAACGTTTAAAAATGTGTAAAGCTAAATTTTCTTTCTTGGTGTCCCTTTAATCATCAGCGTCTGAAAATCTAGATTTTAAACGTCTATATGTGTCAGTGGAAACAAAACATATTGATAAGTTAAATATTTTTAAGGCAAACATTAAATGTAGGCTATTAATGCAACTATAACACGACCAAAAGTACTGTTAAACACTTAAAAGATAGCAAAGGCAAATAATTATTTATTGAGTGATCACACTGGCGTAAAAATGGAAATCTATGATTAAATAAATTAAGATACACTTAAAACAACAAATTACGCTGCGCACAACATGCGTCTTAAAAACCGAACGCGCTATGTAACATCATGTAAACAGTAACAAAAGTTCCAGGAAAACCAGTCAAACTTCCAGTTCACTGGGAATGTAATGAGCCTTACCCAGACAAATGCTCTTCCTTGTGTTTAGGAGACCGACCCCGTTTAAATGCTGGATAAAACCACGTTTAATCCAATGATGTACACGTACACCGGAGCGTTTGTAACATTCCTTAAGAAACTGAACTTGAATTTCTTAAAGCGGTTTGGCCTTGAGTTTCACAGACATGAACATCGTCCTGTCTCTGCAGTCCAGAATTAACCCTTTAAAAGACCTGTTCGGGCTCCTGCCCCGCCCATGTGTTCTGAGGGTAAACTTCCCATCCACTGATGGTCCATAAAACTTTAGAGAACCACATTTCAAGGCATTCTAATATATATATATATATATATATATATATATATATATATATATATATATATATATATATATATATATATATTTTTTTTTGTTTGTTTGTTTTGTTTTTTGTTTTATTAAATCATAAACTATCAGGTTTTCCAGTTTTAAGTCTTAATCGTACTTTATTTTGTGTGTGTGTGTGTATATATATATATATATATATATATATATATATATATATATATATATATATATATATATATTTTTTTTTTTTTTTTTTTTTTGTTGGCTTTTTTGTTTTATTAAATCATAAACTATCAGGTTTTCCAGTTTTAAGTCTTAATCGTACTTTATTTTGTGTGTGTGTGTGTGTGTGTGTGTATATATATATATTTTTTTTTGTTTGTTTGTTTGTTTGTTTTGTTTTATTAAATCATAAACTATCAGGTTTTCCAGTTTTAAGTCTTAATCGTACTTTATTTTGTGTGTGTGTGTGTGTGTGTGTGTGTGTGTGTGTGTGTGTGTATATATATATATATATATATATATATATATATATATATATATATATATATATATATATATATATATATATATAAACTGTATAATAATTATTGATAACATTTAGGAAGATCTGCAGTCATGGAGTTTATTTATTACATGGAGTATATTTATACATTTTTCAAGATACTAGCATTATTTACCACACCAGTCTGCAGTCAGGTGATGCACATCAAATCACCATGAGCATCACCCACATAAATATAAATATGTCAAACAGAGTTAGTCCAAACATAAATTCCTAGAGCGGAACAAATGCTCAACAATATTTAACTATTTTATGGGCAGTTGTGAGTCTGGCAGTCTTATTAATGTTGGACAAAGGTTGACCATATAGCTGAGGTGCTTCCTCCTAGCTGTGTCTGTTTATGTTCAGGAACGTCATATAACTTTTATAATAAAGGGAACAAGGAGTGCTCTGACGTGTATTACGTCTTTTTCTCAGTATAATGAAGTGCATTATTTATCATGAGTGGGAAATTGTGGGAATTACAGGTATGATCTGTATCATATACTAGAAATATGTGAAACAAATACTTAACAACAATACAACAATGTAAAAGAGAGAAAAAAAAAGTTTATTGTCTTAATGTCCTGGGATAAAATAGGGAAGAAGTACCGGAGAGAAGATTTAAATAAAATTTAAGACCATTTTTATATGGAGAACATGTTGTCCTGTCTTTCTCTGTAAAACATGTCCCTCCCTATGAATTGCTTCAGAAAGTAATTTTATAAAGGCATAAATAAACAAGTCATATCTTTGATCTTTGCACATTTACTGTGACGATTAGCCTAGCCCCTGCTACAGCTTAGTACTGTGCATGACCTTGGAGCTGGTAGCATACTAGCTATGTTTAAATGGTATTGAAAATGTATATGTTGTTTTACAGCTGGGGACACAAAAACAACAAGCATGAACCATTTGGTTAAGTAGGAGTAGAGGCAAATTTGAAACTGAGTTCTCAGAGATGTTGCATATCATACAAAACTGTGTCTGGGCGAGCATGTGTACTAAGCTGTAGAAATGGACCTGCTTTTAACCTACTGTGAATTTTGACCACGTGACTAAGTGAAACATAGTGGATATAATGTTCATCCAAGTAAATCCAAATAATCATCTAATTTAAATAACAATCTACTGTGTAACAGAACATTTAACATTATTTAGTACAGTATTTTGTAGTACTACACTTAATGTTATCAGAGTCTGTTTTCTAAATTGTACCCATTAAATGTGAAAATATTAATTTTATTGGGGGGGGGGGGTCCAACTTTAACAATTTTCATGGTGGTGGTGTGATCCTAACACATTCCTTACCCACACATGACAATAATTTCATCAAACATCTAAACAGAGAAATAAATGTTTAGTGTGCCCTTTCAAATGCATTCTAAAGATCGTCTCACTTTGAGACAAAGGAGTCCACAGTTTTACACAACATCATAAGGTCCACAAAGCAAAGCAAAGACCCCTACTGGCAAACTGAGAACTTTCATTGAGTTTTCAACAACATTCATCTTGAGAAAGGAAATAAAATCCCCCATTAGGGAGTGGCATGTTTTCCAACAGTGATCCTGACAGGAGAATGACTCAGACATTGGTGAGCTCAGCAGCAGAAAAATGTCGAACTGGGCAACGCTCTGGTTGTAGCGAGACCCCCTGAAGTCCATTCCTTGGAAATGACCCGGATCGGTTCTGGTGACTGATCTTCTGTCCAGTGAAATTCTTTGGGCTGAGACCGAGCTGCTCCTGTAGAAAGTAAATTTGATCTATCAGATTTCGGATTCACTGGTGCTACAAACATTTGACCTTTAAGAATTATTCAAGCCATACTACAAATCTTCAGTCTCTGAGGATGCATTGTTATTGAGAACTGCACTTCCATACCTTGAAAAGAGAGCACACAGTGGTTGTGCAAGGAGATTTATGCAAAGGATAAAGCGTTAACTAACTACATTTAAAGGAACAGTTCCCCAAAAAGGAAAATTCTGCCATCATTTACATTGTGTGTCATTCCAAACTATGGAACACACTTCTTTTTCAGAATACACATTTTCTTTCTAGATGTCGACTTTACCCTTAAATGTGGCTAAGTATGTGACGGTATCAAATTTGTTGTGAAATTGCTGATATAATATGGTATTATCATGATTAAAAAATTTTTTATTTAGAACAAACAGAACTGACACTAACATTTAAATACAATAAAGCAAAAAAACAACAAAAAACTAAACATAAAAAGTATTTAAAAAAAAATTCAAACAGATTAAAGTGCAAAATAATTATTTTTTTAACGTTATTTAATGCCTTAACATTACCAATGAACAATATTTGTTACAGACGTTATGAAAATAAATATCCTATTAAGTCTAAGTATTTAAGTATTTAGTGCTTAATTTGTATGAGTTTTAAAAATGTATGATTCAGCTTAATTGTTCTACCTTGACCCGTTTTAAAGACTGCTGATCATCATGAAAACTGGGTGATGAGCTACTAAGAGAACCCTGCCGGTGAAGTGTGGGCGGAGTCCCCAAAGGTTCGACTTCCTGTTCAAGCCCTGCCCTGCTGACACAGACATCAGAGAAATCTGCATGACTCGACCGTCTCTTGATCATGTATGACAATACATTTATTCATTGAGACGTGCAGTAGAGTTAGACACATACAGTACAGCATCACTAACTGTGTCTAACTCTACAACAATACTAACAGACAGTGCGTCTCTCCTGTTCTCTCACCTGGCTACACTGACAAGTGCCTTCATCTCTTCATTCAGGTGATGACGGACCATCTGCTTGTTGCATGGAATACATAAAGCTGCCGCCATTGTGTCAGAGCTGAAGGAGGGATCCAAAACCATGATGGCACCATGAACCCCACTGTTCTGAAGATTGTCGGCAAACTCCTAAATATGGAAAGATGTGTTTTTCTTTTGAGTTTTTCCAGTATACAAACGCCTACACTTTCTCTGTACTCTCTCAGTGATACCTTCAGATCAATCTCTTTGATCCATTTGATGATGCGACGACAGGTCCACACGACTGGGTCTGTGTTCTGATTCTCACACTCTGATCGCCTGGATTGCAAAATCTGCAGCAGAACAGTTTTTTGGTTATTTGTTGATAAGCTTCATTAACTTCCTATATAGAGATCTCTATAAAATCCGAGTTTGTTTTTCCAGACTGGGCTGTTATGTTTGTGATGGTTGTTGTTGCCTTTTGGTAAGGTTTGGTGCCATGTTAGGAATTCCCATTATGCTGTTCTTCTGGTTTATGTGTGTGTGTGTGTTTACCTCTCTGTCGAAGTTGAGTGTGTGTAGCAGCTGTATTCCCAGCAGCAGGCTGTTCTGGTGGGCTTTTTTAGACATGTGCAGATGCTTCTCAAGGTCGGTGCGTGTGAGTGTACTTAGGAGACGTCCATCGACAAGGTGAGTGTGGAAGAACTGGGAATATTGAGGGAGTCCCACATCAGTCAGCCAGGCCTGAGCCACCCAGTGGTGATCCAGATCAGCTGCTTTAGAAAGGCTGAAAAACATGACCACGATAAAGAAAAAAAAGAAAAATAAAATGTATAAATCTAGCAATAAATTCTTAGAAATGCACTCTTTTTGTTCATGCTGATTTCATGTGGTTTTGACACCATTTTCAAGAAAGGTTACTATTTAATGAATCTAAAAAGAAAACAAGTGACAAGGCAACATTATTTTTATTTGGTAATCAACATTATGACACAAATTTTACAGACTGAACTTAACTAATATTAAATTTTTTTATAAAATAACTTCGGAAAATATCATGAATTATTAATAACATAAATACAGCAGCATTCAGTTTTTGGGGAGTCACAACACTTAACATTAAATGGACTAGTGAGTCATTTACTCACCTTCAGATCATAAATCAACCATATCTATTCGGAAGACTTTGATTCATATGAATGAATTTTACAATGCCTTTTTTTTTTATCTTCTAGGTTTTGGTTACCTGGACTTTCATTGGAGGAAATGAAACATTTAGGTTTTGTAAAAAAATATATTGTGTTCTTAAAATAAAACACCTTAAAAATGATTTGCTTTTTGAATTTTAACCAGGTGTGTGGGTGAGGAATGACATGAGGGTGAGTAAATGATAAAATATACTTTTTTGGTGAACTATCTCCTTTATAATTTACAATTTTAACCTTTATTTGTAATTAAAAATAATGAATTGCCTGATATTTTTTTAAGAGACTTATTTACCTTGACACACTGTAAAGAAAATCTGTAGGGACCCTCTCTATGATATAATCTTTTTATTATTATTATTATTTATGATGTGTGTCTCACCCATGTCCTGATTCTGCATCCCTGTAGTCTTCAATGGCCAGACGGAGTTTCCTGCGGTGCATTGAATTACTGATACCTAAAACAAACTCCAGGTCCTCATCCGTAACACCTAACAAGACCTAACAAAACACACACACACACACACACGCACGCACGCACGCACACACACACACACACACACACACACACACACAGATTAGTGTTTAATTCTAAAATCCACAAACACTGCTTGTTTAAATAGCCTAAAGCACTCAGAGAGTTGATAAAATCAGTTTTATATTTTAGGGTCTAAATTTTATACAGTGTAGATAAGTGTTCATGTATCATACTGACAAAGTCACGTCTACCTTCCCACTTTTAACGTTGTCTGCACAGGCCCGTATGTACATCGGCATGGCCATGATCACCTCCAGCCAAGCCTGCACGGTTCCTGCACGCCAACGGGACATAGGGGCCGTCCGCGCGAGCTCCACCTGCTGGAGCCGATCCAGATGTTCCTCGCATTCTGATAGGCTCACACTGAGGCGGGCGGGGCTTGATAAACTGTCGGAGTCTAGATTGGTGGATTACGGGAGAGGGGCGGAACTTAATACTAGTTTGTATTCGAGTATAATCATCGTGCTCTCTCAGGTGAAAACAAGTATGTATCCGGTACCATAAACACAAAATATTAATTCAGAGCTAAGAAGTTAGACAAATGTTCTGGAAAACAACCCCCCCCCCCCCCCCACATTTACATCGTAGTTTTTGAACACCTGTCACTAAAGCATCTGTTAAAGCGTCTTGTGTGCGAACAAGTAATTTCACCAGTAGGCGGCAGCACTAAACTGCCTTCAAAAACTGCAATAAACCCAAGCGCCCATACATTTGTTCATAATAGGGTTGTTTTTTAAAGCATATGGTTCCAGATGTTGTAAATTAATGACTGACAAAACAGATGGCTACTGCCAAGTGCTTGTTTAGAGTAAATGTTGTTGGAAAATACATAAACTGGTTTTGCCTGTTAAGATACTGCACATCTACACAAGCAATTCATATATGAAAACATTTTTCCTCCTCCTCTAATAAAGCATAATTATCAGGACTGTAGGGTTTGCACATCACCAGGAGCTAATGAGACAAAAATGACTTTGAGAGCCCCATTAAGACTTCAAAGTGAGATAAAAAAGGGACACAACCAAACACACATAATTCTCCATGTGGTTAAGGATATTTAGTAAAGAGTTAGTTCATTATGATCACAAGCTCTCTACTACCTGAGCGCCATCAGGCAGTTGATGAAGTAGAAAAAGACAAGCTCAAGTGTCAAAACACAATTACAAAAAGCAAAGAAGCCACACACTGTTCAGTGTTTTTGATTTTATTTCAAAATAGTCTGTAGTTATATAACTTATTCCCATTTTCATTTCCATGCCATTTAAAGTTCCATGCTATTCAGCAGCAGCCTGAGCCAAACGCAGCAGGGAAACGAGAGCTGTCTCTCCATCTCCAGCTGATGAAGAACACACTACATTCTCTGAAAACTCATTTATTTCTTCATTTCATGTCAGTGCAATATTGAAATGTACACAATGGTAGGAATCTGCCACTGAATGATAGCTAGCATTGATTTCAGAAAAATAAAAATAATAGACTATAAATACAAAGTTTAATGGTTGAAAGGCCCTGTAGAGTAAAGTTAATCTAGTTCCCACTTGTAAAGCAACATGAGAAACTACTGTAGAGCTCTATGTCATACCCTGCTTTATTAAAGGTACAGTAATCATTTCCATGACATCTATCCTAAGTTTTTATTATAACCAGTGATCTGGGTTTTGTATCTCCACACAGTTCTCAGATCAGTTTTGGCCTCCTGGTTAATGTTGTTTGAAGGCAGTTGTCAGAGTTAAGTGTGTGTAACGGTGATTATAAACTCTCCTGTGGGAAAGGCAGGACGAGCCACTGCTCACTTAAAGTCACACACTACATAAAATGTCCACATATCAGAATATGCTGCAGTTAGATGAGTAGATATCTTTTGGATAACTGTGTGTAATGGCAAATGTCTTTTTTGGGGGTTTTCACACACGCCGAGGGTCCTGCTGGCTTCCGACAGGAGAGTTCCATCAATATGTTTAACACAAAGGTTAAAAACAGACAATGAGCGTTAAATGATATAAAAGGCATCTGGAAACACTTACAAGCACTGAGTGCACAATGACTATTATTTACACATTCAGCAGTCCATCAAGTTTCCAGTGAGATGCTCAAGTGGATAAAAAATGAACACACACACACACACACTCTGGGCAGGATTGGGTCTACTGTGGCACAGTTTGGAATCATTGTACATTCAAGCTTGTGCTCATAAAGATGGCAGCGATAGGAAGGGACACACACACACACACACACACAGAAACAATTGTTTGGGGGGGCTCTCAGCAGCGTCACCAGTCACCATCCTCCTCTATGTAGTATTCAGGTGTGTTAGTACCATCAAACAGAGTGGGGTCCAGAGACTTTCTTTGCTTTCCTCGACCGAACACCCTCGACAGAGAGCTCAGACCCATCCTCTCTTTCTTCTTTCTGCGTCTCTGCTCCTCTAGATCCTCTAGAGACTGGAGACAGGGATAAAGAAAGAAATAATAAGCAATAGAAGGTGATGCATCAAAAATGAGCAGAGAAACTGTATCTGTATCATGGCACAATATACATGAAGGTTCATCTCACAGTACAATAACATCTAAAGAATCGAAATACCACTCAAGATGTGACATGAGTGTTCTGCTGTGTTTTGAAATATTTACAGTTTAAATAGATTTTATTATTAATATTATTATTGTAATAACAAGTCCCTATTTTATTACTTTTTTTTTGTCATAATATTAGAAATACTATTAGATATATATATATATATATATATATATATATATATATATATATTTGTGCATCTCGTCTGCAAAGCACTTCACAACCAAGGCATGCACTACAAATAACAGAGATAAAACAGCATTTTACCTCTGCTCTAACATGTTTCCTATTCTTGCCATGTTATAATCCTATGAATATTGTTAAATACAGTATACTATGAATATTGTTAACCCTAAAATTGTTAGATATGTTTGTAAGTCTCTTTGGATAAAGAGTTTGCTAAATGAGTAAATGTAAATGTGCATGTAAATGTATTGTGACTTAGGTGTCAGGTAAACAGTACCAGGCCACACTACTGTATTTCAATTGTCCATTTGTGCATGTGTTTTGCAATTCAAAGAGTGTCACAGTGAGTGGAATGCTGTGTCTGTCTTACATTGCAGAGGGAGTTTGTTCTGTGTCGTGGTGAATCTGAAGGTGTTGAGGATCTCTCTCCCTCCGTCACCGAGGTGTCTGAGATGACTGACGTCTGTTTAGAGTGACACGGACTGATCCTGGCTGCGGCTGATGACATCACACTGATGCCGTCAGCATCGCACACGCATGGTGACGCTTTCAGCACTAACAGACACAAACATCAGGAGAATTAGGAGGCTGATTTGAACTCCATTTAGATCTGAACAGACAGGTCTTTTCTGTATGTATGTGTGCGTACCCTGTCTGTCCATCGAGTAGTAAAGGTTTTGTTGACTCTGTCGTATCGCCGCAGTCAGAGGAAGCTCTGCATGCATCGCCCACTCTTGGTTGCCATTGATGACCGTTTCTGTGGGCATGGCTAGTGAGTGCCGCTTAGGAACATCCTTAGTGAGAGTAGACTGTTTTGCCTGGAACACACAAACAGATTTAATCCAATATGTTCTACTTCCTTGTCTACAGAAAGTATTGTAAACAAATGTAAAACATGAAAATGAATGTATAGTACTGCCCAGAATAACTGCTCCGAATGCTTCACAGTAGAGCCAGTCTGGAGCTAAAGTCATGTTATTAATAGGCCCAAACAGAATTTGCACTCATACAGAAAATGTTACATATGTCTGAAGTTGAACCATAAACATTGATTCTACAAGCCTATTTCCTCCCTTATGTGTTCATTTCTTTTTCCCAGTGTTCTGTAGTTTGACCAATAAAATATTCATAACTTCACTAGTTGTTTGTGTCTGCTGAATACAGATTTGTAAAAAACAAAAATAAATTTTTGTTCCAACTTTATTTTCATATTTAATTTTGCTATCTTTTTTTACATTTATAATGTGTGTGTGTGTGTGTGCATTTTATAGAAATATTTATATTTCCATTTGTCTGTTTCGGGGTATGATCAGTGCAGAAAATGCTGATAATGATTAAAATCATTTTAAACCACAGTCATGCCAGAACACAAGCCCAAAAGAAGACCACCACCACATCTTCATCATCATTGGTTTAGAATGATTCCCAAGCTCCTAAACAGTCTACTGAGCTAGCATGCAGAGAAGAACACTCACAGTGATGGAACAGAACCACTCATGCTATTTCCATTCCATTTACACTATGAGTTTGTTCTCAAAACAAAATACACGTGCAACCAATCACGTTGACCATACTGGATGAGGAGTCAACACTGCAGACCAATCAATGAAGGACTCGGGGGAGAGTGACAGGCCTGGCTGATCTTACCGACACTGTTTTAGGTGAGGCTGGTCTTTCCGGAGATCGAACAAACACGCGACTCTCTAGTTTCTGAGCCATAAAGTTACTCATCTGTTAAAGAAACACACACATAAACAAAAGCGCACACGCACACACAACTCAACACTGACATTTTGAGCTACTCAGTTGACAGATTGTTTGAAGACACATGAAGACATTCTATATAAGATGAACACTTCAAATATCTCTAGACTCAACTCATCCACTTAGAAGACGTAAAGTAGGATACCCTGCTTTTCTAAACTCTGTGTATCTCACCATAGTCAGTTCAGCCTCCAGCTCTTTGATCCTGTTCTCTTTCAGGTCCAGTGCAGATCGGAGTGAACTTGCATGTTCTGTGGCCTCTTTGGTGTGACGGCGTAGGTCCCACTTCTCCCGTTCTAACAAATCTTTTTCCCTTGCCAAAACTCTCACTGCATCCTCACTCTCCTGCAACACATAAATGAGAAGTGTGTGTAATACTGAAGCGTGTGTGGAATTTATGGATGCACTTTAAAGTTGTTTTCTAGTATGAATGCATGAGATATACATGTATGCGAGTAAATTACTTTTCGGTGTTGCTCATAGTTGCGAATGAAGTCTCGTAGATGCTCCTCACGGCTCTCCAGTGTTGTGTAGAGCTGCTGCATCTGATTCACCAGATCAGTTCTTTCCAACCTCAAACGCTTCCTGTCTGCCTTCATTGCTAGAAAAAAAACAACATAAAAAAATTATATATATCCTTCCATCTATATATATATATATATATATATATATATATATATACATATATATATATATATATATATATATATATATATATATATGCACACATACCCACACACTCTTTTTGTTTACTTATGTTGCTTGTAAGAACTTATGGGTTAAAAATCAAAATTTAGAGATAAAAAAAAATTGCAGCACAACTGATTAAACATTAATAATAACAAATGTTTCTTGAGCGCAGATGAGTATATTAGAATGATTTCTAAAGGATCATGTGACACCGAAGACAATGCAGAGAAATGAAAATTCAGCAAATAAAGTACACTTTAAATTATATTAAAATAGAAGACAGTTATTTTAAATTGTAATAACTGTTTTACTGAATTTATCATCAAATAAATGCAGCCTTTGTGAGAAAAGAGCCTTCTTTCAAAAACACTAAACATCTTAACCAATCCCAGACGTTTGAAATATAGTGTACTTCCTCAAGCAATATGATTATAGGTATCATTTATGTCTGTAGCACTAATTCCAAAGTTGAATACATAAGAGTTAGAGTTTGTAACAAGTCCTAACCCGGAGTAAAAGCAACAGCAATCCTTAGTTGATACTTAGCAAGCACCAATAATTAAAGAAAACAAACCAAAATAAAAAAGGAGAGAATAAAATAAGCAATAATTATTGTCTCTAGAGAAAATGAACATACTCATTTGAACTTTGGATTGTGTTTTATAGTATTGTGTTTTTATAAAGGTTCTGTGCTTCTCTGCTAGTCTTGTCCTGGCAAATCAGAAGTGCTTCAACCTTGACAATCAACCTTCTGCTCTGCTTTAAACATTATCAATTAAAATCATATTCATAAAGATCTTACAGAGAGGCAGACAGAAAACATGAACGATATCGGAGAAGAACAAGAAAAAGATTAACTAATCTACCCATTATAATGGAGAGACTTCTTTTGATAAAATATTGCATGTATATTGATTAAAGACTGCTATGAATTCACCTGTCTGTGAAGTTAATATTACGCCTCAAAAATGCTCTGCATTTGCCATCCGGATTGTGGTCTCCATCAATTTAAATACATAAATATGGTTTAATTTGCATGAAACCATTCCCATTTACACATTACTATTATTCTCTTGATGTCCAAGATGTCCATTTTCACACACCATTCCCCCCCCCTCTCCCTCTTTTTCCTCTTCCAGGGTGTCTCTCTCTCCAGCTGGCTGTGGTTAATACTATGTGATAACAGAGGCAGTAATTGACTGTTTTAGGTTGTTTGTAGCCTCTGCTCTGACTTGCAAATTGCAGCTCGTGTTTTCCAAGGACATTGAGTCCATTCACCCACCACTTAAAGACTCATTATACAGGAGCCAAAAGACACACACAAAAAGCCTTTTACTCACATTAATGTACACACACACACACACACACACACACACAGGAACACCTGGTAGGAGGTGGAGAGAGATTGTGTATAGCAGTGAACATTCAGATCAGTAAATCCTGGAAGATCAAGGGTTTTCAATTTCCTCCCAAACTGTGTTTAATTAAATATTGGATGTCCCTTTTCCATTAGCTCACACACAAATCACATTATTAGTTATTTGAGTTTTCTTTATCCTTCCATCTTTTGCTGAAATGGATTTCTATAGCAGAAATGCATGATGGTTGTTTCAAATTGACAATTTTCATTAGAGATTTCAGTAGGCCATTCCCGACAACGCAGCAGGTGATATGAGCAGGTTTTGCCACACATATATTGTACACACACACACACACACACACACACACACACAAAGTCAGCACTGGGGTAAAGTTACTGCTAAAATGAGCACAGAAGACAGCACCCACAATGCAAAGCTGTTTAGGTGCAACTGTCGTTCAGTTTAACAGTTTAACTCTACCTGATCTAACAGGTGTAACACAAGAACATCTACAGCATTACTCTCTCACACTGGGCTTTGAAGGTCACCGGAGAAAGTAGATTTCAAAACTAAGACAAACCAAGGACAGCAAAATCCCTCGGTACCTAAAAATGGAGAACATTATGCTAGTTTTGTGGTCAGTGCTGTTCTGATTACTTCTGCATTTCACAGCTCCAGAGCTGAAAAATGAGCTGCAGGACAAAATAAAAGAGGAGGAGAGATGAGGTCCAAATGGCTTCGAGGAATTTCAGTTTCTGCAGATTTAAAATGATGCAGTCAAAACACCTTCTGCTCCTGAAGAGCGGTCATGATATTGGATCAAATCACTTGCCTGAGACTCATATAAAGAAAAAATTTCACTTGGATGTTATAAGTTGCACTATAACTAGTAAATGAAGCAAAACTGTCCGTCTTCATTTCAGGCTGCAAAGCAACAAAATGTGATAGTTTTAAAGGGGGGTGAATCTTTTCTATACCCAATGTAGGTATATAATATAACTCAATTGTTGTAATTAAACTAAAATGTACCAAAAAATAAATGCATTACTTAAATAAATGAATTAAGGACTGGTTTGATTAATTTTGAACAGTTTATGAACACAGTATTTGTTTTCACTGAGAAAGGGGTTTGGGCTTGTTTGTCTGTTGTTCATTTCAAAATGCCAGGTCTTGCGCTGGCTGAGAGCTGGGGGTGAAAGGTTATGCTCATGGCATTCATTCCTACCTAGTAATGCTTCCTTTGCTCTGTCAAGCTCCTGCTCTTTCTGTGTTAGCTGCACACGGATCTGTGAGACAGACAGCAGCTCCACAGAGCAGCCTCCTCCTGTCTCCTCCAGCTCGCGATTCAACATCTCCCTGACCTGCTTCAGCACTGACACCTCCTCCTGCAGACGCACCACCTCCTCGTGCAGCAGCACTACACAGAAAGGGACAAAAAGAAAAAAACTGAACATTATAACGCATCACTGTGATGGTTTTCCGATTTGTTTTGCAATAGTTGAATGTTTCTTATTATTAAATTATTTACTATTATTGTTATCAGAAGTGGAATTGAACCAAGTGGATTTTAAATGCAACAGCTAAATTAATACATACATAAAGAAACAGCAAGTATGCATTAAATTGATCAAATTTGACAGTAAAGACACTTAATGTTACAAAACATATATATATATATATATATATATATATATATATATATATATATATATATATATATATATATATACACACACACACACACACACACACACACACACACACACACACACCGTATATACACACAGTGCTGCTTGAAATTTTGTGAACCCTTCATAATTTTCTATAGATCTGCATAAATATGACCCAAAACATAAAAATTTCTCTCAAGTCCTGAAAGTAGACAAAGAGAACCCAATAAAACAAATGAAACGAAAATATTTTTTTTGTCATTTATTAATTGAGAAAAATTATCCAGTGTTACATATCTGTGAGAAGCAAAAGTATGTGAATCTTTGCTTTCAGTATCTGGTGTGAACCCCTCTTGCAGCAATAACTCTATGTAACTGTTTCTTGTAAGTCCTGCACAACGACTGGTAGGAATGTTAGCCCATTCCTCAGTACAGAACCACTTCCGCTCTGTGATGTTGTTGGGTTTTCTCCAATGAACTGCTTGATTCAGGTCCTTCCACAACATTTTAATTGGATTAAGGTCTGGACTTTGACCATTCTGGCTATTCCAAAACATTATGTTTGTTCTTCTTTAACCATCCTTTGGAAGAATGACTTGTGTGATTGGGGTCATTGTCTTGCTGTATCATGACCCACTTTCTCTTGAGATTCAGTTCTCGGTCAGATGTCCTATGACATTTCCCTTTAAAATGTGCTGGTATAATTCAGAATTTATTGCTACATCAATGATGGCAAGCCGCCCTGGCCCAGATGTAGCAAAACAAGCACAAACCATGATACCATCACCACCATGTTTCACAGATGAGATAAGCTTCTCACGCCAGAATGCAGTGTGTTCTTTTCTCCAAACATAACGCTTCTCATTTAACCCAAAATGTTGAAATTAGGTTTTGGTATCATCCATCCATTAAACCTTTCTACAATGTTCCTCAGTCTTGTCCACATGATCTTTAGCAAACTGTAGAGAATCAGCAATGTTTTTTTTTTTTTTTTTTTTTGAGAGTAGAGACTTTCTCCTCGCAACTCTGCCATGCGCAGAATAGTTGTTCAGTGTTCTCTTGAACATTAACATTAGTCAACACAAGAAAGGGTTTTAGTAACTTCCACTGTAGAAGTTACCGGATTACTTTGCAACCTCGCAGACTATTATACATCTTGCTTTTTAGTAGGGCTGGGCGATATATCTAACGATATGATCATGCGCATCTAATCAGTAAAGCTGCTTCCGTGATCACAGCTAAAATCGCCATCACCTGCTTATAATTGGAGTGGCATTTAATAGACAGAGCCGTAGATCGCTGACAAATGACGCAATATCGCGTTCATTATCGCAGATGTGTTAAAATCTAATCATGCTTTGGGTCATATTAATAGACAATTCTAAAGGGTTAACAAACTCAAGCAGCACCACACACACACACACACACACACACACACACGATTATAACACACAATATGCCTAAAGTGTTTTACTGGAATGCCAATCAGCAGCCAGGACCAGAACTATTGTTTATAATTTGAAGTATGAAAAGAAAATCCTTCAAAGTATTCCATCAATTCAACGCCATGAACAATATGCAAATATACCACCTACTTGCAAAGCAGGTAGATCATCTTAAGTGTTGGGACACAAGCATGAGAGCATTCCTGTCATTTCTGCGAAGCTATAGAAACTAAAAGCGTAGGTAAAGGGTGAGATGGAATGTCAAATAAATTGTTTAAAAGGCTAGTGATGACAAAATCACACAGAATCAACAAAGCTAAAAATTACATACACATACTGTATATATATGCATAATGCACATGTGCAACAGAATCACACAAACATGAACTGCACTTATTATGATCTTTATGCTTTAACTTTTTAAATAGCACTTCTGGATTTGCACAAAGAGAAATGTACAGTAGTGCATGAATAAAATCGTACAGCAAAAAACAGCAGCAGTGAGGTGTGTGTGTGTGTGTGTGTGTGTGTCATTCATAATGAGATTTGACCTGTGTCTCTCTGGCTCATAGCCATTTATGTGGTGCGTTTAGGTTTGTTTGAGTTGTTGCCAAATTCTGAAGAGTTCAGTTCAGTCACGTGTGCTCTGTATTTAAAGTCTGATTCATTCTCTATTCTCTCAGCAAGGCGATGGTCACATGAGTCTAAAAGCAAAACAATCTAAACATTCACATCATAGTTAGCTTTGAATGTGGGATTTGAAACCGATGAGGAATCCTGAACACCTGGTGTTCCTCCTTGTCAGAGCGGGCTGAAGGCTTGACATAGGCATCTAATGCAGCTCTAGAATCTGCTTTCGTTTACTTTCAGTCAACAGATACGAGACAGCACTACAGATCTGGCAGGCTGTATTATACGGATTAGAGCTGTAAGACCTCTGCATCAACTAATCCAACAATGAGCCTCTAGAATGCAGATGCGGCTCTAGATTAGCTGGGTTCAGAGAAGGGTTACAGTTGGCTCTACCCTGAAGCTTCTTGTGCATACAGGAAATTAGTATTGTTCAATATTAATTCACCTGGACTCTTTGTGCTTGCTATTTTGTCCCTTCGAAAACAGGATATCAGGGCTGTCCTGATCATGCATGCTCATCTTGTATGAAGTGGCCCAAAAATGCCATTTAAACCATGTTCATTGCATTAGAAAACAAAAAACAAAAAATCAAACCAATTAAGACACTTGACCTTTATTCAGAACTAGTTTAAACTCACTAAGCCATTTTTCCTTCCAGTTCCACTTAAGTTCTTTAAAATAAATGCCACTTGGTTTAATGATTTGTTAACCAAGGCAATGAAATGAATACATTTTGTGACAAGAGCGTAAAACATAGAGAGAGGCATCTAAGGGCTTCTCGTGCAATGATTTTCATTTAATTTAAAGAGTCCTGAGTGTTTTGGCCTTTGGTGACATTACAGAAAAAGGGCAACGATCTGATAGCCACCTTCTGAAGAGTTTAATTCTATTAGTGTAGTCAACCACAAAAGAAGTCTGCCAGCCTTAGGGAGAAGACTAGAGAAGGACTGATCACTGACATACAGCAGAATATCTCACAGCACCATAATCTGCATTTCAAAAAATAACATTGATCGTCTGCAGTAAAAGTTCCCTTTTATCAGATAAACATCTGCTTCGTACACATGAAGTTTGGACTTGATAATGAAGAGACTGCTGGCTTGTGATGTGTGTGTGTGTCTGTGTGTGGGTTTCTGTCCTGGAAAGCTTGTGCTTCAGTTTAAGTAGACTGGGATGAAGTGATGACAGGCCTGTCCTGTGTGATAAATACAACTCCCAAAGTCCCACCACCACCATGCACCATGCTCAGTGTTAACCATCTTCTGAAGGTGGGGAATTTTGATGCAAACAGCTCTACGACATTGCATCACTCAATGTTTTGCTGGCTTTCACAAATGGATTTTACAATAAACAGAATGCTGATGACTTGTAAAAAAGCCATTTCTCGAATATATTTTAATCACTTAACTGGACAGACAAGAAAAAAAAACATTTAATACTTTATCCCCAATCCAGTCCTGTGGAGTAACTGACAAAAATTATTTAATAAGGATATAAGACATTTTCAAGTTAATTTCCTACTATTGATTAAGAAATTAAAATGTTCATTTAGTTAGTCCTATGTGCATGACGCTTCCACATCACACAAAGAGGGAGTTTTGGTACAAAGCATAAAATGAGAAAACAAATTGGACATTATTATGTTACTGTGTAATATAAATATTATTATAAAATATTAAATATAATACTATAATATTTTAAATATACATTTTAAATAAAAACGATTATTATTATTATTATTATTATTATTATTATTATTATTATTATTATTAATAATAATAATAAGAAGAATAATAATATTATGTGCACACCATTTAACCTTTAGAAATTCTTCTAGGAAGTCTTCTGCAACAGCATCTAAAATATATTTTATGCAAATATTTACTTTAACCTAGCCTAAAGTTCATGTCCATCTGTTAACAACTCGTGTGTGTGTGTGTGTGTGTGTGTGTGTGTGTGTGTTTGAAAATAAACACTCTTGATGATGCAACAGGTTATTCTGATGCCTCATTGCATTCACAACAATGAATTTGAAAACCACTATCAGCAAATACATCATCTGATCACACACATGAACCCTCTCCTAGTGAAACCAGTCTTGCAGCTACAAAGAAACTTTTGCTGCTCTCCGTTTCTCTCTAGCCTGAGGGGAAATGCTCACTATCACTCATTTACTCAGCCACATTCACATCTCATCCCTCACTGTCGTCTACAACAAGTCAAATGCTACAGACCTAAAAGAACCTCAGCTATCATCTCCTGTACTGAATCAAAGAGCAAGCCAAATTCAAAAGCTCAAACTCCCTCTTCACCTGACAGGAGCGACTCCCACTGGTTTACAGATTTTAATAGGAGCTACAACTGACACCACTGTTCAACACACACACAACTGAAACACACAAAAACCGGGCTAAAGGAAAGGAGGGAAGGATCTAGGGTCAAGGTGCAGAATTTTTAAGCAGGTAATGACTCTTTTCAAATACATCCATACAAACACACACACACACACACACACACACACACTCACTCTCTCTCTCTCTCTCTCTCTCTCTCTCTCTCTCTCTGAAGTTAACAATCAAAAGCTAACACACTGTTCTCATAAAACCCCTAGTATTGGCATCCATCTTCATTCAGTTGTTTTTCTCAATCAGGTTTGATCCCAGTATCTCAGTTTGTGTGTGTGTCTTCCAATTTATTGTAACAGACTAAATTAAAAGATGACACTTACACAGCACATGCTGTCAAGTTCATCTGCAAGAATTTCAGTTTGTGAGTAATTGGTAATAAAAACTGACTTTGATCTACATTTGGTATTACTTTACAATAACATCTTATTAGTTCAAGACAGTTAATGTGTAAATTGCAATGAGAAACACATTTAGCATTGTTTGTTGTTTATTTTAAGTCCATTAAATAATATTATTAGCTAACATTTGATTTTAATAATATATCCACCTAAGAGAAAAAAACATTTATAATTTTAATGTGTCTGGCTTCCAGTGTCATCCGCTTCCAGCTATTTTTAGCTGTACAAAACAGCTTGTTTTGGTGCTTGATATTGCAAACAGGTGTGTCTTACCATATTAATTTAGTGTATTATCTTAATTATGAACACAGTTTGTAGTGCAAACAGTTTTACCTTTACAGTTTTTGTTATTCTTCTTGTTATTTTCCTACAGTGGGTAATGAACCGAAAGTCTCTTATCAAAAAAATGCAGGCAGATTTGTAGTAGTCTGAGTTATGGTGACAAAAAAGGTCACCTTTGCCAGCTATTTTCATTTAGGCATAGGTATATATATATATATATCAATCATCATGCACAAATGGCTGTGTCTAAAAAGTGTGCAAGGGACCCAGTCCAAAACAGCATTATGGGCATGAAATACTCCAAATGCTAGAGCTCACTGGGTTACATGTACACGCAGACTCACATTCACTGAGGTATTCACAAACCAAAACTTATACTCACACAAAATCTGATTTCAGCACTGGCCTAAATTTGACAGATCCCTCAGGATGGTTAGTCAACACACACGCATTACACCGGTCAACACACACATACAAATATCACAATCCCACTTGCACAAAGCAGTGTAAAGTGTGTCTAGCTGCTGTGCCAAGCACACCATAGCCAAAGACAAACAAATGCAGACTGGCATCATCTTCTGACAGCTCATTACTCTAGTCTTAGAGTCAAAGAAACAGCAACCTTTACACTATAAGTATAATAAGTATAAGTATAATAAACAAATGAACAAGACCCAACATAAGTTGATGACATGAACCAAATGAAAAAATGAAGAGAATAAATGAGTGATAAAAGAAAAGAGCTTTGTTTAAGAACTGCAGCCATAGTCAATCCCTCTGTGGAGATGATGAATCAACAGATTCATCATTTATAACCTTCTATTCATAAAAGTCAGTGATCAGAGAATCTGAATTAAATGAACCTTTAAGAGTCAACCTGTTGTCTCTCTACCACTCCATCTCTTTCTCCTTTCTTCTCCCTGTATGATATAATAGAGAAAGATAACTTACTGCAAACATGATGAAGGGCTGAGGGTGAACATGTGTGGTCTTGCATGCCAGACTGGACCACTAGCATAATGCCAGGTCAACATTGCATCTTATTTTGACCATGAACCATTTAAATAGGTAAAAGTTGTCTGACTTATACACAAAGTTGCCAACTTTATAGTAGATTTTATGTGCTGTAAAGCTGATAAAACACAATCACAAGGCATCAGACTCAGTTGTGCACCCGCTCAGCATGTATAAGGCTTGTCGACTCACAGGAAATCAGGTTCAGTCTGGGTCATGTCATGTACTTTCCACTGTCATGTAAAAATAAAGGCAAAAAAGTCCCCCCAACCCCTCCAAAAACAAACAAACAAGCTCCCAAGAAAACAAACTGACAGCTCGTTCAAATGCACAGCAGTTCCCATAAAAGTTGTATAGATAAATTTAGCATAAATTTTCAGAACTTGAAAAACATTTATACAATCTTACCACCCCCAAACCTTTGAACAGTATTGTTAAAATGTTGATAACGCTTCAGTATAGGGACCAATTCTCACTAGTTGCTTATTAGCAAGCATATTACTAGCATACTGACAATTTATTAGTACTTATAAAGCACATATTCTGCATGACCATATTCTACATCCCTGATCCTACCCAATACATAAACTTAACAACTACATTACAAAGCAGAAATTAGGAGTTTTTTAAGGCAAAAGTCAGTTAATAGTAAATCATTAACGAGACTTGGACCTTAAAATATAGTGTGACTAAAATGTGTATCCCAATTCATAGTTTTCAGTCACATGACAATACACATCGCCACAATATTTCAGACATTCTAAAACATTTAATGCGAAAACATTAAAGTGCCTTTAAAACATTTATATTACAAGATCAAATTCAGTGCACACCTTATTGATGATGCATACTTTACACAGGCCCGGAATATGAACGCAATGTGCTAAATGGTGGGCTAAGTGTTTTCTTTATAATGGTTTTCTTTGGGAAAATATTCAGTGTGAAATGTTGCACGTTGCATTAATATTCTGGGTTCATCTGTTTGCCTGTACAAAGTATGCATCCTCAATGAGGTATATACTGAATTTGGCCTTTAAATATCACTGTTACTACATTACTGCTTGATGCAAACCTCATAAAATAACTGGTGGTCAGAGGCGGAAAGCCTTGTTTTGTCTTTCATGAGAAAATGTGAATTCCCAGACCAAGCCAAACAATCAGATCCAAGCTTATGATTTAGCAAAAACCTATATTCTGTAAAATGTGCAGCCTGATGTTAAAGACTAGTGTGTGTGTGTGTGTTTGTTCATCTTCTGGCTCTGGAAAATTCTCCACTTTTATGGCAAAAGGCGAAGCTTCATAGATCACTCTGAGTTTCAATCTGACACACACATTCATTTTCATTCCACTAGTCAGTGGTGCATTTTAGTGGCGTGAGAGAATTTGTGTTTATCTGGATTTCCTTACATGCTTTTCAGTGTGCAAACTATTCTTACCTTTATCTAATGACGTCTCCTGAACAACAGTGTCACCTTTTTGACCCAGCTCTGTCAAAGCTTTCGGTCTTTGCACTGGTGCATCTGAAAGAGAAACACAGAGACGAATTGCATTAGATTTATAAACAATGTGTGATTGAGTAGGACAGTGTTAATTTCGTTGACTAAATATTTTCGTCACAAATATATTTTTGCGGACGAAAACGAAACGAAAACTAAAAAAAGAAGGCACTCATGGAGACTAAAACTATGACTAAATTGATTGACATTATCGTCAACGAATAAAGGACGAGACGAAAATAGACTGTGACGAAAATCAAATCAGCAGACGGGAGAGATGCGAGGAATGAACAAAAGAACCGGCAAAGCGGAATAGGCGAGACTGCATGAGAGAAGAGAACCAATCCGAGCCTGACTTATTGAGACGTGAAGCAAATTTTTTCAGTTTTTAAATGAGCTCCCGGGAAGACGGCATTCGAAGAGGTGATGTCTAAAAGAGCGACAAAATGTCCACAGCTCACTTCACGTTTGACGACGAACAAAACAAAACAAAAGTGTAAAGCACGCGGAGCGCTCATTCGTGGCAAGAACACAACCAATTTGAAAAGACATTTACAGACGAGCCACCTGGACATTTTCTCAAATGTAATTTCGATGTTCTTTTGTTTATTGAGATAAGCAAAATTGGAAGACTGCAGTGCGTAGATGTTGTAGCATTAAATATTACGAACTGAAAAGTACTGTAAAATAGCCCCTTCTTCAAGTTAGATGAGAGCACAATACTAATACGTAATATTATGATACATACATTTGATTAATACTAATGTTTAGTATATTTTATAATGTTCTACTTTGTTGACAATATCACAAATATTTATATATTAGTCATGTGAAACGTGAATGTTCACATCCTATCATTATACATACTAATCTAGCAATATTGTAGTATTTAAAACATACAATATTGCTAGACAAATGAATACCTTATAAAATCTTGTTACTTTTTTTTTTATCCACCCAACTAATTAAATATTTACTTTAAATGTATGCACTTATTGTTCAGCTCAGCTGTAAGCTTTAAGGTCCTGGACCTAACTTTATTTTTCTTTTATTGATGGTCAGTTGGCAGCTAGTTATTGTTTACATTATCATGACAGTGTTTGTTGCTGCATAAAAGCTTTTGAATCGAAATAAAGACACAGTTGTGTTGAAATAAAGTTGAATTTGTGTTTTATATATTTTGGTTAAGTTTGTTTCCTATACCAGCTGTAAAAAATTGTCTAGTAAATCTGTTATTGATTTTAGTCTTATTTTAGTCGACTAAAATACCAAGCAATTTTAGTCGACTAAAATAAGTCTAAAATTAAAACAAATCAGATGACTAAAACTTGACTAAAACTAAAAAGAATTATAGTCAAAAGACTAAGACTAAAACTAAATTAAAATTTCGTGTCAAAATTAACACTGGAGTAGGATTCACTCTTCTGGTTTCATCACGATCACTACATACGGTTGAAAATTCACATTTTAGTTAAATAAGTGTCTAGAGTTCAGCTTGAATGACCTCAGTGTGTCTCACCTCTAATCTGGCTGAAATATCACACCATTTACAAGCATTTAACACACAAACCAATGACAGAATAGAGGCTCATCCACTGGATGCTTCAGGATAGGTTTCAATGCTTAGAAAGCTTCTTTACCAAATTAAAGTGAGCATGATCTTATAAAACTAAATCACCGGCTTTATTCTGCAGGGGAAATGTCTCTCTCTCTCTCTGTCTCTGAAGATGTTTTCACTCATGTCCTCTGATGATCATCCATCACTCAATTTTAATTTCAGCAATGACTGAGAATTTGTTCGGCAGATGCCACAGTGTCAAAGATCAACATCCTTCAGATGAGCGTGATAAGATTCTTTAGTTGTCAGCAACTTATAACACTTACACACACACACATACTTGAAATGTATTGATTTTGTGATTGTGAGTGACATAAGATCACTAAAGTGCTAAGCGCTAATATGTCTGGTTTCCTTTTTTATCATTCTCTCTTCAGGTTTTCTCAAACGCTTTAGCTGTAAAAGCATTACAGCATTATGTTACTTTTTATTTTATTTTATACAATGTTTTTGGTACAAATTATGTTTGTAAACATTTTCCCCATCTCTGGGGCTCTTCCACATGGTGAAGTTTAACAGATCGATGTTGAATAGATGAAATGTTTTGTTTTCCAGACAGAGAGACAAAAACAAGTTAAAAGAGTGTGAGGCAGAGGAATGACATTTCTAACTAAGAACAAAAAGCAGGATGAAAATGTCTTTGTCAAAACTTGAAGGCAGCTAAGGAACTTTAAATACAGAATACGAACAGTTTTTTTTTCCCGGTTTTCCTCTAAATCCTTGAAGAGACATCCTCTGAAGCACATGAATTCACATGGTAAATCATAAGCATCCCGTCGCTATGGGAACTAACTGGGATGATTGGAGAGCGGTTAAATACAATCGGTTCACCAACCAGATTTAACATTGGGTTTGTGTGCTCTGTGAGGGTATGGAGTTTGAAATATCTCATTCAGGGGTCAAAACTCCTCCGTCTCTCTGACAGAACGCCTGGAACTGATTCAGGATGTGACCAGGGGTTGCTAAGCAACTGATGCCAAGGTAACAGCATCCAAAACTCATATAACCATTTCAGGCAGAAGGTCATCAGAGGGGCCTAAATTTGGAAATAGGAGAAACTAGTGGGGCAAAATACTTTTCCAGGTTACATCAATTAAAAAAAAAACAGCGACTGACAATAGTATAAAAAAAAATGTCCTGTTACATTTATGGAAAAAAAAGAAAGCCAACTAAGGTTTACAGAAATTCATCATAATAAATATGATGACAATATTTCAGGTATTATGAAGTACCAAAATGTGCTTTTACCTTAAAATGTACCCATAACCACCAAATGCAGGTGGTGAAATATAAAGCCAATATAAAGAATTAGAGGTCACTGTAATTGGCCTAAAACATGGCATATGGTGGACGGGGTAATATGCACAAACCCAAAACGCCAACATATGTCATTAAAATAATCCAATGAATAATAAATAACATCAAATGTCCAATAAAAAACATTCTAATGTACATTACTGTTCACAAAAAATTCAAATATATACAATTCTTTTAGTGTAGTCACAGTACTGATACCAGTGAATTGCTAAGACATATTGTGTGATTTATTTCTTTAAAAAATAAAGTTGTATTAATTTTTTCAACAGTAGTAGCAGTATCACATACATTCTTCTAAATAATAGTAATATTTCTAGCACAATCCCTTTATGTAATTTTTTTTATTTTGACGGTTTACCGTGAAGTACCTTTACATTGACACTGGTTTTGCTCAAATAAAACAGTAAAATGTCTATGAAGTGACTCAGAACAGTTCTGGCGATGTTGTTTATGTATTTATGTCCTCATTGAGACCACAGATGCTGAAATTATTGCAAGCATCACGCGCTTCAGTCTATATGTAGTAAACAAACCCGCATGTCTCTGCCATTCATTCATTCACTTACACAGAGACGCGCAGAACATGCAGGATTCATATTTCAACCAACTTCTGCGGCTTAGCGTTTACAGACACTGGTCCATATGGAGTTTTGTCCCGTCTCTAACACATCGGCCAAGCAGAAAAACTTATCGGCCGATGGTAATATTTGAAAAATGGCAAATATCGACTGATATATTGGCCAAGATGAACAAAGACTGAAAATCAAGATGCACTTGAATGAAATAAATTTGGCCTGGGAATGAGGCCAAACATAAATTGGAATACCTACAATAAACATCAAACCATGACACCATTCCATTCAGTTCTTATCATGACTTTATGATGGTTACATTTGTGTGCACCACTAATAGACTTGAGACTTTGAGAAACTATTAATGCAATATAAAAGAAAGCTTGGAAGTGCCATAAGCAACAAAATAAAGCAACTGAATGAGATGTTCATGGGATACAAACAAGTTAATAACAGAGAGATCTGTTTAAAGCGACCAGCTTAAGCTGTGCTGATGGCCTTGTACATTCCCTGAATGACAAGCGATCAATGTTGCTCTCACAGGCGTCTCTTCAGGCCTTCATCAAGCTGCTATTTGCTGAATTTGAATGCACTGCTGATTTTAAAGTGTAGAGAGACCACCGTGAAAACTGTCAGTACTTTTAATAAAGCTTTTAGCCTTTTTAACCTCCCAGCTTTATTGCCACAACTCTGCCAGCCCAATCTTCTCCTTGATCAGTATGCATGGATGTTTTTTTCAAAATGAATCGCAGTAAAATAATGTCCAGATGGCACAGCAATGATAAACACATCTGGTTTAACAGCCTAAATATTGGAAAATTGATTTTGGTCCAGGACATCAAGTAAGACGTCGGGTTAAAGTCTGTAACTGCATAGTATAATGTAGTGATCGACCGATGTATCTGTTTACCGATATTTTTCCCGATATTTAAGCAATTTTCCATAATCGGGTATCGGTTTTGTAATATCGGATTCACCGATTTACGGCGCCATCTTGTGGCCGTTTTGAGATTTCCGCCATTGCAGCCCGGGCGTCTGAGGAGATCAGTCAACAACAACTCAGTGCACAGGTAAAGTATATGTTCTACTTGGTTTGCTTTAATTAATCAACTTTATTTAACATAAAAGACATGCACAAATGAGATCTGAGACATACATTCCTGATATAGTTAATTTATGCAGCTTGTTTCTAAACAATTGAGACGAACTCATTGAGTCACGTAGTGTAATTCATCATGTCCTGCCCCAATAAAGACGTATCTTTACATGAATTAAATAAAACAGACATGAATGAGTGCATGTTGAAAATAAAAGCGCTGAATTTAATTCTCTATCTGTTGTATTTGCTCACCATTAGTCTAGAAGAGAAAGTTCGTTCATATTGCTTATAGCAACTGACGGATGATCTGGAGGCTTAATCACGGCCACTGAATTAAACTTTTGACAAGATTATCTTGTTTAAACACTGTAGATTATATTATCATTTACTACAAAACAATTATTTAGCTAATACACATATAAATATACCGCTTTGTGTAAATTAATTATTTATTATTTCCATGCGCGATCGCGGTTGATTAAGTTATAGTCAAACAGCACTTGGTCAGTTGGCATTTCATGATCTAACGTTAGATTGAATCTACATCATAAAATGCCAACTGAAAAGAGCGGTTTAACTTTATATAGTGTCGGGAAAAAAATTCGTTCATATTGCTCAGCACCTGACTGGGTTGATAATCAGGAAGCCTTAATCACGGCCACTGCATGAAATTTTTGACAAGATTATCTCGTTTAAACCCCCTAAATTATAGAATCATTTGATTTACTACATAACCATTATTTAGTTAATACAAATATAAATAAATGCAGCTCTGTGGAAATTATTTATAATCTCCACACGCGATCGCGGTTGAGTAGCCCAATTTATAGTTTTGTGTAAATGCATAGATAAGTTACAGCACTTTGTCAGAAAGCATTTCATGATCTAGACCGACAAAACATAATAATTAATAACACTAGTTGGAATCAGTGATTGATAGGAGGATGGGCAAGCCACTTGAATGGTGGAAACAAAATGAGAAAAGGTTCCCCATTCTTGCTCATCTGTCAAGAAAGTTCCTTTGCCCCCACTGTCTTCGGTGCCCAGTGAACGAGCCTTCAGTGAAGTGGGAGCCATTTATGAAAACAAAGGAAGCAGGCTTACAGGGCAGAATGCTGAAAGACTCTGTTTTCTACACTAAAACCTAGTTCTGCTTAACTGGGAGTTAATATGTTATAATCATTTTTGTGCTTTATTTTTTTACCTGTTTTTATTTTTTTACCTCATCAAAGCTTTTATTTTAAAACAAAGACACTTAGTAACAGTGCACTTTAATTTTTTGGACTCAGACCCCTATATTTATTTGTGTATAAATATAAAGTTTTATTTTTTTTGTATGCAAGGAGGGAGTGATAGTTATAAATAAAATGGTTTGTTCAGCTCATTTGTGTTGTAATAATTGTCAGAAACAGAAGTATAACAGTAAATAAATATCGGTTCTGCATATCGGTTATCGGGTACATAAACATGCAAATAATCGGTATCGGTATCGGTTATAAAAAATCAATATCGGTCGATCACTAGTATAATGTCTGCGATCCAAAATGCATATAAAATCCATTACGAAAAATTCCAGTCTATCCAGACAGAGTTTGACATCTAGCTGTAACCTCTTAAACCTAGTTGCAGGCAGGGAACAGGGTTTATTTAAAAAGCATATCATCTTTGAGTGCTGCAAATAGCAAATACATACTGTATGCACACACAGTCACACACACACACTTTCTCTCTCTCTTTCTGGCTGGTAACCCCATCCGGTCTTTCTGATGCCAAACTATTAACAGATATAAGCTCGCTCTGGACATCTGTGTTTAACATTATAGTGAACACTGGCAAACACCAACAAACACAAACTGCATCCTTACAACTCAAACATTAACACAAAAATGTTTATGATTTATCTACTTCCTGACATACGGTGATGATCTTAAAAAATAATGCACAAATGTAATTTTCAAAACAACATGTAATCACACACAGATGCTCGAAACTGTATCACAAAGCACTACGCCTCATACCATAAAACAAACACTGCTGCATACTTTCACAACACAACCCTATCACAGGTCACATAAACATTTAAATATGGCTGCACATTCAAATTTGGCTGATTATATTACATGACGAAGAGTAAAACTCACATGCTTCATGGGTTAATGACGGTCACAGTGAGAATGACTACAAATGCATTTGCTCTTTCACACAGACAAAGCTGCTACTCACTTTTTTTCCTCTGTTTTGAAGCCCTACTGAAATGAAAGAGAGAGCGAGAGGCAAAACTGTCCTGTCAGCTCCTCTAGATCTTCCATACGAAAAGAGCAGGTGGAATATGACACTCTCTGAAGTGTGTGTGTGTGTGTGTGTGTGTGTGTGTGTGAGAGAGAGCATAAGAGTGAAGTGAGTTCATTGAGAACTTTAAAACTATGCTGTGCAAAGATTGAGCAGACTGCCCTTTACACCCTCTCCCACACACACACACACTCACACACTTTGACAGAGATTCAACCAAATGTGTTATACAGTAACTGTGATAGATCATAAGTCAGCTTATGGCTGTGCTGCATAAGGGATTCAAAATTTGACAAGCAATTAATGCAAGTAGGGAAGAAAAACACTTTAAGGCCAGCTGAACAGTGCATTTATTAGGAGCTGCAAATAAGCATCAAAGTGTTAGACTGATAGTCTGCCTTTCTTGAATCTATTCTCTAGATTAAATCAAAAGACAAGTTTCGACCAGCACTGGCTCATTAGTATATTTTTGCTAAACTCTTTAAACATACCTATACATAAAATGAACTGAAATTTCCAGTTAAAATGAATACCAGTGGAAGTAAAACTTATTTATTTTTTAAACAAATTATGATTACAGGCACATCTGCACAGATTATTGATTAATAAAGACTTATTTTTATGTGGTTCCTTACACAACGTTAAGATCTTAAAACACTTGTGCAATAGTGCATGATATGTAAACTAATATTTTGATGTTTGCATCACATGTTTATGGCTTTTCTGACTTTTCTGTGAACTTGCTTAGAAGTCGGGCAATGTCGGGCACAAGTCACGATAAAAGAGTCACAATAAAAGAGCTCAAACTAAAACGGCATCCTGGCACACCAAATTCATTTTAATCTAATGTTTGCTTTTGTTAACACAAAAGGTTAGGTTTTGGTTAGGTTTGGGGCTTAGTGTAGATGGTAAAGTACATTAAAAGTGACCTACCCATATTTTTCCCCCAAAAAATATATTTTCTATAAATGTAATGCCACATACAGATTCATGGCACACAAAAAAAATACATTCATGACTGGTAGATTCTTAATTCACCCTTGGCAGGTAAAACATTCTTTTCAGATTTTGACTGCTGTGATTTATTATGTTTGAATACAGCCACACACACAGATTCATGCAATGTGACTCATACAGAGATCAGACGAACTGTAATGCTCTTGAGGAGTAAACAGCCTCAATCAAGGGCATTAGAGCAGCAGCGGGACATGCAGATGTCAGGTGACCTGAACACTTTCTGAACAGTGATAGCCAAACATCACCAACACAGCGGGAAAGATTTATGATTACAGCTTTCATCAGTTCAGCACAAAGGTGGGTACCTATCGGGGGGGAAATGAAGGAAAAAGACAAGGAGAGAAAAAGCAGAAGGGTACAGAGAGAAAGTAAAGAAGAAGAAAATTGCTACTGGACCTGCATGTCTGAGATTCTCATTGCTCAATGGATGCCTACGGCAGAGTACACTGCAGCAAAATATAACATTTCCTCAATTTGTGGTCTCATGACAGACTGTAGCTTTCATAAAACTCCCCTTTAAAAAACAACAGATTCTAAGCCTTCTACGATGCAGCGTGTGGATACCTGTAAAATCCTTCATATTAAACCAGCAACAAGCAATATTCTAGGTAGCTGTTGCACTGTATATACATATACGTTTTTGAATAGAGAGCAGCGTAACTATTTAGTGATAATGATGAAAATGAAGATAACTGAAAATAATGATTAAGTTTCATTCACAAATATTTTTCATTAATATATCAATGTTTCTTGCGGACACCTTGATATAAAAGTGTCTTATGATATAAAAGAGTCTTATGAATAGGAACTCTTAAAACATCTGAAAAAATTTGATATCTGTAAACTTTTCTCTTCAAAAAAAAAAAAATGAAAGAGCAAGTCAGTCATGTTTGTCATAAGCACACTTACATTCAGACTGCGTGTTTTGTTGTTCAACGATGTGAAAACAAGTGAGTCACAATCACTGGTGTGGTAAGAGGGAGTAAACATCAACAAGATCCACAAGATCGACTCCACATCATCAGAAAATAGAGTAAGGCGCTATTATCAGTAAAATAAAACTGAGTCTGCATTATTCAAGAGAATACAGGCTTAAGTCGGCATGAAATAAAATGTCACTCTTTTCTAAATGCACGCTATAGATTTATTGTGATCAGTTCATCATGTTTTTATTGACGTAGTGTAATGTCTAATCAAATCATCATAACTGTACCGTAAGGTGAGAATGACAGACTTCTCTGTGTTGACATATCTATGACTTTTCCAATCATTTAGCCATCTGTATATATTTTTGAATCCATTATATTCTGATGTAACTCATGAAATGAAAGAAAAGATTTGTCGATACTTCCTTTTCATCATGACTTTAAATCACTATCATTTCAGAAAGGAGCCGGAATCAAAGCAGGTGCAACCTCCGTCAGCACCATCAGGATATCAAACAGGATCAAATAAAGTGAGTGAATTAGGTATCATGGATTAGCTGAGAGCACATCCTACTCATATGTCTAATAATATTAGATTAAAACGTAGCCCGGAACTGTCTATAACTTGATAGTGGTGATTTAGTCTGACCTTTAATGCTGCTTTAGTGCCATTTAAAGCCTTACGTCTTAAATTATGGTGATTCCTTTTGATCCAAGCATGGAAGTGGTCTTTTTGAGTGAGCGGAGCTCTTGCTTGCTTCAATCCAGCGGCTTGATGTGGATATACATCGAGATGTTTCATCTATTGCCTTGCATTTAAATTAGGCAGTTCACATGTCTGAGAGATCAGGATCAGGACTGCATTCTGCCGGCTCCCATCACATCGTGCTCTCACATATACAAAACACGTTTATAAACACAATCTTGCTGAGATACAAACAGCTGGATTTATTTTGAATGCTAATAACAGACAGACAAACACATGGAACACCCTTATGAAAATAATCACTTTTAGACAACGCAACATAATCAAAATCTGAAGAGCTAATGACCCGCTTAATAGCTCATAAAGTATGGATGAACTAAAAGCATTGATCAGCTGGAGTGTTTCTGAGTGTATATGGAGAGAAAGGAGAAAAGCTTTTAGCTGCATTATCAGTCCTCCCCTTTGTGATGTCATAATGAGAGGAGATTGCCTAGCAACCCACACTGCTGCCTAGAGACAGACAGATAGGGAATTTGAACTTGAACAGCCCCATGACATAATCTAAGATGAACACAAGCTCACCTGTATGGAGCCAGTCTTCTCTTGGTATTGTCTCTTAAGACTTACTAAAGAAGAGCAGTTACTTTGTTAGTGATTTAGCCTAACTAATTAGCTCATTCTCAAGTGTAATTCCCATAAACAGAAATAACCAGCCTTTTTCATACCAGCCAACATTGTTAACATCTAAACAATTATGCCGCCAGTCCATTAAAGCAATTTAGAAACATCAGCATCACACAAGTCAAATATATGGCCAAGTGCACTTAAGACCCTTTGTTTTCAGAATTTCATAAAAACCCATAGTTAATGTAGATACTATGCCATAATTGGGAAATTAACTACAAGTGGACAAGGCTGTGTGTGTGTTTATTTGTATGCGTTTAGTGTGTCATTCATTAGCAGCGGCTCTTTGTAGGACCATCTGCACTGCTGCTCTCTCTTCCAAGAGATAAACAAGCACTGTTCTCATCTACACCGACAGGCTATGTCTGGGCGCATGTGTCCGTGTGATTTTCCATCTTGATATGTCATTATTTTGTCAAAACGCACATCCTGCATTCTGACAAGTGTCAAAATCCAACAACAAAGTCCCAGATTAGCTGAAAACAGCTTGGCCAGACTGAAACACTGAATCTAAACTGGCGCTAGCAATGTCAAGGTCATAGGTTTGATTCCCAGGGCATACATGTAATGATCAAATATATAGCAATTCTAAATCACTTTGGATAAAAGTGCCTGCCAAATGCATAAATGAACATAATACGTATAACATATATAATATATATAATTGCATCAAGTGACTTGGCAAGCCAAAGTCAAGGCCGAAAAGTGCCATTCCTGGAGTGGATGTGGGACATTAGACACGAGATCGCAATCTGCTGAGCTCTCAATGAAGTGCTGAATGAAATCAGAGTGAGCCTCACAGTGATTCTCTGAGTGTTGGGATTCATCGGCAGTTAGGAGATGGATTTCTAATGAGAAATGATGAGGAACAGAAAAATTACTGTTCTTTCCACATGCTTTTTTATGCAATTATATAGCAGTAATGTATGTAATGCATAATGTACAGTTAGCCGGCATCGTCACAAAACGAACATCCTGTAATGTATATCCTGAAGGGGCTTGTTTTGCAATATCACTGCTGAATTTACATAATTCCACTTGTTATACAACTGCTTACCAAATAAATAAAGAGTTATGATACAGCTTCTTGGCATATACATGGGTCATATATACAGTTTAGTAATCAATGTACAAAATGAACACCACAACTGACCAATCAAGTAGCCCTATGATAAGTGCACACTGTAAAAATGATCCTGTTAAATTTAAGCAAAAACACAGGAGCTGTGTTTGCCAGACATTCAAAGTTAAAAATACCACACAAATGTTTCTGGTATTACAATAAGGCATACTGGGGCCTGTATATTTTACAACTTATATTTTACTACTATTTAAAAAAATATATAATCATATGTGATGTGTCATGCAGGGACTACTTGGAATGTCCATTTTATCACATCCTAGATTATACATTAATTTATAGTTTTTACTTACGAAACCATGAATTTGAAAGTATTTTACAATAAAATTGCATCTGATGTCGGTCCATTTACAGTTTTACAGTAACTAACTAACACTCAATTAACAGGATTTTACTGTAGAATTTTTTTGTGAAAATCACATTTTTTGGATTGGATTTGTGTTGATCAAAAACACAACCTTCTATGATTATCTAAGAACAGAAGTTCAAATTGATGGCAATGTGTTTTTACAGTGAAGCAAAGCTTCGCTGTCACTTCAGGGAAACATCTAGTTCATCAGCAATTATATGAGATTGTTGAGTAATTATGGAAATCACAATCCTGATCATCATTGTGACCTTAAGCAAAGCACACAACCCCAGGGTGGCTTTGGCATTCAGTAGGTTGCTTTGGATAAAATGCATATGTTAAATGTTATAACCCAAACAAGCAGAGTCTCCACTCCACCCAGTGAGCACAGGTGGATCAGAAACAGAGATTCACTCTGAACACCCTAGAGACTTAAACCAAAGCCATCCTAAACTACACCACGCAGCTTAGAGACAATCACAAGACTGACCAATCAATCAATGGCGGCGGCTACAACAGCACACAGAACAGCAGGAGAGCCATACTGTCTCTTCTGTAGTGTGCTACACTTAGTCTGACAGCATTAATGGAAAATGAAATGGAGGACCATTTCCTGAAACACGAGCTATGCTCGATTACATTACTTGGGTTCTCTGTAAAACAGTTTATCTACTGGAGACAGACAGTCTTGTTCAAGCAAGGAGCAAACATAAAATACCAGCCAAACTGAGAAAAAACAGAATGTCCAAAAATTGGGGCCAGATTTGCACTGCAATTAATTTTTCTGGTATTGGTCATGTATTGTAACATTTTATAATATCTACCCATTTGTTTTGACACTACCATTTCAATGAACAGAATTAATTGATGCTAGACTTGACTGCCATCAAAAGGTAAAACGGTCACTGAAAACCAATTACACTGGGGGAAATAGCCTACAGTATGTCTTACAATAACAAAAAGTTGATTTCTGATGCTGATCTAAAAAATGCTGATGAATATAAACACTCTTTCTCTTAATTAAATACAAATATAAGCATTCTGACACTTTCACACAAAAACATATTGCCCTGAAACACACCAGCTGTCAGAAAAAACCCTAACCCACTGAATGAATCGAAGGAAGAGTGAGAGTTCTGCCATTCACTCGAAGGGCACACAGCAGGTAAGTGATATATGAGCGGTCACAGACTCCCAGGTGCGGTTCCTTACCGTGATGGTTCTGTTGTTGCTGCTGATGTTCCCGCGGTTCGCCCGGTTCTTCCAGCTCGCCGAGTTCCGCCAGTGTGTGGCCGGTGGCTGTCAGCTCCGCGCGCAGGTTCGCCACCTCCTGCTTCGCGCACTGTATCGCGCCATCGATCCGCTCCGCAAGCTGCTTATTTTCGTCCATCATTCTCCTGATCTTCGCCTGCGGGGAGAATCCACTGAACCCACGGAGCGAGTCATTTTGCCTGCTGCATCATAAGCTCACTAAAATCCCATTCTGTCTATGTCCTGTATTTTATAAAGGCAGAAATCCCCCAAAATCCACAAGGTGAGAAAATATATTTAGAGTCCCATACTGTCTAATCTTCGGATGGGGCTCTCAGAAAGAAAGATAGACAGTGAGACGCAGAGACTTTAAAGAGAGAATAAAACAGCGTGCTAGACTTTCCGCGCGCACTCTCGTGGAGAGAGTTCAACTCACCACCAGAGACTCCGATCGGCTCTTTAAACGGACTGTACCATTCTGAGAACGAAAAGAGGAGGGCACCTGTCGAAAGGACTGTGCCATTTGCATCTTAAACGTATTTATTTAAACATTGTTTTAAGGAAATAAGTTAGTAAATAAACTTTTTTTTAAGACAACACTCGCTTAATAGTTATCTTTTAAATAATCGTTGATATAATATTATTATTTAATTTTATCTCTCATTTTTAGTTTAAAATATAGGTCTGTTTAACACAGAGTGAATACAAACAGTATCTGTTTGCTTTTCTTTTTGTAGGCTACCAGTCTACACTTCTGAAGGTCAAATTTGGAAAATGTCTTCATAAATATAAAGTGAAACATTTAGAAAACCTACTTATGAGGATATCTGAAGTGTTCTCAGCTGTTTGAAAGGTTCATAAATCTGCCAAATGCTGCTTTGCTTTCAATCTAATAAGCAGGACTCTGTGAGGGTTAAAGTGTAAGATATGGTAAATATCATTATCTTAATGTGAAAAATATTGTTTCTGTGAGACGCAGTTGAGACCGTAATATAACTTCTAACTTCTGTGACTTGTGTGACACTCATCCTTACTCTTTCATAACTTTTTTCATACTTCTCCCACACACATTTAGGTTTATTTTGTATAGATATATATTTTTTTTTAATGTCAAGCCAGGTATGAATTAATAGATGGTATCTATGAAGCAGAAGAGATAATGTTGACACATTCAAAGTTTTCGTGAGACATAGACTGGTATTCATGTGAAAGGAAGAGAAAGAGCATATGTATCGTTTCAGTGTGCCCACTCAAATTCTTCACTTCAATCATCTCTGAGATGGCAGAATAGTGTGGTTTTGGAAGAATGGCATGAATGTGTGTGTGTAAGGATGTTCAAGTGCTTGTATTGTAAACCAGGGCCAAGCAAAATAAAGGACTCATTTCAAAAATCCCCTTTCAAATAGGGGAGGCTTCTTCTTCATTCCTCTGTATAAACAAAATGATTCTTGAATGTGAGTTTCATGACTGCGGTCTGTCCTGTCATATCTGGGTGGATCCACAGTAGATCATCTGCTTATTCTCTCTTTCATGTGAATCATGTTGTAATGTTAAACTCAATGAGACTTGGCTTAAAAGATTTCTGACCACACCCAAATGCAGAAACAATCCGAAAACATCCTCTGTACATGCATCGCCATCTTTAAGTTGTTCCAGTGGGATGCCTGTTCAATATTATCTGCTTTTAAGGTGCTGTTACATTTACGATTGCTCAGTGAAATTGGATGAAATTCAGTCATTTTATTACGAATCTGCAAAATCATGAGTTTAACATGTTTTCCCTATGCAGATTTCACATCAGGTTTAATTTGGTCATGTGAATTTGCTGTACTGAACAAAAACTTTAGAGTAATGTATAATGCTGTGCTTCATGCATCACTATAATGACAGTGGACAATAAACCTTTTCTTGCCACAAAATTGATCTTAATGTGTTCAGGTTATCAAAAACATTGTAGAGACTATAAAGTATATACTGTGCAGTATTCAGTACATGCAATGAGACAGTATTTCATTCCAAGTCCATTTTTTCTGGGTTTATTTTGTCCCACGTTCCTGACCAATGCCTTCACTGACCACACTAGGATGCAAAATGCTGACCACCAACTATAAGTACCTGCTGATCATGGATGAGTTCATAAATCAAGCAGAAAAACACTAGCAATAAAGAAAATGACAGTAACATGCAAATGCAGGTGAGCAACATACTGTGTGAAATATAGCACATGCGTTCAGCTTGTATTTTGGAGCGGGTGACAACACCTCCCTCGGTTTATGACATCACTTCCTCCAGGCTGCTGTCAGAGCGGTGTGAGAGGGTGACATTCAGCCGTCTCCCTCAATGTGTTTATTGTCAGTCACAAACAGCACTGAAAATCCCTTGTGGAGGGACTTTTTCCAATGACCTTTCCAGTTCTTGAACAACTGCAACACAACATTCTGGCATCATTTACTCACCCTTATGTCATTCCAAACCTGCAAGAGGAACACAAAAGAAGAGATTTTGAAGAATGTTGATAACCAAAATGTTTTGATTACCATTGACATTATGGTTATTAAAAAAACAATGAGACATTTTTTAAATATATTTTGTGTTCACACATAAAGTCATATTGGTTTGGAATTATGAGGGTGAGTGACGAAATGACATTTTTGAGGAACCTATCCCTTTAAATACTTTCAAATCACAGAACCGGGCCTTTAAAATCTCTCATCCAGCAGCTACTTTACTGATATGAAGAATCCTCACTATTTAAGAAACAGAGTTTTTCCATCATGCTAATTTTAATTACTGCTTTCCAGCTTGGCTGTAATGAGATTTAAGAGGAAGACTGAGATCCCATTTTTCATATTTACACTTTTGGTCTAATCTCCACTGGTTTTCTTTGTCTTCTTCTCTCTATGCCCCTCTGAGTCTTCCTCTCCCCTTGTCCTTTGCCCTCTCTCTTTCTCTCCGTCTCTCTCTCTCCGCTCTGCTGAGCAGGAAAATGAGGAAAGGAGAGACAATTAATGTAGCTCTTGCACATCCAGACACAATAGACCACCCAAACCCTCTCTCTCTCACACACACACACACACACACACACACCTATGGGGACTCTTACTAAGGATCTAGTCTGATCTCAAACTGACTCTCAAACCTTAAACACAAACCTCACACATATGCGTGCAACCACTAAAACAATTTGTTGTAGTGTTTGAAGCACTCATCCAAGCTGGGCTCATCACCATGGTAACAGCCGACCCTCTAATGTCAATCAGGTGTTTCTTTGGTGACCGTGTGTCTTTGATTGGTGGGAGGCTTTCTGAGATATCGGAAGCAGATGGCATTATGGGATACATTAGTCATTTGTGACATGTGGCTGGGCCTTTGCAAGCTGACCAGAGTGTGTGTGTGTGTGTGTGTGTGTGTGGTGAGTTAGGCTTGATGAGGAATGGCAAATTGACCCTTGCAGACCCTCTCAGTCCCCCAGGGACTCACTGGTGAGATTAGTCTGGACCCTGCTTGGTCCGTCTATTCCTGATTCATACTGAGGGTTATTAATGTGTAGCGCAAGGTTTGAATCTGCAAGGTTTTTAATCATCAAGTTATGATAAACCTTGTAACCCTATTAAAAGCTCACTCAAAAAAATGTGTTTATGTGTAAGGGAATAGCATGAGATGTGAGCGTGTGCTTTGGGTTATTAAAAATCGCAGGAAGAAGAAAGGAACATGGCAGCAACATTATCATTTCCAGCCCCCCTAGGCCTTGAGTGGCAGGTCTGCTGATGGATCTCTGGTCTGGGGAAGAGGGGGGAGGTTTCGGCTCATCAGGGGTTGATTCGGTCCGGAGGAGCAGATGGGACAGGGAAATTGTCTGTCCAACCACACACACAACAAACACAAACACATACTCACACCTACACTGGAACACATTCACACTGACCATCACTAACATTGTTTGAGAATTTTATAGATTATAGATTATAGATTTTATAGATTATATAAGAAAACTATACTATTTTGTGTAAATTAATTAAATAACAAACACAAGTAAAATGAGCCATTTCAAATGCTACAAGTTAATATAGGCATTAATATCATAACAGTAAAAATAAAGGATATTTATTTTGAGATTTGCTAACCATTTAAGATTAAAGAATGTAATGTAATATATATATATACACAGTTATTCATATATATTGCTGGAATCACAAGCATGCTGCAGTGCTGTCTTGGCAAGGTTGAGTTGAAGGTGATGGTCCCTCAACTCAAAAAAAAAAGTCTTTCTTTCAAAAAAAATATTAAACAGTAGTGTGTATATTGAGTAGAAATGAAAAACTGTAAAGCAGAAGCAGTATATAAAGGAACATTTTTGGCTGTACCTGTGTATTGAGCTGCAGGTGTGTCATGAGTGTCATGGCTCTCTGAAGTGCTTCTTATTGATAAGCAGTTATATCTGCTCTTCATCTCCCAGATTGTGCCTCCACTCACACAATGGAACCTGACCCTCTGCAGAAGCACAAGCATATGCACGTTCAAACACAGTTAAAGGGAAGCCATAATATAATAAATGGCAGTATTAACACTGATAGTCCCTGAGTGATCACTGTTTTCCATTTTGATGGAGTCGAAGTTAATTAGGATTAAAACTCTGTTTAATTTAATGAGTTTTAAATTAAGATACAGTTAAATGAGGAGCACATCTAGGCCAGTAGCAGAATCTCCTTGTCACAAGGAGATTGTGAATTCTTAAAGGGACAGTTCATTCCAAAAATACAATTATTTCATTATTTACTGACCTCTTTATGTTCCAAATACTTGATATTTTAAGCGGAACACAAAATATGAATTTAAAAAGTTTAATTACTATAATTAAAATTGATTCTGAATGCTTTTTCATCATATTCTACATTGATTTTGGATGAAAATATAAGAATTATGTGAAATGGAATTAAACATAGTAAAACTCAAAATAATTTATATCTTATTATTGATATTATTAATTTAAATAATATTTATCTGATTAGATTTATTAAAAAATACTTAACTTTGATAACCATAAAATTGCTTCAGTCAATGTATTGCTTAAAACATATTAAGTGTTTTCCATCCACACTTTTTATTACATTTTTAATACTTAATTTTTTTTTTCATAATTTATAATGCCAGTCAATTACAGATTATTCAGCTCAGTTGGATGACAATGTTTCTGAAATACTAAAACACTGAAATGTGTGTGTGTGTGTGTGTGAAGGCATTAATAAAAAGGTCAAAATTGGACCTGCTCATATTAATACCACTGAACTCAAGACAAATACACACAATGACAGGCAGTAATATTTCTCAGCATATAAAATGAAAGACTTCAAATATAAATCTAAATTGTACAACAGTTCACAGGTCAGGATTTATCACACCCATCCTCTGAATCGTTCAGAGATCAGTTCATAAATATTCAGACAGACATTATTGCTTTTGGAGTCATCTTTCTCCCACAAGCCTTCACTGTCATCCTCCATCTGTCTTTTATATCTCAAAGTGGATCTGAACCTGAACACATACATACATATCTAATAAAAACAGCCAAATAGGGAGAAAATCTTTCTCTTTCAAGACCAATTTAAAAGATAAATTTTAAAGGAATATCTTAATTCTATTGTGTCTGTATGGTTTACAAACTACTACAGCGCTCTAGGCATTTCATTAGCTGATGACAGATGCTTAAGTGAAATTATACCACTTATCTTCTAGAGTACTTTAATAGATGCATGTTGATTAATCTAAACGGTGCTGACAGGGAGGCAGAACCTGATTTTACCAAGTGAGACATGTTCCTGGGACAACATCTTTGTTGACCCTGGAACATCATTGTGATTAACCAATCAGATTTGAAGAACCAGTTTATAGATTTTGTGAAGTTTACGCTTACAATCACTGTTAGGTGCTTGTACATCAGTGTCATTCATCTATCATTTCCTCTGATTTTGAGGATCACTCATGGTTAAGGTTAGGTTTAGGTGTGGGGATATGGTCAAGACTACATTTTTTGAGTAAAATGTTGTTCCAGGGCCATCAAAATATGTTGACCTAGGAACACATCTAACTCAGCAATGTCAGGACGTGCGACAGGGAGGAGGATGAAATGAATGTCACTGAATGCTAGTATGAGCTACATCTGTCAAAGAGACTATAAACAAGAAGAAGATTGGTTCAGAGCAAAGGCGTCTTAGTATTTCTAACATCAGATGTGTAAGTCTGCTGAAATAGACATGCTAGACAACCAAGACTGACTTTGGCTGTCAGTCCTAATCTTTGTGAACATTACTAATTTTAACTTCACCATCACTGAAAAAAAACAAAAACAGATCAAATACTGCTATTAAACAATACTGTTCATGTGTGTGATTGTAGACTTTGCAAGTATTCAGTGGTAAATACATGGTGTCTATATGGGTCTGTAAGGTTACACTGAGTATCTATGTCGCCCTCTAATGGTCATATGTCACTGAACAAGAGCAAACCAAGAGCAAAGAGCGATCATACAGGATTCTTCCATATACTACAATCAATATATTACAATTAATCATCTAGCAGTCAGACATCATAATGCAGTCAGAAAAAGTGAAATATAAGGTAGCAAAATACATAACCATACAGACAGAAAGACATACTACACAGTTTTTTCCATATTTTCACATCATGAAACCAAAATTCGATTTACTGTATAATGTTGTAAAGCTGAAAAATGGCTATGTTCTCTCACATTTAATTCCTGCAGAAACATCTTAATTGAATTCTCACGTCAAGTGTCAAGAGGGACGTTAAAACAGCAGCGAAGAGATTTATGACACATTTTGAAAAAGAGTGAGAAAGTGATAGACTTCTCACACATCACAGACTCTAAAAACTCATCTCCATCTTGTATAGCCTGGGGGTGATTAAGTATTCAGCAAAGTTTCATTTCTTTTAAGGTGGTTTAATATGTTACATATAGTCACCCGTTACAGCCAAATTGGTGTTCATCTGTTTAACTAAAAATATAAAATAGTATGTATTATTATTGCTAGACATATTTAATTATCTACATTATTTTACACCAGCGGAAATCATTTAAAGAGACAGATTAGTTAGATTAGGTGTTTTACTGCATTTGATACCATCCTTTTCTTGGTAAAATTACAACAAGTCTTTCTGTGCTCAAGTGTGTGTGTATTTGTCAGAGAGTACACATTGGTGTCTGGCAGACTAAATAAAGCTTTTGATATAATGAGAGCTGAAACCAAAGGTCAGAGAACTGAAGCATCTCTCTCCCTATCTCTCTGTTCTTTGGAGATCCACAAAAAACGTCCTGCTGTGTTGCATTTAAATGATCTGAAGTGAAGTGAGGATCCTTGCGATATGTCATGTTTAACTGCTGCCCTCTCGTCACTGCACGGCTGGGCGTTCGAGTACATCTGGATTGAAGGCCCTGTCACTGCAGCAAAAAATGTATCCAAGAGGCTTCTGCTGAAGTGTTCCTGCTGCGCTCAGGGGTAAAAGCCTGCAGGGTAAACGAGTGGAGTGCAGGCAGCCAGGCGAATGAGTGTGCTGACATCCAAAATCTACAGAGAGTACAGAAACCACAGTCTTGGAAAGACAAAGTGTGTGTGTGGAATAATCTGCTTCAACATTTGTAGTCACAAAGTCGAAGAAGACCACAGAAAAGCTGAGAAAGTCTCTCTCTCTCTCTCTCTCTCTCTCTCACACACACACACACACACACACACACACACACAAACAAACACACATAAACAAAAAGCAATCAAATAAAACAGCAAATCTCTCTGTTTTTCACCCTGTTTCTATTTCTTTCTTTTTCTCAGGCTAATTTGATTGTATCTATGAAGGCTTTAAGGGATAGTTCACCCAAATATTAAAATGATGTCATTAATGACTCACCATTCCAAACCCATGAGACCTCTGTTCATCTTCGGAACACAGTTTAAGATATTTTAGTTTTAGTCAGATAGCTTTCTGTCCCTCCATTGAGTGTGCACGGTATACTGTCCATGTCCAGAAAGGTAAGAAAAACATCATCAAAGTAGTCCATGTGACATCAGAGGGTCAGTTTACCTTTCTGGACATGGACAGTATACCATACACACATTTTCAATGGAGGGACTGAGAGCTCTCGGACTAAATCTAAAATATCTTAAACTGTGTCCGAAGATGAACAGAGGTCTCACGGGTTTGGAACGACATGAGGGTGAGTCATTAATTACATAATTTTCATTTTTGGGTGAACTAACCCTTTAAGGCCATGCTTAAAGGGATAGTTCACCCAAAAATGAACATTTCGGTCATCTTTTACTTACCCTTATGTTGTTCCAAACCTGTACAAGTTGCTTTTTTATGTTGAACATAAAATAATATATTTTGAAGATTGCTGGTAATCAAACAGCTGGTGGCTCCCATTGACTTTCATAGCAGGAAAATAAATACAATGGAAGACAATGGGAACCACAAACTGTTTGGTTACCAGCAATCTTCAAAATATTTTATGTTTAACGTAAGAAAGCAACTCATAAAGGTTTGCAATGACATGAGGGTGAGTAAATGATGAAAGAATTTAAATTTTTGGGTGAACTATCCCTTTAAATAAAATCACCATGTCCAAACAGCATCTCAAGCTGTGAACAAATCCTAATAAGCTAAAATACTAATAAGCTATTGATTATATGTTCATGCTCCCTAATTTTAAAAATAATAATACAAATAATATATATATATATTCGTACTGTATATACCAACTAACAATAAACAATCAATTACAATGCCATCAAATTAAAAATATGTGATTAAACAAACAGAATTACAGTAAACGAACAACAGAACATCACTCACTACAATTTTTGACATCACTTTTATGTAAAGGGAGAGAAGGCAATGCTCATAGCATCTAAGATCACTGCCCCTGGAAATGTGTGTGTGTAAAAAAATATATATATATTTTTTGGTAATATGTGTGAGTAAGAGTATTTCCTTTAAGTGACGCTTCTGCTTTTAATTCTTGGCTAAACTGACTTATCTTTCCTTTTACTTAGGAGCCCTCCTCCTGGGGTCTTATGTGTAATGTGTGTAGCCTATTGTCTCTTGGTCTTTTATTTTGATGAAGTGAACCCATTTGCATAAGTTGAAAGAATGTCTTTCAAATACTTCAGGGTCGTTCCTGTTATGCAGTACCTTTTGAACTTTCTAAGAGAGATTAATGTTGCATACTAAGAGTTTAGCATAAGAGATACTTATAAGAGTCAAACTATTGATATTAACTTCTGTTGTTTTATCTAAAATGATGGTATGCTTTGACGGTGACACGACAACTAATACCACAGATCATCAAAGAAAATATCAAATCCATTGCTAATGCCAGTGCAGCTGTTTCCCCACCAGGATTATGTAACTTCCTGCCACTTCATGTCATCATGGAAGAAGCTTTTGGTTTTTAAAGGGACATTACAAACAATTAGAAAATTAGGAATGTGATATTGAGGACATGGGAAAACCTATACAATTTGTTAAATCATGTTTTTGGCATATGACACATTTTCACTAGAGGAATGCATGGAGAAAAAGCATATTTAAAATTCACTCGGTTCACCTAACTGTAATACTGCAGCCTAATAAAAGTAATTTACCATCTTTAAGACTTTAAGACCATCTTTTACTTTATATACAATATTTTACATCACATATAGGCATGAAAACGTAACAAATAACAGGAATGAACCTACACAATTTTACATGTTCTGTTATTAAAATCCATATAACTACCCTCAGTCTTGTACATGTACATGTTCTGTGTGGTCTTGTTGTTGATGTGTGAGTGTGGATGTGGCTGCTGTCAGACAGAAGGAACATTGTGCTCCTGTAATTACACTAATTGGCCACTAGATGACAGCATAAAATGGCAGCATTCACGCCCAGCAAATGCCTCACAGGCCATTTCAAACTTTTTTAACGGTTTAAAATAATTCGGTGTCAAGTTTTCCCCCCTCAAATTCTTCGGAATCATAAACCGATGTGCTGCAGGATTTTGCTTAGGACTCGTGGCAGTAGACAACTCTCATTTTCAGGGATAAAATAAGCAATCTGTACAAAATTACATCCTAAATTCACAAATTCCCATAATCCAATAAACCTTTAGTCAGGATGTGCACCATATTTATATTTATATTTATTTTTAGACAATTTTTTTTACATAACATGGCTATGAAGGCCATACAATCAATCTGTACAATAGACTGTTAAGTCACATCATATTTTCAGAAAAATTTTGGAAAGGCATGTATTCAGTAGGCTACTACAGTAGGCAACAAGCCATTGCTCAATCTGTCTAGCAGTCGCAGCCCTGTTTATAATCACATAAGATTAAATATAGTATTACAAACCTATTCCATAAGATTGATTTTTTGTTTATTTATTATTATTATGTTTTTTAATTTTAAGAAAAAAAATGCAATGGTCAAAATAAAAAAAAAAATCAAGGAAAAAATGAATATAAAAAGGTGATTTTGGGGCTGTTTGGGAGAGAGATTGAGAGAGAGTTAGTTTAAGGCATAAGGGGCAGGACCACCTACTCGAACACCAATGCCCAACCCCCTCACCCTCTGAAGACACACTAATACACATTTACTCTCTCTCACTTTGGCTCTCAGTCCCTCTGTCCAGACTGCTGCTTCAGACCTCACCGCCCTTTTCCATTTAAACCAACTTTAAGCCACACTTCTGAGCGTGTGAGCCAGCATTTCATCCACAGCCTGCTGTACTTTCAGGAGTCTCTTAATTTGTTAAAGTTTTAGTTGAAGAAAATTGACCATGATGAGGATCATCCTGCTGTTACTGGTCACCCTGGCAGGGCCTTTCTCTTCCTTTACCCAAGCAAGTAAGTAAACATCCATACAGGGTGCTCTACTTTCTTTCAAACACTCTGGCCATTCTCTCCATCTGTTTCCAACCATATCTTTCATTCATTTCAGCACAGGTCCACTAAATGATGTTTGTTCTCTTTTAATGTGTGTTTTGCTTTAAATGATTTGAAATGATTTTATTGTATATATATATATATATATATATATATATATATATATATATATATATATATATATATATATATATATATATATATATATATATATATATATATATATATATATATAAAGGTGTATATATATATATATATATATATATATATATATATATATATACATAAATTTACGTATATAGTTAAATTAAATGAAAGTATGTAAATCTATGTATGATGTTTCAGTGCATTCTGTTCATGAATCAACATTAGCCAGACATCTAAGCATGTGCTGATACGGTGTTTCTCTCATGTGGACCTAGTGCTGGGAAAATTATGTAATGGTGCAATGAGTGTTATGCTGTTAATATACCTGCTTTGAGTTAGTCAGCACTGATCTATTTCTCGGTTTCTCCCTGTTTCTTTCACTCTGGGCAGGGTTACATGTGTATTAATAGAGCCAACTCTATATTTAAGGGAAGCATTTGAGCATTTAGTACACAGGCTGGTTACGTCTGAGGGCAGAGCAGGCCTGAGAGAGAGAGAGACGCCCCATAGGCGCTTATTTTGTAGGTCTTTCTTTTCCTCTCATCAACCCCCTTCACTTGTAACCATCTTTGGCGGGGTATCAAGCTTTCACCCCTCTCAGAGATGGGTTGCATGTGGGTTATTTTTAAACTGCAATGCCTCTGACTCACTGCTCAGGGTCAGTTACAGCCCTCTAAACATCACATTAAAATGCTCAGCAAGTTTCAAACTTCGGAAAACTTCTCTCCCTGCTGTCAGAGGAGAGCATCAACGCACACTCTTCCTCTCCAGACTTCCTTCTGTCTCTCGTATTCTTTTTCCTGCTGCCGTTTGTCTCCCTTTCTTCCCGTTTTCCCAGTCTGATGGTGCCACTCCCTGTTCTAAAAGTGGGGCAGACAGTTAAACGCTTCTACTCCATACTCTCTCTTTTTTTAGTATGCAGTTTCATTTATACAATTATTTTGAGGAATAGATTAATGTTTGTGTTGTTTTGTGAACTTTTTACCTTTTCAGATCTCTCAGTCAGTCTGTTATGTGTTGTGTGTGTTATGAATAGAGTAGTGGTAAACTGACACGTGAGCACATCAAGGTATTGGGTGTACTGACTGTTAATATAGCTACATGAACCCTGAAACTCTCTGAGGGTCTCTGACTACCACAGACTCAGCCCAACCTATTCACAGAGCTCAGTTAATTGGTTATGCTCAATCTTTAGCTCAGTACAACTCAAAATAAATGAAATCCAGTCCGAATCAGCTCCTGGAAGTGCTGTCTAATAGAGATTAACCTGAACTGACGTTCTTGTGCTTCATTTGAATTAATTCCATACAACACAAGGTAAATTATCTTCATAATCCAAATTCACTCTTCAATTATATTGTTGCTGATAACTTAAAATAATTATTAATAAAGGTGCATTAAGCAATTTCTGAGAAATGCTGCTGATATTTGAAATCACCAAAACAAACATGCCTCTAGCCAAAAGTATTGCACCCCTATCTTGCCTCCATCCCAAATTTTAATTTAACGAACATGCTATGAAGAACTCAGGTTCCTCCCCCATCACTACTGGACACGCCCCTTACTAGTGATTGGCTACAAGTGTGTTTTGGGGCTCAGTCTGATCCACTTTCGTTTCTCAGAAATCGCTTACTTCACCTTTACTACAAATAAAGCTGAAATAAAATAAAATATAATTATTCGATGGAAACTCTGAATTAAAAATGTTGCTTTGGGAACTAGTCTTAAATATAAATCAACTTCACAAATGTTCTTGAGTTTGGTTGTGAAGAATTTAGATTCAAGTAAATATCGATACAGTTTCGTCTCCCTCGGGTCTGGACTCTTACGTCCTGTATTTAGATAAGCATGTGCGTGTTAGTCTGAGATATCTTGTTCCCTGGAGACTGTGAGTGTGAGAGCCTAAGTATATGTGTATAGGTGTTGCTCTAGTGATAAGAGTGATTTTTCACTTGCTCTGTCCTCTACTGCCCACTCATGACATACCTTGTGATGTGTTTATATGTTTGTAGGAGTAAATTTGCCTTAATGAGATGTTCTTCACTTGTTCTTCCTGAACTAAACCATTCCAGCTTCATACTCCCACGCAGCATGCACACACACCCTACACACACACATGCTGAAGGAGTAGATCGAGATTAGTCAGAGTGATTAATTAGGGTAAAGGGAGATGTCTATCTTTCCTGTCCATAACCTGGGAAAACAGTTCTGTCTCCCTGTTTAACAGACACCCTATACTGGCCTCTTGTGCCTATTTTCCTTGTTCTCTGCTCTTTTTCTCTTTATTTGTCTCTCCTTTTCTTTGTTTTTCCCTTTTATGGCTTTGGTTTTGTCAGGAAACTGCTTCAGGCTTGGTCATAGATTTGAATTTGATCATCTGATGGTAAGGCTTTCAATGACACACACATACCTGCTCTATTTTCGTGGGTTTTGACTCATTGCAGTCAAGCAACAGCTGTTTCTCAATCAAGGCATTTGGTGGTCTGATATTCTTTATTTACCACGGCCGATCCGTGATGTACTGTTGCAAGTTTCCATTTTGTATCCATCTTATTTTTTCAATGCAGAAGAAATTTCCTGTGAATGTTCAAGACTTCCTCTTCATTGGGTAAACATCTACAGTTGGATCCACCTTATTTTTCAGTGCAAAACGTGCGAGACTTTCAGTTCATTAGACACAATAGGTCAACAAGAATAATAAAATGCAGTAAACGGTAAAACTATTTGCGCTAGAGTTTATATTAAAAAGTTTGTTCATGTTTTAAAACTGCTAAAATAACTGGAAGTGACAGACACCAGAAGTCTTGCATGCTTTAGGTAAAAATGGCTGCGCTTTTTCTTCTTACATTAAAAATAATGTGGATATTTTGTCCAGGTAACCAAACCAACACTACTGTCATGTCACTTTCACTATCATACAAATGCAACTGGCACCATCTTGGATCTCATTTGTGGAATGTAGTGAAAATGATCACTACATAATTAATAACTGTACTTTTTTTGTAGTGTTTGTCATGCCCAAGTGGACTATTTCCACTTAGAAGCTTAAGATAATATACAGGTAACATAATGTGTGGCCTTTATAAGTATCAATCTCCCAGTTTGGGTTTATTTACCAATAATGAGCGACTGACTGTACATTATTCTTCACATAACTGACTGCTACAATCACTGGCCATGCTGCTGAGTACAACTCAGAGAACGAGAGGGAGAGAACAGCCAGTTCCTTCTCCATGCTCCACTCCTCCCATCACATTGTGTGTATTTATGTGAGTGTGTGTGGTAGTGGCTGGACGGGAAGAGAGCCATATTTAGAACTAATTGTTGGGGTCTCACACATAATGAGCTGATTGTTAGCAGCAGTCGGCGAGAACATTAATATGAACACACAAACCGACACTTACACAATGTGTGACAATGTGATCTCTGACCGCACCCCACCCTTAAATATGTTTTACTGTATTGCTTGATTGTGGCACTATGAAAAGCAGCAGTGACTTTTTTCTTTTTTTTTTCCTTTTTTTACGGCCACTTATAGTTAAATTATTTTCTCCTCTCACATAAAAGTTCTTAACTTCTTTTAATGTTTTATTTTGGGAGTCCACTTAATTAAGTTATGTAAATGTGAGTTTCAAATAACAAAGTGAGGGGAAACCTCATTATTAGGGACAGTTATAATTGATATTTCATCCAAAAATGAACATGCTGTCAAGTCCTCACATACTCATTTACTCATGTTGTTCCAAACCTGTATAACTTTCTTTCTTCTGTTGATTACAAAAAGACACATTTCCATGCAGTTACAATGAGTGAAAAACAACGTTCACTCAGAAAGTCCTAGTACTATAGAAACAACAAGTATGGCTATTCGTGTGATATTGCACACACACACACACACTCAATGTACACTGTAATTTGTCATATATTTTCATTATAAAAAGAAGGCCCTTTAGAAGAAAAAAAAATCCCATTTAGGGTTCTAGAGGAGAATGACAGTCACATGGGTTTGAAACAACTCATCCTCATGACTAGGCTATAATGACAAATTTTCATTTGGGTGAAGAACTCTTTAAATTCCAAACTACTGAAGGACTAAAACATTAATTTGATATTCACCCAGAACTGATGATGCACGCTGAGTTTGAGGTGGTGTTATTGTAAAGGGAGGTTTCCCTCAGATCGCCAAGAGAAAGTCTCTCAAATGGAGTCCATCTGGCTTAGACACAGCACAGATCTGAGATGATTTTTTGCTGGGTCTTTAATGGTTGCTGAGGTAATTGTGAGTGATGCAGAAATATCTAAGATCAGCCCCTGAGGAAACATGCCATTTTTGCCAGTCTTTTTCCCAAGTGCTTTAATTCCTTCTGTGCAGTCATTGCCGGCTCCACAACGGAAGTGAGACAATTAGTCGGGCTGAAGGTGTGACGTAGAAAGGATGTGATCTTAAGTTAGGCCGAATACTCAGGACATGACTTTCCCTGTTGCGAGAGAGGCAGAATGTTTTTGTACGTAAATGTCTTGAGCGAATGTGTAATGTGTGTGTTTACTGGGCTGATGGAAAAGGCTGGAATGTTCTCGCTATTAATGGCAGGCCATGAGAAAATTCGGACTTACCCATCCAATACAACCAAAACTTGTTGCATACGGCATCAGTGTCACCGGAATTTCTAAATTTTCCTCCAACTCTCTCCTCTTATCTTGAAATATAACATATAAGGGTTTCTAGTGTAAGATTTTTACGAACATTTTTATTGTTTTACCAGGTACTCTGGTGATGTCAACAGATGTTACTTCAGCTACAGAACCAAATCTTGTCTCAGATCAGTCTGATTTCACACCCAAAACAGAGGGATCAGCTACCCAAGCTGCGGTCTCAACGCCAACGCCTGCTCCTGAGGCTACAAAAACAGCGTCATCAACAGAAGTGGTGCCAGTGGTTTCCACAACTCCACCAGTGATACAATCAGAACTCTCATCAGGAACAACAGCCCCAACAGATACAGCAAATTCAACAGAAGCTGGACCTAAAGAGACGGCCAGCCCTGAATCCTCTACTCTCATTCAAGAGTCTGGAAGAGTAACTTTGAAAGCCGCAGAAACAGAAACTCCATCAGAGTTTACAGATGTTAAGGTGGAGGATGAAGGTTAGAAATAGAGTATACTTACAGGCACACAGTGTAAATGCAGTGAGAGTAAAGGTCTGTTTAGACCAAGTTTTTTTTATTTTTTTTATCATTAGTCATCTGGATTTTTATTTTTTTTACAAGGATAGCAATGATATCATTTCTTTGTGTTGATTTTCCTTATTTCAGCTATGGGCACAGGACAGTTGGTGGGGATCGTCATTGGCGCTTTGATCGCGGTGATTGTTGTCATTGTTGTAATCATCTTGGTAGCCAAAAGAAAGGGCCAATACTCGTAAGTACTTATATTATTATGAACAGGAAATTAAATAACATTTTCAAGGTTAAAGTATTTTTCATAAATATATTAGGAGATTAGTGCAAAAAAATAAAAATGTGTCATTTTTACTCCCCTTCATGCCATTCCAAACCTATAAGATCTTCTTTCTTCATTCAGTAATTAAAAAATGTCTGTTTTTGGCCCATAGAATGAAAGTCAATGGTGGCCAACATTGTATTGATACTGATGAGTGACAGATGTTGCTGGCTGCTTTAAAAATGTGTTTTGTATATATATATGTTTGAGGTGAAATTTTGCATGCTAATAGGAACTGGTTTCTACATTGTAGGACTACAAAGAAACGAAAGCGTCAGAAACAAGAGAGCATCTTGATCTGTGTAACTGTCTTACTGTTTCATTGATAACCCAGATAAATTAGTGTAATTGCTTATAAAATGTTAAACATGTTAGAGCTTAACAAAACAATGCTGCAACTCCAAGTAATCTTCCACAAATGTCAAACCAAATGGCAAATATCATAGAAAAATCACACTGCAAATATACAATTTTTAAATGGAGATTCAGCACAGTGCTGTTCGTGCTATATTATTTATGCTATACTAACATGGCGGTGTTGCCCAAAAAACTAAATAATCTAATGATCTAAACTAGAAAACTTTACACATTTTGTGAGTGTGTCTGGCTCATTACTGAATCAGACTCATGAACAAAACTCATAAATGCAATATAAATGTTAAATAACCTATTTAATGTATATTGTAATGTACTGTAATTTTTTCTTTGTTTATCTTTGTCTGTTATATGGATAAAACAGATTTGTGTCTGATGCTGATGTATTTGTGCTAAACTGCTTTTCCTCTTTCCTGCTTTTCAAGCCCCTGAAAAGAAAGGCCTGACAGGAAGAAAAGAAGAAGTTTGGGAAGTTCTGAACTATTGTTCTGAGGTTAAAAACAATGCAAGCAGCACTCTCACCACCCATCCAGGACGTACACGGGGCGCAGGAGAGTGCCCCATCCCCTTTCCCATTGAAAAGATGCCCTCCCCTTTTTTTGTCCTCCTAAAATCCTCAATTATCTCTCACCAGTGGGAGTTACAGTATCTTTTTTTTTGAAAATGCATATTAATATAAAAGGAGATGAATTAATATGTTTGTTAAGGGCCCAATAAACAAAAACAAAGAAACAGCTGCCCAGGTAAGCAAAGGCTTGAATGTTTTTTTTATTCCACTGAGTATCACGTACAGAAAAAAAAAAAAACCTAATAGAAAAGGATTCATTTTCAATATTTATCTCACATATTTTATTACGTTTTTTTGAAGTGCATTAATACGGAGTGACTTGACTGTGTTGTTCTTAACTGTCACCCATTCCAAAAGTGACATCACTTCCTCTGGAACACATCTTTTATTGTGGGTTCCAATCAGCTTAGCTCCAGCGCACAGCTGCTATTGGCATGTATCTCTAAAATTCTGATGTTGCTCAGCCTGGACTATATCATTTTAACAGCATACAGACATTTTGCGTGGTAGTTGTTTTTGCATTTCTTTTTGTCAGTGTTAGGGTTTGTGTTTCTTACCGACGTTCTAGAGTGTTGCTATCCTGGGCTTTGCTTTAAGAGATCAGTGCAATGAATGATGAAGAAGAAGTTTAATATTTAGAAGACACTGCAACTGTTTGCAACGATATTTGTGTTTTTTTTTTCTTCTTGCCAGATTCCTCTTTATATCCCGTTACTCCGTGACTGCATTTTCCCATTTGATGTCAGAATCCAGTTAAAGCCGAGTGTTTGTCTTTGTATTTTGAGGGTGGTGTTATTTTTTTCTTATTGTTGAATCGGTTTAAATAAAAAAGTTCTAAAGTATGTTGCACTTCCATATTGTGTTGTTGTGGATCCCAGATTACATTGTCTGTTTATCGGTGTTTACTTTTTCAGCCCCTTTCAATCAGCATTCCAGCTTCTCACACAAATTTCCGCCCATGTTTGTGTCTCTTTCTCACACAAACACACACCCGCACATTCCCTCTCTCTGTCTCTCTAATCCCTTAGGTTATAAAGACTGTAAAAGACAAGGGAGAGCGAGGAAGAGCTGATGAATAAAGGTTATGTACTTAAGTGGTATCTCTGGTTAAGTGGAGTAAATAACACAAGAGTCCCAAACAGCTGCCCCCAAAACGTATTTGGACATTTAGACTTTCATTTGGAAGTGGATCATAAGAAAGTGTAGCTGTACTTTATCCGATTATTTTTCTTTTTGAAGATTATTTTACTTTTCTGTTTCAGATTCCAAATGTTTCACTTCACTAATAATGCGCACGTGTTTTTATTAAGGTCGGCATGAAATGAAAATTCAACTATTTTGTAAACATATGTTGTACCGTAGATTTTATTGATCGCGATTCTCCATGCTTAATTGTATTTTTTGACCTTGTTATGTATAATAAAAAATGGCGTATCTCAAGCTTCCTATGAAAACTTAATAGATCGTAGAAACCCTTGGCACAAATAATCTCTGTGATTTTCTGACACTTACAATGCTTTTGGAAAACACAGCCCAGCCCAAAGTCTGAGTGAGTCTCAACATAACAAATCACTTAAATCAGTGAATGTCCGACTCGAAATGAGCCAAGAAGCGAAAATCACATGATCTTTTGTACTCGAGTGTCTTCGTCCATTGATAAGAAAATAAAATATAAAATTAAGTGCAAGTCATTATAAAGAAATATAATACACACATAACTTTTGAGCAAATTTATAAATATTAAATTTAAAAAAATATATATATTTTTAAAATATATCATTTTGTACATTTTCTGCTTGCCAAATATTAGTGGAACATGTTAATATTTAATATGCATGCACTATACCTATGTTATAGTTTAATTGTGGTTTGCTTATTTTGCTCTTGAGATTAGTCCTCCAGCATTGATAATTTACAAAAATTATTTTTAAAAATATCTATAAATATCTCATTCTCTCTTTATTAATTGAAAGCCCTCTAAACACGTACATGATTAAAGCCATTTCTGCGTGTGTGTTTTTGTTAGTGAGCATGTATGAGGCTGAATGTGGTTTTAGGCAGTAGTAGTTGTTACTCTCTCTCTCTCTCTCTCTAGGTATGAACAATGGACTCTTTTAGTGTGAGTCCCACTCTGACGTCCTGCTCACAGTCTGAGCTTTATAACAGTTTGTTTGTGATACAATGATTTCTACATTTCTAGTGAGAAGGGCACTTCCTGACCAGTAAAAGCCTTTATGTACACTCCCATGAACACACAGGAGACCCAGAAGTGCCAGAACACAAGAAAAATGTCTGGATATGCACACACACTGAAAAGCAAATATACACACAGTTTAGCAAAGTGTAAAAATATAATCTCAGTGACATCACAGGTTTATAAGCAGATTAGGTAGACTGAATAAATGCCTGCAGAAAATAGGGAACACAAACCCCTATGACAATCCTATGAAGTCCTGCTAACACAAACACAGACGTATAAATGCATGCTAAACTATAAACACTACACTTAATCTTTAATCATGTATATTTTATTTTATTTTATTTTTTACATTATCTTGTCTCATTCCTCTCTGCGGCTTCTGTAAAAATCACAAATAAATGTTAATAAAATATTTATATAAAATATATATTTGTTTCATGGTTATTGTGAGGATCTCATTTCCCTATAGTAGAGAAAAATCACTGTATCAAAGTTAATTCTCCTAAACTGTAATGAGTTAAAAATAAACATCAATGGAGTTAAATGGAGCTTTTTCATTATCTGGTTCTCAGAAATTTCTCCAGAGAAAAAAAAAAAGGCTCCATCTTTACAATCTTCACTTCGTGTGTGAATGTGTAAATTGAACATGTGTGTGTGTGAACGTAATCATTCAGATGAAAGGGTACTACATACATGTGGTGGGTGGGGGTTGGTGGGGTTAAATGCCATCTAAATGTACAATACACGAGAAGCTGATGTCAGGAGCCAGGCTGACATTTGAATTTACTGGACAGCTGAGCTGGGTGTGTGTGGATGTGTATGTGTGTGTTGGGTGGGTGTCAGGATGGAGGCTGTTTAGTTCACATCTGGTGTTCAGTGATATGTAAGTCTCACTCCCTCTCTTTTGTTAAGCAGTCCTTTGTGCCATGTAGACGGGACATGTATTGTGTGACATTAATGGCAGTTTAGAAGTGCCCATTGTATAGTACGTCTGTGTGTGTGTGTGTGTGTGGCAATGGTCAGTAGATGGCACAAACATATCTACCGCAATGATATGAGTCCTGTAGATTGTTCTATGTTCATGTCTGGCTTTTCAGCGCATTATTTAAATTGTTATAAAAGAAATAATGGGAAATTACATTTTTGCTCTTGCTGAGCAAGAACTGTTTGTTTGAGACAAATCCTTTAGCAACCTACACATAAAACCCCACACCACAATGTTTATTGTGTGACAATAGCATCTAACGGAGAGCACTTCATTTATGTAAATTGTATTTATATATACTGTATAAAACACCAAATTACAAGTCATTGTAAGCCATCCTCTTGGTTTTCTGGAGATCATTTACTAAAAATCCAAGATAACTAGTTTTGTAAAAAGTTGGAAGCAGTTGTTATTTTTGCAATTCCCCTGGTGCCACCATGATCTTACAGGTCTCTGTTCTGATCTCGGATGCAGTCATTATCTTATAAATTAATCAGCGCTGTGTATTTCCGCACAGAAGATTTCTCACAGCTTCACTTCTATGTTGGAATTCAGTGGAAATGCAGATGGAATCTGGCTGAAAACTGACGTTTCACAGATTCAAGAAATATCTTGCTTTATTCCACACATTTTTGAGTCAGGCTTATCAAATAAATACATATGGTCAGTGATGACATAACCTCAAAAGTGAGTATTTATAAGAGTTGATGTAATTATGAGGTTTCATGAGAATATGTTGGGCTTATGGGTAATTGCTAGTGCTCACAGGTAATAGTGAGAAAATGGTGAACACTTAGTTCTCAGATTCTCACTGTTGTGAAATTGTTTTGAAACTGTGGAGTATTTCCCTGCTATTAATGCTGAAAGAAATGTTGCACAAATGGGTTGTATTTAAATAAGCAGTATCTATAATAGATTAATAATTTGGTTTAACTCTGTAATAACTAAAAACTAAAAAAGTTTTTTTATTTTTTATATGTTAAGAAATAAAATCTTCTTAGCAATGAAATAAAATACAAGTGATAGAGGGCAGATACTGTGATGCTTTTTTAAAAGCTCAGTACACAGTATCCATAACCATAGATGTTGAGGTCATGCATGATCTCGCTCATTAACATGAGAGAATATGCATGGCTCACTCTTACACAAATACAATTTAGTATGATGGTGAGAGTCTGAGGGTGGAAGGCAGATGATGGAATAAGAGTGGGACAACCCGCAGATGATGGACGAGTAGGTGAAGATTAATGCAAAGTAATGTGACAGTTCTGTCAAGGGTGATGGTTGAATAGAACAGAAACCTGCTGACCACAGATACCAAAAGCAGGCCTATACATTCCACAGATGGCCCATGTGCTTGTATAGGTCCTTTGATTTCACAATAAAGTCCTACTGCAGACTCATGCCTGAGTCCACATGGGGGCTGCCATGGTGGGCAAGTAATGTAATCAGTGTATAACCAAACACTGTGTAACACCAACTACTGTAGCAAGTCTAGTGCTAATGTAACGCCACTCTTGTTATACCCCCAACTACCCCACACCCCTTAAGGAATATCACTTGGCCCACCCTTCATCTCATATCTGGAGCCAGGCCTGCTGCAGACTTTTATCTCACTCCTCTTTAGACAAAAATGTGACCCAGGGTCCTACTTGTTGACAGAAACAATCACATGCATAAACATACACCAACACACACATATCAGATGTCAGTTTGAGAAGTGATCCAGCGGCTTCTCTTATGTCTCTCTAAATATCCTCTCAAACATATAGTAAGAATATCCCTAGTTATGGAGACACAATACGAGCTCTTGATTAATGCATCACTTTTCAGTAAAAATTGGGACACTGCGACCTCTAGTTGTCACTTGTAATAACTACAGGAAAGTAAGTTTTGGAACTGGACAGACTGCATCGAAACATTCCTGATATTTACCCTTAAGGCATTGTTTCTAAATATTATATATATATATATATATATATATATATATATATATATATATATATATATATATATGAGAGCAAGCACAAACCTCTTCCGTGGTTTTCCGGTAGGCCTATATTACACAAACATGAACACACATATTGGCAATAAAACACTGTGCCCCTTTGATATTCATTTGATAAACTTTATAAATATAGCTTTACATTTAAATTAGGGATCGAGGTAGTAAGTTATAGAAGTCCAAGCAGGGCACATTTTAAGAACTTTGACCAATGTCCTGACAATGTTCTTTTAAAGTTGTGAACATACGCTCAGTAACAGAATGTACGTTCAAAATTATATGGTCTATACTAAGGTTCTTAAAACAGTAGAACATGGATAATTTATATTATATTATTATTAATTACATGCATAACTATTTAGCTATTCATCGTTAATGGAATGATTTTTTAGAAACATTTTTGTGCTGGTTTCAGAGAACATACACCTATAATGTGTCCAAAATGCTAAAATTGAATGTTGCTTTAACATTCTCATAAGCAGAACAAACCCGTTTTGGAGAAATAAGTGATAATAATAAGAAGAAGAAGTAGCTAAATATAATAAATAATAAAAAGTAACTGGACGTTTAGAGCGAGAACATTAGCAAAACGTTCTTAGAACATTTTTTTAGTTGGAAGTGTGCTTTGTTTCTGCAGAAATCTATCGTCTCTCTCTACAGTGAGGCTTGTCATGTGACAGAATGGATGATGAAAACAGCAAATCGTGGGTGTTGTCTAATTTGGAATGCATTTACTGCAAATGATTTTTGATTTGCACAATTTGCATAAAATATGATTTTCACAATTCGCATAAAGGTTTTCCTATTGTGTACATTATTTATAATTTATAATAAATAAAACTATTTACATTTATATACAAATATTTTTTTGTAAACAAATAGGATATATACATTTGTGATTATATAGCCTTAGATGCTTAAAACATTAATAACGTGTATTAATGACAATCATTTAGATGCAATAACTGGATAATCTTGAGGAGTTTGTTGTTTCTTTGGGGGAATATAAACTTTTTTTAAAGTTTCGTTTTCATGCAAATTTATCAAACTTATCACTTAAGTGACCTTACCATACAGCAGTATTCCAAACAAAATATACTTCTAGACCTCTAGTCAATAAAAAATCTTCCCTGAGTCCATGCAGCTCATGAAAATCTTAAATTTGTTGTCCCTGTGCTTTACGTGTAATATGTCATTTAACTATACAGGTGCATGAGATCTCGCACATGCGCCTTGTCATCAGTGAAGTCTGCAGTAGCGAGCGTCCTGCGCGTGCCCACCAGACTCAAACAGCGAAGCGTCACAACAAAGCTGGTAAGCAATTCACAGGAATAGCCAATTTAATGCGGAGACCAAAGGTCATACCAAATCAAAACCATGTGGCATAAAATGGCTCGCTGAAGCTTTGCGATGTCAGTCGTTTATGTTGTTTGAGAGTTAGCCCTGAGACTAACCATGTATGTATTTTTATTATTTTTGCACGTAATTACGTCGTAAAATCAAAGCGATATATAGGAGCACTAACAAAATGGAGGTCGAAGCACTTTAACGAGAAACGTGTCGTGTGTCTCTGCCAGTGACCTTCTCGTCTGCGCTCAGCGACAGTGCCAAACAGGGTTTGTCTTATTTAAAGGGCTGTCAGACACCCGCAACATGTGCTCCCTGACTGTCCAGTGGATATTTTTGTGCGATTATTACCGTTTTAAACAGTTTAATCTATTAGCCTATACCATGTATTGATGTTGTGTTAGTGCGTTAATTATTTGCGCACATGTAGCCTATAAATCTAAATATGCCTGATATTATAAACAACTGCTGCATGGTAAATCGATTCTCCGCATATGTACAGCAGGTATGCGGCAGTTATGAGTGCATTACGTTATTTATTGAGCATCGCATTCAACGAGTTGTGTCTGATCCTGTTACTAAATTTGTGTTGATAAATTCTCAGATAAAACGCCCTGTTACCCTAAGACACGTCTGTAAAGTGAGATGATTTAATATTAGGCTAGGTAAGTTTATCTGACTCCACCCACACCTTTACAGTCTTACAGGTGGACTCCAAATAAACACAGGAGCTCACTTTCTTTTGTGTTTAATCATCAAATGTTTATTCCAGTGTGGGGTAGGTTGTAACACCAAATTAAAACACGTTGGATGTTTTGCCTGTCATTTTATATCCTTTAACATGATCACAAATCAAATCGTAAATCAATACTTCTATGTAACCTCATTATGGACTTTCACAATAATTTACATGGGTTAAACTGATAAATAACCATATTACAATCAGCAGTTTCCACAATAAAATGTAAATGTTTTTCTTTTTGCATTATTTATCATTATTGTTCGTTGAACGGCAGAATTCTTGGGAGAATTATTTATTATTATTTTTTACATTATAATTATGTCATGTAAATATTAATTAATAAACATTTGTTTACTAATTTTCAGACATGAAAATAAGTAATATTGCAATTATGTGTATGAGTTTGGTTAGTTTAAGATGACATTGCAGCATGCCATGAATCAGCAACTGCACTCTCTGTCACCCAATTGGTTAATTATCTTGCACACAAACAGTTCTACTAAACAAACTGTGTAATTTAAATAAATATATCCTTTATGCTTTGTTATTTTAAGTAATTATTTTCTTTGAGTGTTAAATTCTAAAATTACATCATATAAATTGTCAAGAAATATTACTGTATTTATTTTCCCCTCAGCCAACAGGGGGCCTCTTTTATACCCCAGAAGAAACATTAGAGAGGGAAGTTAAGAGATGTGGAAATCAGATGACAGTAAGTTATTATTGTTTATCTTCATTTAGTACATTTAGAAATGTATGAGACATATGATTGACAATATTGCACATAGTAGATATATTAATATAGTTATTGTTTTTTTAGCAAATTAAAATTCTTTATTGTGCCGAGCATGTTCATGTGTTTCAGTTGTGGAAGAGGAGAGGCCTAGTATGCCATCAGAGGTTTTTCTCCAGCAGCCCGAGGTTCAAGATGCCCAAGATGAAATGGCACTTCATAGCACCTCGGAGCCAGAAGGGGGAGAGGTAGAAAAAGGAATAAAAGGAGAAACAGATGTGAAGATGGACTGCAAAGACAAACAGAATGCAAGCCAGCCTGTGTCCCAAAATCTAACTAATCAAAAGCAAGCCTGTCAGACAAGTGAGACTGAGCATGTTGGAATGATAGAACAGGATTATGGGACTGAGTTACCTTTAAATGGTACTAAGGGTGACCTTGACCCGGGTAGTAAACCCCAAGGTGAATTACCCTGTCCTCACTGTGAGAGAAGGATTACGAGTTGTCAAGGCCTACAGCGTCACATACAAACACATGCTCTTTCAACCTGCCACACACAACGGTTTAAATGCAGTCACTGCAGAAGACATTTCAGTACATTGTTTAGTCGTCGGAGGCATGAGAAAAGACATGATAATAGATATAGGAAGACAGATGATCTGACAGGGGCCCCTTGCACTGCCAGTCAGAATATGCCTGACAGTGCTGAACCTCTGAGAACAACATCACAGAACCCAGAGCCAAACAAATGTACTAATGCAGCTGATGGTGAACAAAAGGATGATAAAAACAGTGATGTCAAATCCTCATATGTCTGCAAGTACTGCAAAAAAACATTTAGGTCTCATACTAGTCTAAGGAGACATCAACGCAGGGTCCATGAGCATCATCTTCTTCCTAGAGGAGTTTATAAGAAGGTCAAAATCATTGAAGAACCTGAAGGACAGCAGCTTGTTGAGAAGGCACAAGACAACCATACTGCTATCTCACAGTGTGCAGAGGACATTGATCAGGAAAGGGAGTACATGGTTGACATCTCCAGTAACATTTCAGAGAATCTCAGTTTCTACATAGATGGGAAAATTGTCTCAACAAGTGCCATAAGTAACTGCGAGGTGATTGAGATGAACTCTGGCAGTTCTGCTGTGATAGGATTAAATGCTGTTATAATAAGTCCAGCTCAAATTGCACAAGCTCTTAAATCAGAAACCAGTACTAGCAGTTTTACCTCTGACCTGTCTGGGCAGTCCTCAGCCAGACGTAGGACTTCTACCCCACCTTTACTCCCACAAATAAAAACGGAATTAGAGTCTGAATCCATCTCGAGTACCTCCTCGTCTTCCTTGTCATCCTTGACACGGTGCCCTACATCTGGAGCTCCGCTGGTCAACGCTCATTTACCTCAGTGCATTGAGACAGTTGCCTTTCACAAGGAAAAAACAATCTATCTGTCTCCTCAACTCAAGCAGATTGTTCAGAATCAGGATCGCAGTAAACCAGCATTTGCACGGATTACCGATGACCACAAACTGGGTCCTCCCATATCCCTAACTGTTTTACCTGAAACAACAACTAGATTTAAGAGAAGGACAACCTCCCCTCCCAGCTCACCACAGCAAACCCCTGATGTGAATATAAAAAAGCAAGATCAGGATTCGACAAATGCCGGGAAGTCAAAGTTGGAGAGCCATGGGTTGAGCCTCTTGGCCAATGAAGAACCTGAGCCTTTGAATTCACCCAGTAACAGCTCTGATGGAGCTCCAATCCAGGAACCAATCTTACCGTTGGACTGCTCTGTATCAAGAACTGGTGGAAACTCCTGTAATCAACAGCCACTGGACCTCTCAAATTCTGTGGTTAAGCGAGAGAGCAGCAATGCCTTAGCAGAGTCCATTCTGGACTTAAGTATTAGTGGAAAGAGTTTAGACTGTGACTTACCTGGAGTCTACCTCAGTCAGCCTGGTTTAAGGAAGAGTAAGCCTAACTCTAGTATGCTTCAGAAGGTGCTTATGAATGAGTATGGTGGGGAAGACATTCCTTCAGTTGAAGGTCCAGCTACTGCAGGTGTCCTCAGCGTCCCTGACATAACAAATCTTGTAGTCGTGGCAGTGTCTGATGCAGGTCCACCAAAACCTGAAAAGTTTTTGTTCGAGTTGGCTCTTCCTCCTGCTTCAATCAGTCCAACCCCTCCATTGCTCGCTTCTGTCAGTATCCATACAGCTACCCCAGTCCATTCACCTCAGAGTTCACCTTCACCTCCAACTTTTGTATCCTTTCTCTCGACTCCCACAGTGGAACCCACTCAGGACGTTCAGACTCTTCATTCAGCTTTCGTGGTATCTGACAATGAACCACCCACAGGGTGTGTAGAAGAGTGTGCTGATCTTTCACAGGGAGATTCAAAAGTTACAATCCCTGACTGGGGGTCCTCTGCTCCTGGAGGTCTGGAAACCCTTATACATGCTGTCCCTTCACTAAATTTACAAAGCTCTCACTGGGTTGCTGATCCTGCTGTATGTGAACTAGCTCAAAGGACATTGGTTGTCGACTCTGTGTTAGCTTCTGATGCACAGATATTTTCTCCATCTCTGCCTGTTAACCAGTCCAACGTCAAGTCTTTGGCTTTTCCTCCAAACACTGTTGTTATAGAGTATACAGTTGCAGTGCAATCTACAGAAAATATTCTTCCAGCTCTCCAGCATAATTCGGTTCAATGTCTCTCAGATCAAATTTCTGGCGATGCATTACAGCAAGACCTTGATGTCCCATCTGAGCCACAATTTCTCAGTCCTGAAACCACCCTACTACCTGAAACCTCCACACAGTTGGCATCTACAGAGCAGTCAAAAAGTTCTACAGATGGTACATTGACTCTGACTGCTTCCACCAATGTTGTTGAGGCAGAGAGCAATGAGAATGGACAAGAAAATGTCCAGTCCTCTGATTTTTCCAAGCAGGAAAACAAAGCTGAAGAAGAATCATCTCCCTTGCATCCTTTTTGCAAGAACTTCATGTGCAATGTTTGTGAACAGTCTTTCCAGTCCATGAAGATTCTTAGTCAACATGTAGGTGAGCACTCAAAGGAGTGGCCCTTTAAATGTGAATTTTGTGTGCAGTTGTTTGAGAGTGACACAGGATTGCTGGAGCACCGATCCAGTTATCATGGCATTGGTAAAATTTATGTTTGTAAAACATGTTCCAAGGAATTTGCTTTTCTCTGTAACTTGGAACAGCATCAGCGAGATCTCCATCCTGGTCAAGAGTCCTCACACACCGAAGCAGTGCATGGCAAGTTAAGACCTGAAAACCACAACAGTCCCAAAACTGACATGATTGATCCAGGCCTCCCAATCGCTGAAATTAAGCAAGAATCGGACAACACAACCTCAGAAGCAGAGAAGGATGCCTTGGACAACAGTTCTCAGGAGCTGTTCACAACAATAAAAATCATGGCATCAGGAGGAGTCAAATCAAAAGGCCAAGTTGTACGTCTAGGCATTAACCAACATTACCCAAGTTTTAAACCGCCTCCTTTTCCATACCACAATCGCACACCAACTGGGACAACAGCAGCATCGGCCACCAACTTTACCACCCACAACATCCCTCAGACCTTCAGCACAGCCATTCGTTGCACCAAGTGCGGTAAGAGCTTTGACAACATGCCTGAACTGCACAAGCACATCTTAGCTTGTGCTAATGCTAGTGACAAGAAGCGATACACTCCTAAAAAGAACCCTATACCACTTAAGCAGTTTGCAAAAGTGCAAAATGGGGTCTTATCACCTGCAAAGATTGTTAATAGTAAGCAGAATCTCTCTCAAAAGGATGGACAACCAAAAAAATTGAACTTTCACGAATCACCAATTAAGATAAAAATGCGTATCCTGAATAAGAAGAAACCTCAGCTGGTGCAAAGGGGTAGACCTGCTGGGGGAAGAAAGGCTTTTGCTCAGGATGACCTGGGCATTTTTGCATGTCCTCACTGTAGGAGAGAGTTTACTTACAATGCCAGTTTAAAGAAACACGTAGCTTTTAGCTGCCCTATGAGACCAACCAGTAGAAACTCCAAAAAAAGCACACTCAGCATTGTTTCAGCACAGGAGAACAACGGGAGCCTTCGCAGACAACTTGCAAATTTGAGCGCAAAGCCACAAGGGTCAGACCACGGGCCAAAAACAATAACAAAGAATCAGATCATTAAGCAAAATGCAGCAGTTGAGACCACACATGATTTTAGGCTTAAAAGATCTACAGTCCTATCAACATCTGTGGTTCAGTCTAGTAAAAAAAGCAAGCCTATTTCAAAGAGTGGCTTTATGCCACAGCTGGCTTCAAAACAGATAGTTCTCTCACCTGTTGCTCAGGTAAACTCTCAGGAGCCAGGTGTTCGAGTACATGTCTTAGGAAGAAAATTGGAGCAGAGAGTGGGTGATATAAAGATACAGCCCAGAAGAGATATCCGTTTGTCTCTGAGGTTGAGAGAGAGAGTAGGAGGACCCATTACTCGCAGTGTGCAGCAGTCCAGCACCACAGCAACAGACAGTGACAACATCATCATGCGCCCTGTCGTTCTTCAACTCAAGAAATGAGACTCGTGAAATAAACAAAAAATGATTATTGATGTTGACCGTCTGTTTTCTTAAAATACCTCCTCAATACAACAGTTATCGGTAAATATGATCAATCTAAATATTGGACACCGTTTAAACAAACTTAAAATGATGGCTAAAATAAGAAAGCTCTTAAATTTTTTTTTTTTTTTTATTTAAATAAAACATTAAATCTCAAGCACAGCAGGCTATAATATACATTCTAAGCATTATGAAATCCCATTACACATCAAGATATCAACTGCTGTCTGGAACAATTTTAATGTGCGAATACAAGGAGCGATATTCCTGGATATCTGTATTTAGCTCCTATTCTCTTTTATAACACACCTGCCTGGGGTTTTCAAATGACATTGAAATGCTGGTTTAGGTGCGTTACATTAAATCCTGAACTTGTGCACTTTATGCTTTAGTTTATATTTACCTGGTTTAAAAGCATTGCAATACAATGAACCCATTACAAGTAATTATTTATTAATGTAATTTTTCTGTGTTGAAAAGAAAATGTGTTCAGTGAGGATCACTGAAGGACAGGTATTATTGTAATGGTAATTTACTTCTACTTTTGTAGACTGTGTTAGTTGCGTTTTACTTGTTGTATAGATGCAGACTTGACTATTCATGCATGCCAGAGATTTCATGTTTGAGCGTGAGTGTTTATATATCAGACTCTGCACTATAACAAAAAAGCAGCAGAAGTGGAAACAGAAGGGTCATACCTGTCAACATCTACACCTCAAGGAGCAGAAGTAAAGTGTATCCTGTTCACAAGGAATATTCATGACTAATTGTCAAAAGTGTCTGTATTAATCTCATTGATGCTTTTTTGTGCAATCATCCTATGTAATATAAACATATTTGGTTAGTGGTCAAATGAGACATCATATTTATTTGGTCTCATTTTTGATGCACATGCTGGGGAAGCATTGGGGAAGATATTTATTTGCGAAATAAGAAAGCATTTGCCATCAGGTCTGATGAAATGTAGCTTAAAATTATGATTGTTCAATAGTTTGAGTTTGCACATTTGTGTCTTGCCAAGTGGCATTCTGATGGTAAACATGGTATTTAGATTAAGCAAAAGGCCTCAAAGGATCAATCATTTATAAATAATTATGAAGATGCATTGTTTAGGAAAAATATTACAGAATAATATTTACTTTTAATTAGATATCCTTTTTTTAAATTAGGTCCAATGTTTTAAAAAAAGTTAACGGGGAAAAGGCTAATACGAACAACTGAATTGTTTACACTTTGATTGAATGCTGTGACTGAAAATGTTACCAAAGCATGCCCGTTTGAGACATTTACAGTAATAATATCAGAACTTATCTTCAGGATAGAAATTTTGTCATTAACCATCACACATAGAGGTTCCACTGCAGTTTCATTACACCTTCATGATGGTGTGGCTTAATACTCGGCAGAGAGAGAGGGGAAAAAAATCTTTGAAATATTGTAGGCATACGGAAAAATAATTTTTGTAACTTTGCTAAAATGTACATATTCAATCCACTGTTCATCTCCCCACACAAAATTAAGGATTAAAGGGGATCAGAAGCTTCTTTAATGTGAAATGTGTGTGTGGTCTGGCAATTAGTAAAATAATGTTCAACATCTCCAGGGTTGAGTTGAATCTGTATAGTTTAGAAACCTTGTTCTCGAATGATTGAATAAATTGCTCTGATTTAAAGTTCATTTGATGAATCTGTTTCGTTTTCATTGCCTTATTGCATGATGTCACAAGAAAGAAATTACAGTACAAGCCAAACAATCTGAACAACAGACACTATATCATAAACATAGAAAATACATATTTTTTTATACTATAACCCCCCCCCCCCATCACAAGTGTTAAGGATCTCAGTGACATTTCAGTTGCATTTCAACAGCCCTCACAAGCCTCATAAACACACAATGAATATTAGGATAATACATGTTATATGTATTAATAAATATTTCACGTAATAATTTTGTAATGCTAATAGGCTTCAATATGGCAGTAATGTAAAGCATGTGTTGATGTTATACTAATAATAACCACTGGATGGCAGCATTGACTCGCCTTACGATCGCATCACAACGACATTAACATCTCCGTCGCTGACATCACTGGTGTCTTCTAGTTTTCATTGTTTAGAAGTAATGCAGTTTGCAAAGCTTTTGCTGGAGGAAAAGTAAAAAACAATCCATCATATTAAAGCACGTAGTCTTAGTTTTATAAACATCATTCAGGCTGCACAATGTATGTTGTCTGTTTCGACCATAGACTGTATAAAAACATGTTTATCTACAGAAAAGAAATAATTAATGAGAATCACACCATAAAGGTTCCGCCCTGAAAATGTTTCTTGAAAGCTGATTGGTTAAGGAATTTGGCACTGGGATTGATGGACGTGTTCGGTCGAGATAAGGGTGTGACTAACAGTCCTTTAGGCTGAAATTAGGATCTACTGCATCGTTATTATTTCTGTGAACTTCACTGAGCACATTTCACAACGAATTGAACACCTATTCATATGAGAGAGGGCTGTTTTGATTGAAGCTCCTTTATTTACTTGCAAGTTTGATAATATCTGTATCTATGATGCCTGTTTTCTCTTCTTCTCCTTGCCTCTCTGGGTGTAAACAAAGCCGATGTGGGTCATTTGTCATGTTATGATCTGGTAAAGGTTCTGCATCACTGACGCATCACGTACAGAGTCGATGTATTTGGTCTTAAACCCACATAAGAAATTAAACAAAGCATTGTGGTACATTGACTCATATTTCCAGACTGACGACCGACAAGCCATCTATATCCGACATCTGCCTTGACAAGAAAAGGATCTTCGGTGTTTTCTTGTTATTGTGTTTGCCACGACACTAAGCTGATCGAGCTACACAAAAGAGCAAGGATGCGCTTCGCAGACGCATGGAGGGATTCTTTTCTTCAAACGTTTTAACCGTTTCAACACGTAGCATGAGCGAGAGGCGTTGGTATCCAAACTAAACCAAACCTCCCCGCGCCCGGTCTGAACCGGTTCGGGGGCAGTGCGCGCTCCTGGAGTCTCCCTCCCCTCTCCCTTGCTGAAATTCCTGCCACGCGCTTACACACAACACAAAAAATGCTTACCAGAGAGAGCGAGCGAGCGCGCGCATCCGCGCATACGTCACCCTTCCCCTCTGCTCGAGACTTCTGCAGTGCAAAAGTGGGCGTTTATCACCTTGTGGGTGTTTCCAAACTGCTGGGCGTTTTAAATCATGCAATCTAAATGACCCCCCTTACCCAACTCCACCCCTAAACTTAACGTCACTATGACGTTAACCAATCAGGTATCATGGTTTAAAAACACCCTGATCTGGTAACTCCCATTACTTTCCTGCAGAGACCTGCCTCACTCTCCCCCAGCATCCCCATTTGCTCCTGCGGACATCTCGAGCCTCCTCTTGTTCTCGTCTCTTATTGGTTCGCGGTGAGGACTCTGTCCTGCCATTGGCCGATGCGAGTGCGAGCCCTTTTCGCTCATTGGCTGGTGGGGGCCGTGCATGAGCGCGAGGGAAAGAGTTGTAAACGCAAAGCGCGTGCTGGAAAAGCCGAGGCGTAGAGCTGAGAGCAGCGCGAGCACCGGGGACCAGCAGGGGCATCTCTCTTAACAACATCCAGCCTCCCATCCGCCTGCTCTCCATTTATTAGCGATTTTTTTCGTTTTTATCGTTGAAGCCTAAATTGTAGGAAGCGATAGGCCCGAATTCCGCAGCTAGGCTTTTGTTAGCCCGTGTTGGGGCCAGTTACTGTTGCCCCTCAGCGGGGGAGCGCGTTATCATCTTTTGGTTATTTGGGAGGCAAATCTGCAGCCTCTCACCGCGTGTTCGTTAAATATAGATTTTAGGTGTGTTGTTGCGTAATTTCGCATCTGGTAAAACCGGACTAAATTACCTGGGATTAAAAATAAATAAATAAATAAATAAAGAGTGTCGCGGCTCTTTGTGTGGCTTCTGCTTCGTGTCTCTGCTTGCAAGCTACCAGAAGTTCTGCACTTCGAGCTCTAAAACATGTGCTCCAGGGTGTGGTTTATCACAGACCGGCGGATCAGCCAGGAGTACCCGCAGGTCCAGATCCTGCGAGCTCTGAAGGAGCGCTGCGCCGAGGACGATGTTGAATTCCGCTATCTTCTCATGGATGAGATCGTCCTGACCATCACGGATGGACAGCTCGGTAAAAACCGCACACAGACATATATATTCACATACACATTTCTTCTGTACGAGCACGGGAATTGTGTTTGTTTAAACTGTTGAGTTGGCTAAATAGCTGGTCAGTGTGGATGGTTAGCGCGCTTGCTTTGAGCGGATGTACATCACCGTGTGAGCGTGTTTTGTTCAACGTTAGATGTGCGTGGGGTGACCGCCTAACCCACTTTCAGCCAGTAAGCCACCATAGCCTAGCCGATAGATGAAAGGTAGTTTAAAATCGTTGAGAAATTGTCGTTATCTTGTATTGAACATTCGATATATAATAAAAATACTGACTTGAACGTGTTTATATCGGTGTTTATTGTTGCAGCTATGTGAGCGCGGGACACAGTCACGAGCGTGCGGAGCGAGCGCGTTCATTATCAACACATAAAGCCTCAAGCGCAGATGGCGCGACGTTCACAAAGACCTGTTATATTAAGATGTTACGGGATAATTTTAGATTTTTAGCTTTTAGATTTTTGGGGTATTTATATTCAATGCGCAGGATTTTGTTCAGTAGATTGAATTGAGATGTTTGACGCATTCGCGCGAGATTCCACATACAAAGAGCTTGCGTCGAAATTATCGATTCGCCACGTGTCAACCTCGACTGAAATAGGATTTTTAAAACGTTTAATCAGTCGGACGAAGTTTGTATCGTCGTTAAGACGATTTTTAATGTAAAAGCATCACGGTTTGGTAGCCATACTAAAGATACAGATATTATCTAATGTTTCTGGGATGCTCAAAAAGATACAAACACCTTACGTTATATCGAATCCTCTTCGTCATTGATAAATGTATCTTGTTTTACCAGTTTAGTTTTTGTAGCCCCTTATTTACTTTACCACTTTAACATATGAGACAACAGTGGTTTATATACCAACGATTATTTCAGGTGACTAAGATCTAGTGTGTGAATTTGGAGTGTGTAGAACCCACTGGAATATGAAGAAAACATTTGTGGTGGTCATGCCGTTTAAATTAAATAATTTGACAGTTTAAAAAAAGAACATCTTTAATTTAATTGCCCATATGTTGTTCCAAGCTGATTTTCTTCAGTGTCCTGCAAAATGAGATGTTAAGCATAGTGTTTGAGGCTGGCTGCCTGAGTCACCATTCACTTTAATTGCATCTTTTTTTCCCCCATGCAATTCAAGTGAATGGTGACTGAGTTGGTCATTCTGCTTATCGCCTTTTTGGAAGCAAGACATATGGGTTTGGAACAACACGAGGGCGAGTAAATGATGATGTTTTCATTTTCATCTTAACTGTTCCTTTAATATTCAACTAACAGCAAGTTGCAAAATATTTCTTAAGACAATGATCGGAATCATTCACACCAGTGTTGCCATTGTGGGTGGGGCTGTTTTGCTTTGAGGTGACAGCATTTCTTTTAGGGGCGGCAGATGGGGACTGGGACATTTTGCATGGACCTGAGGTAAAGGGAGTGGCTATGCACCAATGCAGCTTTGCTTTGAATCAGCTGCTTTAAGTTTAGTAGTGTGACTTAACAACATGAAGGACAGCCAGTCTAACAGGAAGACACAAAGAGACAAGATAAGTAAAGGAGAGACAGGCCAAAACCATATTGACCTACTTTAACGCAGAGGTAGACCGCTGCCTGGAGAGCAGCACAACTGGTGCAGGTTGTTGGCATGTCATATTTGTGTGCTTGTGTTTAATCTGCTGGCCCGGATCCTGTCTTGGTCTGATTAAGAGGTGGTTGACAGTTGGTCAGCTTTGGGATTTGAACCCCCAGAGATCCTGACATTCTGCTGAGTTACATCATCAATATATTAGACACATGGAACAGTGTAGGTCAACACTTGATCATTATCTCTTGTGTCAGAAAAAACATTGCAGTTAAATACCAGCACATGCAGCCATATCAAAAGGCAAAAACCTTTATCTTGATCTTTTGACACATAAGCGGTTACTTGTACTATTAAAACATCCTGTATGTTTCAGAATGTAAAAATGTCTTGGTCTAAAATCTGCTTATATTGAAGTCTGTCAAAATGAAATGGTTGTCAAACGAGCCACTTTATGACGTAATAATGTGGCTAAACTCACCACTACAGATCAACACCTGCTTCTACATCACTGCCTGTTTAGCCCCGCCCACCAATTTGTACATGTAGTATGTAAATAACGAGAGAGACAAACACAGGTCTACTCCGAAACCAAATGATACAGATGGCTCTGAAGACAACAAAATGCTTTGCAGTGCCAAGCTGTAGAAAAGTACAATATTTGCATTGCCTTCCATCTGATCCCAACATTAGGAAAGAGTGGATGAACTTTATTGTTGTTGAAGTTCCAGACCACGTCAATAAGAACTTGGTCCTTTGGTCACTTCATTTCATTTTGGATTTGTTTACAAACAAGGCACAATTCAACACAGGATTTTCAGAAAGATTGAAAGTAAAAGATACTGTGCGGAGTCGACTATGTTGGATCCGACAGTAATTTCGCATCACACAAGTGTGAGTAACTGTTTTTTTTATTATGTGGTCACTATTGCTTTGTCTGTTATTATAGATAATTTGTACTGATATGTTCTATTATTCACTTTTAACCTAAATCATAAGAGCGTCCATCTATGAAGGATGTAGGCTGTCAACAGTTTGCCAATCATAGCAGCAGGCAATTACTTCAGAGTCTACAGACCAAATGGAGATTTCTGATTAGGGGATTCAAAACTTAATACTTCTAAATATTTTTTGATGTAAATTGTTGCAAATCCATTCGTGAACCTGTTGACAGGCACTGCAAGAGTGTGTATAGTTATCTTATCACCTGCTGTGTGTGTTGCGCCACATGCAGCAATCAAACAATCAATAGGTAATCAGGGTTCAAGACTTGTGACTTTTATTTTCACTTCATTGATGGTGTGACCTGAAGTGTGTGTTCCTTTTTGATGTCAAGTGTCCATTCCTCTAAGAGATGCAAAATCTAACACCAATTTAAAGTCTCACACATGCACAAAATGGAAGCATGCTAAAAGAAACAAGCAAACAAAATAAACTAGTTGGCGGTAAGTGAATCTTCAGATGGGAACAATTTAATCAGCCACTTCCCAAGACATTTCATTATATAAATAAAATCCTTGGGAGAAGTTTATAGATCTAGATGAGGATGGAAAGGTGTAGAGTTTAAATGGCATTGGTATCTGTTGTGCGTTAGGATTGTTGTGATTTCACTGGCTTTCAGGACTCAATGTAGGGTTTCTGTGATGTAATCATACAAGAATGATTGCCTGTTCTAACCCTTATTGCACACAGAATAGGTTGTATGTGTTAAATTGTGAGTGGTTTATTGTAGTCTAGCTTATTTATGAATGAAAGGCCAACTTGACTTTTTTTGTGTGTGTGTGTGTGTGTGATAATTGTGGTGGAAAATATGTAGTTCTGCATGTAATGGTGTTAATCTGCTCTCATTGGCAGCTGAATGACTCTGGCAGCTGAATGAAATTTATTTCAATTAAATAAAACAAATCAATGAATTTTCAATTCTCTTACTGTTCAAAAGTTTGGAATTAGTAAGATATTAGGCTAATACTTTTATTCATTGTTAACACTGATAATCAACCCTCTATGGACACCTTGGCCATTGAATCGTCATTTGGCTAGTAATTTGTTTTTTGTTTACTCGCTAGACTGAAATACAATATTATACTATATTTTACTATCTCTCTCTCTCTCTCTCTCTCTATATATATATATATAACACACACATATGTTTGTAAAATGCTACAGGCACAGCTTTTTAAATATCTAAAAGTACAGTCTTAACATCAGTCAGTAAAGGACTGTAGTATGATAATGTAGTATTATTTAATAATAGAAGTTTAGAAATTAAATTATAACTTTGTAACCAAGTATGAATACAAATCAGTCATTTTAACTTAACTTAGGGCTGTTGCTTTTTTTGGTTCTTCAGTGTTCTTGTAAAATGTATTTCTACTAATGAGAACAATATAAAACGGACCAAGGATTAAAATCTGGTGGATTCATTTCATTAATATATTAATCAGGTTGTGTGCGTTCGCTCGAACTGATTTGCTGAAATCAAAACCGGGACTATAACATGTGAGCACCAGCCAATTAGATTGTTTTTGCAAATTTGTTACACCCACTACCGGAAAACCGTCAGTTCTTAAAAGCTGAAGAATTCAAAAGGAACTCCGTTATTTTAGTTGAAAATACATCAAAGAATATAATTTATATGTGGCGCATCAGTTCTGCTTATGTAAGACTCTCTCGCTGTCACTTTGTGTGATTGAGAGAAAGCGACGGTGAGTTGTGTGCCTTCGCACTAGAGTTTACGGTACGCCAAATACACAAACACAGGTGCGCTGCGCATCCATTGAGATGAACTGAAAAATTTCACAGATCGCTTGACAGAGAGTGAAACTGTCTGAAGCGCTCAGGCAGACAGAGTGTTTGGTGAATGAAAATAAATCTGTGCTAAACTTATATTCGGACTCCAACTCGCACACTGGCTGATATTAGACATAATTAAGTCACCCAGAGTGAAGATTTAGTCGCATATGCGAGTGATTTACTCGCAATGTAGAATTTTGATGATAATGTTTCTTGAGCACCAAATCAACATTAAAATATATATTTTTAAGGATCATGTGACATTGCAGACTGGAGTAATACAATTCAGCTTAGCCATCACGGGTATAAATATAATTAAAAAAATTCAAATAGCATACAGTTCCTTGTAGCATTTCAATTTTAATTTTTTATTTAATTTATTTATTTTTTATAGCAAATAAATACAGTCTTTGTAAACCTGAAGGTGTCATTCAAAAACATTAAATTGTACCAACCCCTCATTTTTGAACAGAAATTTGAGTTTTGAATTCTTTTGTCTGTTTACCTACCTGTATCTAATACTAGCTCACCTCACCCTCAAAGTACTCCTCTAAAGTAGGTTAAACCTGCGTCTTTACTGTACTTAACATAGAAGGTTAGCCTGAGATTCTCACTTGCTCTGGATATAGTTTGAGATTCAGTTGTGTTTATTAACCCGCAGTGAGACAGCTGTCAACAGTCTGTGGATACTTTTACTGATTGAACCCTCAGGCAAAAAAAAAAAAAAACCCACAAAAACTTGATTGTCTTTTAGTAACTCATGCATGCGAGATAAAACAAACAAAGATGTGTACAGTTACAAGTGGTTGAGGGCTGATTTCTTGTTGTCACAGTGAGTGTATGACTGTCATTTCCTCCGGAAATTAGTCAGACCGGTATGAGCCTGATCTGTCAGTGTACCTTTTTGTTAGTGTACAATAAGGTGTTAGTGTACCTTTTACCCCAGGTTGTGGGGTAAAACAAAAAAAACTGAAAAGCTAATAAAATAGCATGATTACATCCAATGAAAAAAATTAATGTGCTGCCTTGTTAAATAGTGTTTAGAAATACTGAGTAAGAGAAATCTGCTGTTTCAAAATTTAGTGAGCCACTGACACCATCCAAGATGGTGGGCATGGCAAGAGTATACTGTTCAAAAGTTTGAAATAAAGATGTTACTTTAGCTCCAAATCAACATTTTAGATTCTGAAGGATCATGTGACACTGAATACTGGAGTAATGCCTGCTGAAAATTCTGCTTTACCATCACAAGAATGAATTATTTTATATATTAAGATAGATAACTTTTTTTATTTTATTTCAACTTGTAATAACATTTCACTCAATTATTGTGTAGATATTTCATTATTTCGTGGTTTGTTGTAATGAGAAATGAAATGGTGCACCCAATAATTGTGTTTTTTGTATTCTTTTTTTTTCAAGCGTTATGCTTTTAGGTTAGCAATAAGGCTAAACGCAAATTCTATTAAAATCAATCATGACACATTCCGAGTTTCCAGATGTGAGTGCTATTTGTGTAGCGTGAAGAATTATTGTCTGTGTAGAACAACTTACAAGGTTCTATGACGTCTAGGATGCTGCCTATGTAGGGAACTTCCTAATATGTAGGGAGTTTTAGAACAGAGCTATAAGTTAGGCTGTACAATTAATTGAAATTAAATCGCAAAGGCAATAAATTGCGATTAGGCAGAAGCAGCGATTGTCATGCGTATCTTTCAGTGAAGCATGGTTCTGTGATCAGCAGTAAAATTAATATCCATCCAAAGGCCAGAGGGTGCCCTTGTGCTGAAAATCCAAATATATGCCCCAAAGAAGAAATCCAGGAAATGCCTATTGCTGTAGCTGAATAAACAGAAGATTCAACTGCTTTCATTGATTCAACGTGACTAATAAACAGACAACTAAAGCAATATATGGTTATAGAGTTCTTCTTACTATAATTTCATCATAATAAAGTATATCTATAATGAAATGCTAATTGACATCCTTTTCACTGCTTAGAATACAGTAAAATAGTGTGTGCCTTAATAATTTTGTTCAATAAACCACATTATCTCACACAGGGATTTATTTTAAACACTCTACTGACGTTTTGAAGTGAGTTTGGAGTAAAAACTTATTACATGTGATATTGTCACGTGCTCTCAGATGGAGCAGCATTACTACACAGAGGCATAGTTCACTGAGAAGAAACGCAAACAGCTGTTATCCTGAACGATTTTGTGACTTCATAAATCATACAATTATATTGTCTATGCTTACGAACATGATTTTGCATAGCTGGTCAGAGAACTACGGCTCTGTGTAGTAAATGCTGTTCCACATGAAAGCTGGTGATGGAGATTTACTGCTGATCACAGAACCGGCTTTACTGACTAAATGGACATGGCAATTGCAATTAATCGTGTTTAATTAAAGATTAACTAAACCCTAAACCAACTTTTTTTTTGCTAATGATCTGTAAGAATGGGGCTTTATTAGTGCTGTTCATTGAGTAATTCTACAATATATAGTGTAAAAACGTCTGAGTGCTGCCCTCTTCAGGTTGAACGGTGGGTACTGCAATTGATTTTTCCTATTGGATGTTTGCGGTGGAACGTGACTTAAGCGGTGGCAGGTGACGTAAGCAGTTTCCAGCCCACCACGCCCCTTGGTATGAGCTACCACACCCCTGGCAGTATAAAACCATCTTGTTCCGTCAAAATCACTGTAGCGAGTCAGGAGTTGGAATTTCCAGTATTGAAAACGATCAGGATAGATTATTTTAGAATCCAATTAGCATTGCTTTTATATAGTTATTTAGATCATTTTGTGTAGCCTATGTAGTTAATTAGTGTAGTTGTTACCGTAACATTAGTATTGTTAGAAGCATAGTTAGTTAGCAGCATAGAATTGCATCAGTTAGGATAGCTTCAAGTTAGCGTAGATTTATTTACAGTGGTCAGGGTGGTACGTAGGTGTAGTGTTGCTGGTTAGAAAAGCACTGCTGGACTGCATAATTTTCCAGCAGACTTTAAACTTAGGCGCCAGTGGTTGCATGCACTTGGCCTGAAAGGCCGTGAGTTCCCGCCTAGAGCTGGAGAGTGCAAACTGCATTTTACGCGGGATTGTTTCTCCAACGCAATAGAGGTGGTAATCGGCTTCTCCACACAGCTCACGATGAAAAGCGACGCAGTGCCGATCGCGATGCGGGAGTTAAGACCGCAGTTTGAGCCTAGCCGTGTCCACAGACACCTCAATATCCTCTACTTCAAATGGATGCTCTGTTGCAAAGCTACTTGCGGTACTACAGTCACTCTCCATTTTAGCGACTCTGACAGGAGCTGTCTATTAATCCGTCACTGCGGGTCTCACGCCCCGCCCTCGGTTTGTCCCCTCTATCGCCGCTGTGCTCTGCCCACTTTTCAGCATTTTTCAAATATTACCAGTGGGTTGAGTCAGGGGTTTAGTTACCCTTTAATCGTGCTGCCCTAGCTATAAGATACCAAAAAATCAATGCAGATAACTGTCTATTCAGTCAATACAGTAAATAATGTTATATACTTGCATTTCTTTTTGAAAATCAATAATATCCATCTTGTCATGCCTGTATAGTCCTGTCCTACAGTTTTTGACTGCATCCATTTAAGTCCCACCTGCTTTGATGAGAGGAAGAGGGAGTGCTGATGTAGCAGTTGCTAGTGAAGATGCTGAGTCGTGGGTTTGTGTGTGTTGCTCCATCCTAAGATGGCAGAGAAGCTGGAGATATTAGAAATTGTGTGACGCGTTCATGTTTTGTCTTTCTCTTGTTCTTTCATGGCTACGTTTATATCCACTGTTTTACACTTCCTGTTATCTCACGAATGCTCAAACACATGCTTGCCTTTATGTAATCTCTAAAATCCTTTTGTATCATCATCTGCTGTTTAGTGTGTTCTGTTCCATCCCAACAACAAAATTACATATTTGCCATTATGTAAGTTTGATTGCTCTTCATAATACGAGTCAAAATGTGATGATGATTTGTGAAGTAAAATCCAATGAGAACTGGATTGATTTTAGTTTTTACTAAGTGAAGGCTGGTGTTAAGTGAGCATAAAACCTAACTGGCATCTTAATTAAAAGCAGAAAGCAGTGCAAACTGGGTTAGTGGGTCAGCGTGAACGTCGAAAAAGGGAGGCAAAGCGAGCGAGCGACATTCTGCAGTGTTGTGTAACTGCTCTCAGAAGAAGATCAGCTATTCAGTATTGCAGAGATGCTATCGTGTGTGTATCATTTTGGAAACTAAGCCCAGCTCATCTGTCATACTGAGTGTCTGTGTGTGTATGTGTGTTACTGAAAGTAATGGGAGACACATCCAAATTAAAGTCTGGCTCTCATTGGTTGCCCAGATACAACAATTGTAATCCCTTCACACAATACTGTCCCGGCCAAAACACAGACTGCACTGACCCTACTGCAGCATTGTGATTTATCTTCCCTTTCTTTCATTCTTTCAGGTCTGAGGGTTGGGCAGGAAATCGTTACATCATTCCCGCAAGTTGCTGTGATGCGCGTTCCGACCCCATGGGTCCAGTCGGACAGCGACATCACTGTACTGCGTCACCTGGAGAAGATGGGCTGTCGTCTGGTCAACCGGCCTCAAGCTATCCTCAACTGTGTCAACAAGTTCTGGACCTTCCAAGAGCTCGCCGGGCATGGAGTGCCTCTGCCAGACACATTCTCCTATGGTGAGAGAGCATCTTTATCTCTGAAACACACCACCACTTAATCAAAAAAAAAAAAAAAAAAAAAAAAAAATATATATATATATATATATATATATATATATATACAAACACACACACACACATCTATATATACATAATAATTAAATATCTTATGTCACAGGAAAAACATTTAAATATGGCATTATTTATGCATTTCTTTTGAACTTTCTATTCATTCAAGGGTCCTGAAAATTTTTGACTAATGGTTGCTGAAAATTCAGCTTTGCCATCTCAGGAATAAATAGCATTATTATTTTATTTAAAATGGAAAACAGTTGGTTTAAATTGTAGTAATTTTCACAATTATACAGTTTTTTTCCCCCTGTATTTTTTTATCATAATAAATGCAGCCTTTGGTACGTGAATCTTTTTATTATTATTATTATTTTTCTTTTTTAATCCACAATCTTTTGAACAGTTTATGCGCTCCTGTATTTTTCATTCATTTGTACAGACAAGGGCTGTTTATGTGGCAGTCTCCTGTTTGCAGAATGAAAGGGGAAGCCCTTGTGACTGACTAAAGAATACCAAAATGAAACCCTAGAGAGGGAAAAGGGGAGGGGGTGTATAACAGCACTTCCAGCTGCTGTAGTGATGTGGTCCTGGCAGAGCCGGTCTGAAATACCCTGCATTTTCTCTATTGCGCCCCCTCCCATTGAATGCTAGCTCATCTGCTCAGCTCAAACCAGCCAAACAGATTCTGCATCTCAAAGAATCGTCTCTTCAAAAGCATGAAGAATATTTTGAGCATGTAGATGGTACAAAAACATCCAGCAGTTATTCTTACTGTGGTTTGGGTTTGAGCTTAAATTATATTTCCACCCACTCTCTTCTCCTTATACTCTTTCCATACGCTTTCTCTGTTTGTTTCTTCTTGGACACGTTCGGTCAAAGCAAAGGATGCGTTAAATGAAAATATTTAGTCATTAACCAAACACTAATGGTTAATTTCAAATGTTGCCTTGGATTTTGAATATAAGTACAAGGCAGGAAAAAACATTGAAGCTATTTTCCCTCTTTAAACATCTGTAGCTTGTTTTGCCAAGTTCAGGTTGTTTAATTCATAAACAGACTTTAAAATTAAATGGGGTTAAAGCATGAATATCAGACCTACTGTACTCTGGTTATTGTTGTTTGTCAATTAAAATTTTTTACATTTGTTATACGGAGATATAAAATGTACACAAAACAGAACAGCATATATTTACATTATTAACGGGAAAATTTCAAATGAACTATTTATAACAATAGACAATGAGTGTTGTTTTTTTTTTTTTTTTTATAAACAAAGGGACAATTTATAGTGCTGCCTCTAGGTCAAACATGTGGCTGTCATGTTTCATCTTAAGCACACATCCTCCGAAAACATCTTTGAGCTATTAACCTTGAAAAACTGGCCACACAGTTGGACAGAATGCCGTTCAGGAAATGGGAAACATTGTGCGTGGCAAAAAAATCTGTCAGTCTTGCAGTCCTTCTCATGTGGATATTGAATGTCTCAGCGTTGCTTGTTTCATTAGAGCTGTTTGCATCTCTTTCAGGAATCTCGCACTCAAATTAAATCTAAATTTTAATTACATTCATTACATATTCACTAACCAAAATCTGTGTGTGTGTGTGTCTCCAGGAGGACATGACAACTTTCGCAAGATGATCGATGAAGCCGAGCCGCTGGGTTACCCCGTGGTGGTGAAGAATGCTCGTGGACACCGAGGTATATCACTGATTCTAATACAGCCGGTGTGCATAATGGGTCCTTTGGGGATTGAAAGAAACGGGCCACATTAGACTTCAGATCTGGGTGCTGACAAACCTTCAGGAGCTCTGAGAACACAAACGCCTCAAAGTTATAAAGCACACTGGATCTCTCCAAAAGAAGAAATCCGGAAGCTTAGAAACATCATCTCTTTTACCTTGGAAACAATGGTTGTCTGTCTTTTTCTCTCCCAGTGCACATAAGGCATCTTTGTCCCACACTGTTTTTTTTTTTTTCAAGAACATGTGAAGTGTGTGTGCTGAAAGCATAATTTTCTTTTCGACTGTTTTGTTTTAATGGTAGTTTCTGATCACCAATCTTACAGAATTACACACAACGCTCTGAATCGAGTCTCACGGTCAGACAAGAACTCTCTTTGATGACTAGCAGCCACACCTGAAGAAAATGATTAAACAATGTCATTATCTTATGATGATAAATACTGTATTAATATTTTCGGTGATGGAAAAATCGCACAGGGCGAGACTCGATGGGGAGATGCAGGGAGACACTTTGGACGTGGGAGAATAAAATGATTTGCAAGACTCCCTCAATATAGAAATATCTAAAAAACAAATATATTGTTATTCATCTATTGCACAAAAGCAACAATAACTAATACAAAATAAAAATGATTAACAGACGCAAACATAGGCAGAGTTTCTAATTATAACACGTTTGCAGCATTGAGCAATGTAGCCAATCAGACATATCTGTTGATTTCTGGGACTCCTAGACAATTAGAGGTGTTTAAGTTGGAATCCAACTTAAACATGACACAGCAACATGAGTTTTAGTAAACTGCTGAAATTTTGTTCAAATTTAATTTGAAAATTTGTGCTCACTATTCCTTTTATTGTAACTCACATAAAGCGTAGACATTATGAAAGATTCACTGTAGGGCTGAACGATTAATTGCATTTGCGTCAATATCATGATATGAAAAAAAATATTTTTTTTTTTCAACCACAGAGACTGCGACTACAGTCGGTCACGTGCTAATACATATTCTTATTTATTTATTCAAAATCTTTCTAAAGTTAACAGTGTTTAAAAATTGCAGTCCACATGTTTACATACGTTTATTACGGTGACTTTTAATTGCCTAAAATAGTGTGGTAAAGCAACAGATTTGATTTTAAATTTCATCGTAACATGTAAGCCTGGCCTACAGAAAAGAACATCTATGATTAATCTATCCAATATTGTGTTGGTCATGCTAAACAATGATGTTTAGTTTGTTGAATAATACAGAACATATAAAGCTTTAAATAAAAATTGCATTTAAAATTGCTATCGCTGTTAGATTTTCCAAAATTGTTCAGCCCTAATTCATTGTGCATGTATTGTGTTTTATAACAGAGCTTTGTGAGATCGCGATTGAACTCAGATGTCAGCATTTTAGTGAATATGAAGGAGTGCTCTTTGCTCGCATTCTGCAATTCCAAACCATGCATTTCAGTCTGTGTTTGCTTTTATGTAAAAAAAAAAAAAAAAAAAAAAACAGTGGTTTGTGAATGTTGATACTTTAATTACAAATATTTTATGGGGAGCGTTTATGCTGGGATTTTGTGGCTAGGCAAGATGGAACTTAATGTTTCATGTGAATTTTATGGATGTACTAAAAAAAAATCTATAGGCTACATTTATGCACGTGGGAGCTGGACAAAACATGAATGTTGCAGGCAAGACAACATTTCTGTGGGAGCGGGACCGAATCCTGCGGGAGCGGGTCTGTGTTGGCTCTATTCTACCGTTTGGTACGGATTGGCTTGGTTTGTGTTTACACTGCAGTGTAGTAGTTTAGCGCTTTAGAGCGGGCAGGATTATTCACATGGTGTTCTAGTTGTGCCGCCTCTACTGTTTCGACTCATTTTCGTTCCGCGTCGCACCATCAAGCTCTCGCTGTTTCTGCTCCTCTGCTATCAACGAGAGGAATGTATGTACTTCCTCAACAGATAGCGGAACGGCCATTTTTTGGTTGTAAAAGTTTTTTTTTCAACTTGTTCAAAACAGTTGCGTTTCAATCCTCCGTTGACTGTGCTGATTTATCATATCATGCCGTATCATGCCATATCATGCCGTATCATGCAGTGAAAAAGTGTCATATGATGCACTTCATGTCTACACGTTCATCGTTTTGTGAAGTCATTGTGAAATGGAGTATTGCATCATGATACAGGTTTCTTCAGAAATGTGAGAACTTGTGAACTTAAAAAAATGGAAGTTAAAAACAATTTAATTAGTATGTATTGTACTGTTAATTTGCAATAGAATATTAATTTACCATTTTATTAATTCAAATCTATTAATAGAAAATTCTAATGGCATTTATCGTTCTGTTTAACAACCGAATATTAATTCAATGTTTTGATACAAATCTATTAATAGAAAAGTAATAAAGAATAAGTTCTTCTTGTGAATTGCTTTTATTTCTTTTCTAAAAACATTGGCTAGACTCTCTCTCTCTTTTTAAAGGTGTAGAAACTCTGGTCATGTAAAGCAAGTCTTGTGCGCACACATTTCAGTCAAACCTTTGCTAAAAAGGGTATTGGGTCGATGAGCTACAGATGAAAATAAAACCTGTTGACTGGCACAATGTTGACTGTTGTCAGGCAGTGACATGTTTTAAAAGGCCCATTGGGTAATTGGGTGGAATGGTGACAGCCTGATAGTTGAACATCTGGAGAGTTCACAGCCCTGCTGTATCACCTTTGTGCCCTTGAGCGACTCGAGTCACTTAACCCCTAGTTGCTCTTGGGAGCCTCTCCCTGCAATTAGTGTCTTGCACATCTCCTTGTTGACAGTTATGCAATTCTCTTCCCTACCTTCGCTTACTACTTTTGTTACCTTAATTGAAAACAAGTAGGGCATTCTGCATGTGTACAAATACATCCTACGACCTGGCTGTGTATCAAGAGTGTAAAATGTCTCATGAAACTTCATGCATTTAACCCTGGACTGTTACAGGTTGCTCCTGTTCTGTTTGGTCATTATGCAGAGAAATCAATCATTAGTTGAGCTTTTGGCAATGACACTTAAATGTTGCATAACTTCCTGAAGTAGCAGAAGACACATTTTGCTTTAGGTAGTTCCTAAAATGAATTCTGTGAATAGTAGAGTAAGTTGGTGCACGTTTTTTTTTTTTTTTTTTTCTGGTAAAACCTTACTTTTGATAAATTTGTACTTGATCATAGTTGGGCTTTAACAGTGTGCCACATTTGGATCTACAGGTAAAGCTGTGTTCCTGGCCCGGGATAAGCCCCACCTCTCAGACCTGTGTCATCTGATTCGCCATGACGCACCGTACCTGTTTCAGGAGTATGTCAAGGAGAGCCATGGGCGGGATGTGCGAGTGGTTCTGGTCGGGGGGAGAGTGATCGGATCCATGCTGCGCTGCTCTACCGACGGACGCATGCAGAGCAACTGCTCACTGGGTATGCAATCGTACACTCACCTCATCTAAAATATATTTTAAAAAAATCTATTGCATTTTTAGTAATTAAAGTTTTTCATCAGATTTCGCATTCATTTCAGTTACCATTTTTTATTGTTTTAGTTTTAACTCACAAAAACACTGCCCATTATTTCCCATTAGCCTACCTGCTCATGATTTTGCTCTTTTTATTTTTTGATAGGTGGGGTGGGAATGATGTGCCCCCTCAGTGAGCAGGGGAAGCAGCTGGCTGTGCAGGTGTGCAATATTTTGGGGATGGACGTCTGCGGAGTCGACCTGCTGCAGCTGAACGACGGTTCCTTTGTGGTGTGCGAGGTCAACGCCAACGTGGGCTTCATCGCGTTCGACCAGGCTTGTGGGATGGACGTGGCAGGCACCGTGGCTGACTACATCCTCTCCCTTCTGCCAAGCCGCCTCAGCAGGAAGATGTCATTGCTCTCTGTGGTCTCCAGCACCAGCGAAACCAGCAGCGAGCCCGAGGTGTGTATCCCAACCGAGGTGATAATCCCCACGGAGGTGTGTATTCCCAATGAGATCTGCCCACCCGGCGCTACCTGTGCCATCACTGACGCCGTCTCCACCATGAGCACAAGCTCCACCTCTAGCGAGAGCGAGGTGGATCTAACAGAAACAGGCCCCGCTCCCGTCACTGCAGATCCTGCCTACAATATCAACTCCCTTCTCGCGAGTGAGATAAAACTGTTGACTGAGTGAGTTGGAATTACAGCCACAAACGCACACTTACATATACACACACATACACAAACATCAAAGAGCGAAAACATACTGAAGTGGACATTTTACACACAGAGATGCACACATGTAATCATACTAACCCTCCCTGTAAACCCCCGTCTGAGGCTGCTCCCCTGATGTTTCTTCTCCATTGACAGACTATAGAATTATACAAGTGTACAGTGCAGCTGGAAGTGCACTAGCTAGTGTACACTCCAGCCTGGCTGTAGTGCACCAGCTGGATATGTGTTTGTCACTGTAATTTGAGGGTGCATGCACTGTAGAGTGGTTTTACCAGGACGCGATTCCCAAATGTAACCTTTCAGCTACCAACTGGATTCTGATGTACATACTCTGGGTTAGGGTACACACATACTGACACACACTTAAGGACATATTAAAGTCTGTATTATAGAGAGAGAATGAATAAATTTTGTCTGTTACAAACCTTGTGGTAAAGCCTGGCTGAAGGTATAATGCATCGCATGCATGGGGCGAGAAAGAGGAAACTGAATGGACAGGACCAGGATACTAAGGCACATACCTCTCTGCCCTCGAAAAGCCCACACAGACACATAGAGGGAAAGCAAGAACAAAAACTGGAAAGCTGTGAAAATTCTTATCCATCCTAACTCTTTTAAAAGCATGAATGAGTATGAGTTATTTTAGTCTGTTGCAGTTGCTGCCTGTAGTAAATGAATTACTAACGATCAGACAAGCGTAAAGGTTTCACTTGCTTTGCCGGTGTCAGTAAAATTGAATGACTGATGTGGGACCCGTTTTGAATTACCTTTCTTAATGTGAAAGCGAGGATTTGGCCCATAGGAACAACTTCTTTCTCTCAGGCATCTTCTGTCTGTTAATTCTGCGATGAGGCAGCCATTTTAGAAATCCTCCATTTTGGACTGGTTAAAGCAATCTGTTTGCGGATCAATTGTATGGAAGATATTGTGAGCGGGAAAAAGATACCAACGTCTACTACTCAAATTGGCTAATGACCATACGCCAATCTGCATGTGTGCCACCCCAAAAGCAATTTCCCACATAGAGTCTGAACAGTGATTTGCAGAGAATCCGAGCGAGTAGACTTTTAACTACTAATGTTTTTACCACAAGGGCTGAACGTTTTGCCAACACTAAGCGCTGATGATGAATAAGCTATTTGTCTTCAACGACTTGTTTGTACAAAAATACTGCAACAATAAAACTGAAGTGTCAACTCAAACGGGTGCTACAACTGTTCTTAATTCAGCCCAGTGGTCTAAAAGCCAATGAGAACCTGAAGGAAAAGTGTATTGATTTGAGCTAAATTGACATGTATTTGTTGTACTCCGTTATATCTGTACACAACACATTTCTCACAAGTCTAATTCTTCTATTTAAAGTTAAGCATCTCTAATGTCTCTTTCTGGGAGTCTCTCAAAATCCAAAAATTCTTAATTTCAGCATATTGTCATCGAAGGCAAGCCACATCTAGTCTTCAGGATTCCATACAGCAAACCTAAAGTGGACCAAGCTCACAATCCAAACCAGCTCGGAATGGTTTACAGTGTTAGACGTCATAGTTTTTAGATCTATTAAATGTGAGTTCGGACTTTCAGATAAATAGTTTACATTAAGATGCAATATAGATTTGAAATTTAGTCAACTCAGGGAAGCAGCCTTGATCAAATTCCTCTCCGTGGTAACGTGACACATTCATGCTAGACAGTTCTGCCTATGTGTATCAATAAACAAAAGAACAAAGCGTTATAAAATATTAAGAAATGGATGCTGTGAGACCTGATGCTTACTACACTCTTTTCTTGTGCGTTTTATAATATTTGGTGTTCTGTTGTCTTATTGTTTTCCTAATTTATCTTTTTTTTTTTTTTTTTTTTTTTTTTGAGAAAAAGGTCAAACTGGTTTATATGCGATAATCTTGCTTGAGAAAGACTGAAGAGTGACGAAGGGTTTTAGTGCAAGTTTGACTGACCAGCTGTTGACCACCTGATACACACTCGCACACACTCTTCTCAAGCGTTGTGATTTGCCATCTTGTGTGTGTGATGTGTTCCATCATTCCATGCAACCAGAGACTTGCACCTTCCACCTCTTCCCACGCAAGAACGAGTGTCCCTGTAAACTCCTGACACTTTTCGGCGTTTTTGCGATAACACACCATATGGTTGTCGGACTTACAAGCTTTGCCTCCACTTCAAGGATACAACAGGAAGTTTCTTCTCCACTTATCGAACCTGTGTGACTTCAAAACGTAATAAAATGCTAATTCAGAATGGAGAGATCAAACCTCCATGACAGCAGTTCAAAAACACACCTCTGAACTGAGAGCTAAAATTGCATCATCAGATCGGACACCGTGGAAAACACGGTCTATATGAAGTAGTACTCGATCTGATTTGATGAGCTCTACCACTGTACCCTTCTGACTTGAGCAAGTTGGCAATTAACGTAGCATTACATAACTAAAAATGAAAAGCAACAGTTGCTGCTAATGAACAACTATCTCTCTGGTATGGAAAAGGGAAATGTTTTGAGGTTCCATGTGGTCATTTCATTGCCTTTTTTTTTTTCTTTTTTTTTCGTGGGAACCTAAATGCCAAAAACCAAGCAATGTTGTATAATTTAAAACAAGAAATTACTAGTGATAGAACGCTAACATTGATGTTATGTGTCATTACGTAATAATACCAATAAAGACATTTTAAAAATGTCCAGAACATGAAACTGTGTCGGCTTGTCTGTTTATCTCACATCACAGTTGATAGGCCTTCTCCACTGGTCTTTTATTAGATTTTTGCTGTGGTCTGCCTCATTAAAGGTGTTGTCACATATACTGTTGTTCAGCGAATTTTCATGGGCAAAATCCAGTTATTTCAGGAGGAATCGCTCAGGAATTTTACATGAGGGTAAAATAATTCCTCACACACAGATTTCACGACAGGTTGGAGTTCACAAACTGACTGTTGACCAAGAGACAGCTGCTTGGTTCAAAAGTAACTTAAATGTGAGCTGTGCTTCATACATCACTGTTGAACAAGACAATGGACCTTTTTTGCCCATGAAATTTGGCCCTGACTGCACCTTAATTATACATCAATATCTCCCAATATCCATGGTTTTAATGAATGAATATGAACACTGTACAGTGTAAATACAAAGTTTCACTGTTGTGCTGTATATTGTGGTCTTTTTGTTTTGTTTTGTGGAGGTTTGTGTTATGTAGTTTAGAGGCCAGTCTCATTCCAACTGTTTTCCAGCATATTGTAGTAGGTTATGGATCGACTCTCTCAGTCTGTTTTGCTCACTTAACCCCTGGATCAACACCTCAGCCTTCTTCCCATACTCCAATGCCTATATACACAAACACAAAAACAAAAGGAATATATACCAAAAACAAAAAAAGGAAACTTAATTTTCACATTACACATGAACAGCTGAACAATAACACCCGTTTAATATGATAGTGTGGTAAGTTTAGGGGTTTAATTCGGGGATCGTAGTGTAGTTATACACTACAAATAATGGGATGTTACCGGTTTGATCTAAAAGCTGAGGAGCTGTGAAGTGATACAGTAGAGGGTTTTGTTGTAGTTTGATATGAGAGCTGGAAGGTTGAACAAGTTTGCGATAAGAACTGCGGATTTAAACCGAAGTCGGAGGAATGCTAAAGGAGAATCCCATTACAACGAGAATAGCAGTGCAACAGTCTGTCATTTTCCATCATGGCTTTAGTCTTTAGTGTTAAGCTGCACTGAAGTCAAAAGAACTTAATGTTCATAGCAAGAATTTAATTTGACTTTTGGTTAAGGTTTAGTTACTCGCTATGATTTGATTTTGCAGATCACTGGTGAGGTGAGTGTTGAATTCAGGAGAACAATGTAAATGCATCTCATGAAGCATCTGAGTGGAATATTTTAATGAGTCAATCTTTATTGTTTACCTTGGTGTAGTTGTTGCATAGTAACCACAGCATAGCCAGAGAATGTGCCAACATGGCTGACTGCTCAGGGCGAGGCTTCACACAATGTTCCTCAAACTCTAAGATACATCCCAACATCTGATCAGCCTCCACACACTGGGCCTCATCTACACACAAAAGAGGAAGATCAATGTCAGCTATAATAGCTACTCACAGGTGAGTGCAGTAGTTTGGTTCTGAGAAACCAGATCTATCTGTGAAAGAGGCTGAATTATGAATTCTGTTGAATGATCTCTAGAAGATATTGAGAAGCATGATCTAGCATCTAGTGCTTTGAAACCTATCCCCTTGTAGGGAGTTGCTCCTATCTGACATTGTTGGCCAGACAGATAACTCAACCAATATTTGACCACTCTTTGAGATGAATCGGCTTATAAGCATGCTAGCTTGGTCCATTAGGAGAAGCATTTACACTCCCTAGTGCCAGTTCAGAATTCCACCAACAAGCTAGTCAATGAATAGTTTGTTTCCAAATCATTTTATTGCATAACATTTTATTTTATTGTATTTACACTACTGTTCAGAAGTCTGGTTAGTGAGATTTAAAAAAAAGAAATCAATATTACTTTTCAGCAAAGTCACATTTAACCGATCAAAAGTGACAAATGTATATATATATATATATATATATATATATATATATATATATATATAAAAAGTTCTATACATTTTTAAATAAAAAATTAAAATCATCAAAAATTAAAAAAAAAAAAAAAATGTATTAGGTTTTTGAACATTAATAAGTTTCTTGAGCTGCAAATCAGCATATTAGGATGATTTCTGATCATGTGACACTGAAGACCGGAGTAACAGTTGCTGAAAATTCAGCTTTGCCAGCACAGGAACAAATCATTTTTAGGATATAATAAAAAAGAAAATTAATATACTTTATAAATTTAAAAGGTAATAATATTATTAAAATACGAATATTAAAATATTAAAAGTATTAGCTCATATCATTCATTTTTGTTATTGTATGAGTTACGAAAAAACAAATGCACAATAAACAGTAGAATTTTTATCAATTAGCATTGCACTTATTAAACGTTTAATGTATTCATTTATACATTTTTTTTTTTTTTTTTTTTGCTTATACCTACTGCATTACCGACCATTCAAATTCCAACTGTATATGTCACTGAGTTGCTTGACTGAACAGTGAGCACAGTTGGATGATTGACTTCACTGATCAGTGACACGATATGACTGTCTGCTCTCCAGAGACAGAAAGAATAAAAGTCTGGCTAGTCATGTGTCCTTGATTGATATCAGGTCATGCTTGTTGTTGTATCTCTGTGCAGTCGCATCCACCGGGACATGCAGAGCAGGGCTGGCTGAGCTGTTTCCTGCTATAGCGTCATCTGCTCAGAAGTTATAATATGATGTGGCTAGCCAGAGGGCAGTACTGGCGCCAGTCTACTGACCTCGGGTCAGTCAGTATGAGGCCAGACAACAGAAAGGATCAAGCGTACTGACCACTGACCAGCCAGCCACACTGAGCAAAGCCATCCACGTCACTGGAAGACTCTGCCAAAACACAGCTGAGGTTAATTGGCTTAGAGAGAGAACTAGGACAGGAGTGCTCCATGTCCTCACGGCTGTGTCATTGTTTGATCTTAGTTATCAGTGGAATCAACTAGGTTTTGCTCTAGGACACAACCTTATGACTCTAAATATAATGCTTACTTCATACAAACTAATACATAAACATCCAATCATGTCATAACCGGAACAGGCTGATTTAAAAGCTTATGGTAAATTAAATCCATAGGAGCATAATGACCTAATAACAGTCTTATGATTATGACTACATACAGAAAGCATGACAAGCCTTCATTAGAGAAGAAGAACAGTGAAAGTGAAAGATAGAGAAACACTAAGAAGGACTGTGTTCAAACAACAGAGAACTACTTCTGCAAAGTGACAGCAAATGTCAATATTCCTTTAAGACCTTGAACCTTGTTTCCGCAAAAAAACGACCACAGACAACTTCACAAAGCCAGCATTCATGAAAAAGCTGCAATTTGTTACTCGTTACTCACAGACATCTATGTGGAAATGTATGTATATATATTATATATGTGTATATATACACACACACACACACACATACATGCTGTCTTGATCATAAAACCTGGAAGCATTTTCAACATCTGCCCTGGTCAGCTCAATCACATGACTTGAATATTATCAAAACACTTTGGACAGATTTTGTGTGAAGACTGAGAAGCTGATTCTATTTATTAAACATTAATGGGCATTAATGCAATTCAATTAAAATAATTATTTTCTATTTGAATATATTAAATTCTAAATCTAATTTATTAATGTGACATCACACCTGTTTTCCAGCATGTTGTAGCAGATTATGGATTGACTCTCAGGTTTAAACAGACAGACTATGGATGAAACCTGCTATGATTGCCCTACTTTTAGAGCATAAATAAATAATATTCTCATTTGCAGTTCATAGGGGACATATTGTATTATACAGTTACAGCATGAAATACTATTTAAACCTGTATCATTTTACATAACATTGACCCATTTTATCTCACAATTCTTTTTAAATGCAAGTTTATATCTCCTAGTTCCCACTTTTAACTCGATTTGACTCAATGGTTGCAAGTTTGTCAATTCGGAGGAAAAAAGCCAGGGATAAAACTCATGATTCTGAGCCGAGCCATATTTTCAACATAATAATAATAATAATAATAATAATAATAAATGTTTTTTGAGCAGCAAATCAGAATATTAGAATGATTTCTGAAGGACCATGTGACACTGAAGGCTGGAGTAATGCCGCTAAAAATCAGCTTTGAAATAACAGGAATAAATTACATTTGATAATATATTCAAATAATTAAATAGTAAATAATTAAATAGTAAATATATTTCACTATATTACTGCTACTGCTTGATCAAACAAATGCAGGCTTGGTGAGCCGAAGAGAATTCTAAAAAAAAAAAAAAAGAAAAGTTATTATTAATGTATTATTATTCCAAATTGGTCAATTAAATGTGTCTTTGCACATTTAAAATACTCATAAAAAAAAACTGACCTGACTTTAATAGTACACACACATTTCACTGATTGGTGATTGAATGAATAATGGATTGGATGAATAATGTTTGCGGACGTGTCTTTGTATAGGTTTACTGTCTTACCAAAACACTTCTCTGGATGAGTGCTGCTCTGACTGATACCATCCATCAGCTTACACAGGTGAGTGTGCCATGAATTTGCCACCTGTACACATGCACGCAATGTGATGAGAGATATTTTACAGAGACAGATGTCTCACTGTGTGCTGAGGGTGGGTATGCCCACCTCTGTGTACAGCGACTGGGCAATGTCAGGCTTGTTTTGCTTCAGAAACACATCAGCCATAAGGAAATATCCTCCAGATGTCACAGTACTGCCCAAACCAAACATTTCACTTGCATAGTACACCTACAAATAGGAACAAATATATATGTACAGTCAGTTTTTTAATTAATACACACATAAACAAATGATATCAATAAATGAACATACAATTTAGATTTTTAGTTAAAATTATTCATGCCAGTACGCCACAATTGACCAATCATAATTAACTGTTTCAAAGGGCCTTGCAATATTTCTACAAAATCCTAATGTTTATTACCACACAAACACGCATCAGTAATAAGTCATAGCAGAAGATTATGTTCTTGTACAATTATGTCCAAATGCACACATTTTAGTACTTACATCATTAGCAAAGTGAGTGAGAGCAGATGTGTATTTTCCCATGGCAGCATGCAGGCGGCCCAGGGTCCTGTGTAGCTGATGAAGGACAGTGTGACTGCAGCCTGGTGTTTTCATTACTGTCCACTCGGCCTTTGACAGATACTCATGTGCTTGGGAGAGAGAACCTAAACCTTAACACACACACACACACACACAAACAACAATCGCTATGTATGAACAAAGGGTCCTTGATGCTTCTTGATTTCTAGTGAGCCTGCCTATTAGAAGGTCTCTCTACTCAATACAGCCATCTTTGATGTTTCTGTTGGAAGACACATCCAATGTTTTAAAGATTCATGCCTGTTTTGTTCATCTGTCCAACAAGTTGAAAGCAGCCACAGTGAATTCTCATTCTATCCATATTGTCACGATCACCAGCTGGAGTGCTCATGAGCTCCACTAGAGGGCAAGCCATCACTTAATTTTGCCACTCTGACCCAGATTACATTTCCCAAAACCCCTGCCTTGAAACTCATTATCACACCAAACCTGTTTCCTATCAGTGACACTATATGTGTTGCACTCATCCACACTCACATTGCTGATTATTGTTTAGCTTGTTTCATTTCCGTGTCTTCATGTTTTTGTCCTTGCCTATTGTTTTTGACCTTGGACTGTTTATTTGTTTTTGATTGTTTGCTGCCTGCCCTGACTATTGCCTGTTATCTGGATTACCCTTTTGCATCTGCCTTGGATGTTACTGTTTGCTGGTATTTTGAGCCTGTCTGTTCTGACCAGTCTTTAGAATAAAGCTTGCATTTGGATCCTCATCTCTGCTGTCATACTCCCCATGTTACACATATAGACAGAAGCTTAATTATAAGAGGTGTGTCTCGATCCGCTCCCTAATTCAATAGTGCTCTTCCCAGGGAGTTGGCCATTCTAAGGGGTGTCTCATCATCAAAGTCAAAAAAATCCAGAGAGAATCAGTTGCTCACTATATTTACTTACTGAAAATGCCGTCATGTTTGCAGTCTCCCCTAGTTCTGAGAAGATGAGTGCAAGTGTATTCCTAAAATGCATGGAAAGGAACAGTCCTGCAAACTTTTAATAACTATAAATCAATTAAGGGTTTTTATATGATTAATTGAACAAAATGTTTTAATTTATTTTAATAGATCTTTTTTATTTATTTGTTAATTTATGCATGTTCTGCAATTTTGTGTGGTCTGTGGTTTTCCTGTGGTCTGTAAATTCACAGCCATTTCTCCAGTCTTCAGCATCACACGATCCTTTAGAAATCATTCTAATATTCTGATTTGATACTCAAGAAACATTTATTATTATGATTATTGTTCTGCTTAATATTTTAGTGAAAACCATGGTTTTTGGTCAGGATTCTTTGATGAAAAGAAAATTCAGAGAACAGCCTTTGTTTGAAAATGGACATCTTTATAAGGAAATGTTATAATGTCATAAATGTCTTTACTCTCATTTTTGATCAATTTAGTGCATCCTTGCTGAATAAAAGTATTCATTTTTATTTTAAAAAACTAACTTTTGGATTTTCTTGTCACAGAAATGGAGATGGAGCTCACGACGAAGAGCTTTCAATGCAAGAGTTTCTCATTGAGACAGAACACATCTGCATGACTAGTCTGCCACATGCTGAATTACATAACAATTGCCTTTCCACTCAGTTCATGTCCAAGCACCGCCCTAGAGCCTATCCATAGACCATCCCACAGGAAGTAAACCGGGCTCTGCCAGCTTCAGATTTTAGCAAAAGTTTGTTTCCATTCTCTTCTAAAGTGGAAGTTATTGCTGGTCAGCCTCTAGAGAGGTTCTAGAACTATCAGTGGCTCTCAATCTAATGGAACCTGGAACAATCTAATACCTTGGAGAGATTTGATATTATAGCACAGCACTGTGTTGATTTTTGCATCTGTGTTTCAATGCATGCCTCACCTATATTAGCCTGTGCGAGCAGTAGATAAGCTGGCACCAGTTCAACAGCAGAGGATCCGTGCACTCGCGTGGCCCAGCGCAGGAATAGGAGAGCGGCTGGTAACACATCTTGAAACCTCTTCTTGGACACCCACCTCTGCGACTCTAAATGAGCAATCTCTACTAGATGTTTCTAGTGTCAAAAACATGCAAAACACAGACTAATTACACATCTGCCCTATTGGCATAACATATGACCAAGTTTACTTGATGGAGTACATACAAACCTGTTTCTTCAGTGTTTCTTTGTGGTGATGCTCTCTGTCGGACTGCAGTGTGCCGAATGGTGCAGGTGTGTGGATAGATACCAGCAACGAACAGACTTTTCCATGAATACTGGTCCAATCAGTTTGCTGGTGGTCAGAGTTACTACACACACACACACACACACACACACACACAAACACATACATTCCAGAGATTTTTATTGTTTTTATACAGCTAGTTATAACCAAACTCAAATAGAAAACTTAAAGGGTTAGTTCGCCCAAAAATGAAAATGATGTCATTAATAACTCACCCTTATGCTGTTCCAAACATGTAAGACCTCCTTTTATCTTCGGAACACAGTTTAAGATATTTTAGATTTAGTCTGAGAGCTCTCAGTCCCTCCATTGAAGCTGTGTGTACGGTATACTGTCCATGTCCAGAAAGGTAAGAGAAACATCATCAAAGTAGTCCATGTGACATCAGAGGGTCCGTTGGAATTTTTTGAAGCATCAAAAATACATTTTGGTCCAAAAATAGCAAAAACGACGACTTTATTCAGCATTGTCTTCTCTTCCGTGTCTGTTGTGAGAGAGAGTTCAAATCAAAGCAGGATATCCGGTTCGCGAACGAATCATTCAGTTCACCAAATCGAACTGAATCGTTTTAAACGATTCGCGTCTCTAATACTTTATATTAATCCACAAATGACTTAAGCTGTTAACTTTTTTTAATGTGGCTGACACTCCCTCTGAGTTCAAACAAACCAAAATCCCGGAGTAATGCATGCACTCAAACAGTACACTGACTGAACTGCTGTGAGAGAACTGAAGATGAACACCGAGCCGAGCCAGATAGCGAACAATAGACTGACTCGTTCACGAGTGAAGAAGCGGTTGCATCGGTGTTCGGATCACCAGTAGTTCTTTCGGACAGTTCGATTCAATAAACCGGTTGAAGAAAACGGTTCACCGGATCTTTTGCGCTCGACGTAATGGCGTCATTTGCGATGATTGCCCTTGATTCAAGCCTTCGGTTTACCCGCACCCATAACACTAGCACAGAATCAGTTCAGAATCAATCACCAAAAGAATCAGTTCAGTTCAGACGCTCTGTGTGTCGGTCTGCTTCACGCTGAAGCACACATGCGCAGTATCATCAGCTCCTCGGTTCAAGAATCGGACGCGTCTGACAGAAACGGTTCTTGACTCGTGAACGAGTCAATGTTTTGTTCGTTATCTGGCTCGGCTCGGTGTTCATCTTCATTTCTTTCTTCACAGCAGTTCAGTCAATGTACCGTTTGAGTACATGAATTACTCCGAGATATTGGTTTGTTTGAACTCAGAGGGAGTGTCAGCCACATTAAAAAAGTTAACAGCTTAATTAATTTGTGGATTAATGCGCATTAGAGACGCGATCCGTTTAAAACGATTCAACTCGTTTTGGTGAACTGAATGAATCGTTCGCGAACCGGATATCCAGACTGCTTTGATTTGAACTATCTCTCACACAGACACAGAAGAGAAGACAATGCTGAATAAATTTGTCGTTTTTGCTGTTTTTGGACCAAAATGTATTTTCGATGCTTCAAAAAATTCTAACTGACCCTCTGATGTCACATGGACTACTTTGATGATGTTTTTCTTACCTTTCTGGACATGGACAGTATACCGTACACACAGCTTCAATGGAGGGACTGAGAGCTCTCAGACTAAATCTAGAATATCTTAAACTGTGTTCCGAAGATAAATGGAGGTCTTACATGTTTGGAACAGCATAAGGGTGATCGGTGAACTCTTTTGGGTGAACTAACCCTTTAATGCAATTTTACAATTAAAATAGTTTTGGTTTTTGGGAGCTCTTGTCAGATTTAGCTAATTTCTAGGTACAAATTTGTCCTTAAGATATAAATAGGTACACGTGTCCATGCAGATTTTGTTATATGTGGTTTACCGAGACTCTCCGGCATAATTGTTTTTATACTGAACAAACTGTATTTTCTGTCCCCTTACCCTAAACCCACCCCCCACACAAAACCTCCTGCATTTTTTGATTTTCAAAACAATGTTTAGTATGACATTTGGTTTAGGAGCTCACATGAATAGAGCACCAACCCTGCAAGAATTAAAAATAAATAAATAAATGTAATAACAGGAAAATAAAGAAATAAATGACATAATAAACAAATTTAGTACATCTATAATAAAATTTAATTCTAATTTTTTATTACATTTTTCCTATATGTATTTATTTCTATTTATTTTAACTTTTTTTTTACTTAAACTGAAATAAATAAATGTATTTTAAAATAAATACATACAAACATTAATAAATAAATTAAATATTGAAATAAATGAATAAGTAAATAAAATTTAAAAAATATAATACAAAGGAAAAATACATAAAGCATGTAAAAATTGTATTCCGGGAAGCTAAATAAATTCCAGGTTAAATCTGATTATAAATTAACTAAATATGTTTTCATTAAGTCATTTATTTATTTATTTATTATTTCGGCAGGTTTGGTCATTCACAGAAGAATACTTATAAAACCATATTCACACACATTTGTGTCCTCATAAAACAAACTTGATATTGGCAACAATCTACTTTTGTGAAAAAGACACCAAACAAAGCAAGCAAGCCATACAGGTTTGGAACATATTTCATATTTCATTTAACTATCGGATCAAGAGCTGCCCGTCAAAGAAAGAATTTAGATATTTGCATGTTGACACAGGACTGCTAGACATAATGGCAGCAGTTGCACCATTTTACCATTTCTAAATAAAGTGTAATGTATTATTGTAATGATCTGCCGGTGTTATCTTATAAAACATATATATATATATATAGAGAGAGAGAGAGAGAGAGAGGGTCAAACGTGCTTCATTCAAGCCCTTCACGTGACACGTGTGCGTTGCTTCTCTTCTATAGTCACTAAAAGCATTAATCACTGCGGAAGACGCGGTTATTTAAAAAAACAGAAGCAGAAACACTAGCAAAATAGATCGATACTTTTGATAAAACATTACCCGTAACAACTTTTTCTGCAAATTGCCACCTGTCTTACATATGTATAAAACAGATAAAGCATCTGATCTTATAATATTTATATCTAATTGGGATTAACTGAGGAATTAAAACATTCATTTCTTTTAAATAGAAAACTCTCAGAAGCCTTTGACTCTGAGGACCCAATGTCTTCATCTTTGATTACTATTTTTCTCCCTTTACGAAGGAAAAACAGAGACCGGACTTCTTGGAACTGAATAAACCTGCTGTAGATCGTTGTGAGGATTGTGGCTTCTTTAAAAACAGCAAGTGAAAACTCCAAGCATGCACAAAAAACACACATTTTCCCAGTCATATTTCTTTCCCTTTTTCCTGGTTGGTTTTAAGCACGCGTGGCTGGCTATTCTCTTCTCCCTGCATATAATTTTTCCTCCAGCTGTTTGAACTCGTTCAACCTTTCCATCTCTGCAGTAACACGGCCAAGAATGTGAGCGTGACGTGTGTGTGTTTGGCGCCACCTGCTGTCTGTCCGCGCAGTTACACAGTTAGCACTGCGGTCGGTTGGTTAATATTGTAAGACAAAAACACATAAATTAACTGAATAACTCGATGGCTTCAGACTCACCAGTAAAAGGTGACCAGGCATCTTGTGCACTGCAGTTTCGCAGGTTTCTGGCAAAGTTCGCACAGCTTCTTTACTCCTTTAGGATTTGCTAGCGGGGTAATATTTGCCGACATCCCATATAAATTTACTCGCAGCTGTTTCAGCCTTTAAAATGTGCTGATATTAATACTTTTATTAAGAACTTCAGTTTTTCTTTCAGACAAGATGTTTCAACAGTTTTCTCATTACAAGTCGGCTCACGCAGTAACTCTTCCTTTGTGTTTGAGTTTGTGTTTTTCATTTTAGTTCCCATGGAGACGACCTCGGGGCAGCTGACGAGGATTTGTCTGCACCTGCGATTTTTATGTTTTATATTTGTTTCGTTTTTTTATATACACGATGTGTAGTTTTGTATTTAACAATAGCATTATTATTGGATTTATATATATAACTGTATAACTGCATTGTACATAGGCTATTGTCTGGAAACTTCACTGAAAAGTTTTCCCCTCTTGACCACTACATTTGAAAGACCGGGGTTAGTTGTTACAAGGGTTATTTGTCAGGTAGGTACTTTGAAGTTTTCAGTCAAACGATCAATTAAAATGTAAAGCAGTGACTTTGTTTTTCAAATCTTACAATATACATTTACATAAATGCTGTCCTCCATCTGTACAATAAAGGTTTTCAGGCATGCCAATATTGCTTGTCGAATATTATGAATACTCTAAGTTTACATGCAGTTCATAAGAAGCTTTTATGAAAGCGACTTGCAAATGACAATACAAGTGGAAACAGTTAAAGTAAGACTATACAAATAGTGGTACCATAAAAAATGAATTCCACAGATAACAGAAACATTCTACAGCAGATGGGTAAGTGCATTGTTTTTTTTTTAAATAAATAAAAAATATATACATACACTGCTGTTCAAAAGTTTGGCATCAATCAGATTTTAATGTTTTTTTTTTTTTGTTTTTTTTTTAAAGAAGTTTCTTCTGTTCATCATGGCCACATTTATTTGATCAGAAAAACAGAATAAAAAACAATTCTGTTTTTCTATTTTAATAAAATTATATTATATTGAAATTTATTTCTGCATTTTTCATCTTCATTATGCCAGTCTTCAGTGTCACACGACTAAGTACTAGCTGTACTTAAAACTGAGCTGTAATGCATGGGTTTATTGGCACATTCTGTTGTGAACCCATATAGTGACCACATGCTTCATTACCATTATACATATATCCACACCCTGGGAAATAATAGTGGAAATGTTCGATAACTTTCTTTAAGACTTAAGAGGTACATGTCTACATAGAAACTGACTTTAGTTATTATATTTTTTTTAAAGTAATATAGTCACTCAGCTTCTTCGTGACCTATAAGCTGCACCAAGGAATTATTTTTTTCTGAATTTCTAGACTTCTCACAGTAATAACACATTTACATTTTTCAAAAGTTTATTGACTTGCTCATCCACACACATACACACAAATTCAAAACATACAAATTTTCACACGTGATATGGTTAAAAAAAAAGAAACCTAAAAGATAAATTTATTTTTCCTCTGCCCTGAATGCCTTGTAAGGGCCAGATTCTACACGCTCTCCTAAATTAATCATGAAATTGTGAGTTTGCATGGAAATCTCTGTGCACAAACACACACAAGTACATACCCCTGTGTCTCTTCACCTCAATCTTTCTGACAGGAGACATTTTAAAAGCATGCTGGTTAGTGTCACTTCTGGCAATACACTGATGGAAAAATGAGAAGAGTTTAAATGCATTGAAAGGCTTAACCCCTTTTTCTCAGGGTGGTCCATTTTCTCTATACAGCAGTATTTTCATTCACACAATTACCAACACTAATAAGAAATCTACCTGCACACCTAGTAGAGTTCAGACAGCTCTGATCCTGTAAGAGAAGTGTAGTCAAAGCAGTGATACTGATCTACTCTGAGATACTGAAAACGAGTCGTTAACACTGCTCGGATTCTCTTTCTGCTGTTTTGTCTAACAGCTGCTGTTATTCGGCAGAGCTCTGAGATCACATCACCAGAGAACTGTATACAAGCATTTATCCCTCAGGACCATACAGATACATTTCTACTCAGGAAAAAGGTCAAGTAAATAGCCCTACACTGTGAATGCTGCGTGTGCAAAACTCAAGAGTGTGAATTTGACCTTAAAATGTACAGAATTAAAGTGCACATTAAAAAACTGCCATCTTAGGTGACTAAACAACAACACTAGAACAGATCTACTCCTTTGCAGAAACTGCTGTGAACCAGCATCTTTGATTCACTTATTTGACCTTATCATCACAATGAATGACAGCTGGCAGAAGGTAGTGGTGCTTCCTCCCTTTTGTTTCAATGTTTTCGAGTTAAATTGGCTCGCTGTAGAAAGTCATGTTGTTTTGTTCTCAGAATCTACAAAGAATAAGATGGCTTGAGAAAAAGCTGAAAAATATTCCTTCACCTATTTGAGTTTGTAAAACGAATAAGAACCTTAGTTTTTCAAATAAACGCGTTTGCAGATAACACTAGCAGAACTTTATATTCATATTCTTTATCTCTAGCAAACACAGATTCAGTACCGTTTTTGTTGCTGGCTCAGTTTTAAAATGAAGCACTACTCTCCTCTTGGTATGAAAGAAAAAAAGCTAATTAATCGCAGACACTACACATCCTCCTGAAAAAAGGTCAGGGGTTGTATTGTTACATGTATAGCTGTTAAATATTAATACTTGCATGTAGATAGAAAGGCACTTAAGTAAGGCACAGGATCTGTAGGCAATGGCAACCATATTAAAACCGTTTCTAGACATTTAAAAACAATGTGGTCAAAAAGACAAGTGAACACAATTTTAAAAGGATCCCGTTGGAATGTAGTGTAACCTAGTGAAATCATCATCATCTTCACTAAATGCCACATGAAACGGAGAAGCTGAAGCACATCACTGGCAGACTTTTCATGCGAAGTGTCTCGAATGAAAACAAGACATTTGCAATAATGTGTCTGTAAAAATTGTAACCACAGAAATCTTCATGTTACAGTACAGAGAGTCTGATAACCAAAGTGAAATCATGATATCACCAGAGCAGGAAGCAGCCTGTCAAAAGAGAAATTAAACATTTGAATTAAACCATAAATTCTACTGCCATGCAAAGGCAAAAAACAGTAATTACGCATTTACCCTATTTCATACCCTATTTTCACAAGTTTTTGACATGTCCAGTAACAGACTAGATTTCCAAAACTATGTTCAGAGCACAAAAGTTGATAATTTCTGTGTTTTGCCTTTAAATGGCAGTCTAGCAAAGCCTGGGAGTATTTCCATTCAGAACAGGAAAGACTACATAGACATCCTAAAGCAAAACAACTTCACACACAACTAAAAAAAAAGAAAAGAAAAAAAAGAAACGTGTATCCTACATATAATAATGACCTTTAGTCCAAAAACACTATATTTCTAAGATGGAAGACAGACAGAAGAGTCAAAGATCTCTCTTACTTCTATGTCTTCAACTAACAAATTCTGTGTGCATGTTTCATTAATACTCTAAAAGTTCTGAAATGTGCGTTTTGTGGCTTCTTTTAACAGTGCATAACCTCTGTTATTCTGGAGTCAAAAACTAGGAGCGCTCTTATAATGGTTAAAATATATACCACAAAAAGGTGACTTGTGACATTAGGCACAGAGACACTCTCATATGAATCTCGGGAGGGTGACAGTAATGCCTGAGGTGTGTGTGGGATTGCATAAAGCGAATTTCTTGGCATCATAGTCCTTTGTGCTGTTTTAAACACTGGTTGAATCGTTGAGTAATGCATTTAGAGGGGGAATGGATGGCCAAAACCCAAAGACATGGATTGTTGGTGTTTGTCCACATAATATTGTGTGCTTCTCAATTTGGCAACGTCAGATCAAGCATCCAGTGCGCCTCCATTCACCTCCCTTGCCTTCTCGTTCAGGACATTGTCTATGTTGGTTTCTTCATCCTTCTCTTCCTGTCTAGTTCTTCTCTCCTCCTCCCTCTTCTCTTTGTCCAGTAGCCGGTAGTTGATTCCCATTCCCACGAACAAGAATACGCTGGCAATCACCAGGATGGCTCCACAAGCCTGATATGTGTATTTATAATCACCATAATCATCATTGAGTTTTCCTGCAGAAATGGAAGAAAAGGACAAACAGGTTTGTCAGGCTCTTTTACACACGAACTGGAACAGGATATATTATGAAATTCAGTGATTAATTCAACTGAAACAGAAAAAAAGTCAATTTTAGTTTGAATGTAATTTTTAATTAGGTTGTAACAGTAATAATAACATTAATTAATATTAAAATTACTTTAAATATTTTTTATATTTATTATACAACTTTATAAAATCGTATATGTTTATATTTTTGATAAAAAGGTATTTTTTACATTTAGTCAATATTTTGTCATATTTGTAGTTTTGGTATTCTAGCATTTTACAGCAAACATTTAACCATTTTACATATGTAATTTGAGTAATAATAACTTTCAAATATTTATTATTTTTCACTTTAACATGAATTTGTATATATTAATATGTTTGTTATAAATATTCTTTCTAGTCAATGTCATGTCAAATTCATTCATTCGTTTTTATATTAACATTATTAATATTAATATTGAGGTATCTAATGTTATATATCAATATGTTTGACAAAAATCTCCTTTAAATTCAGACAAAATTAAACCAAATAGTCAAACATTTTACACATTATATAAAATAATTAAAATTGCTTATAAATGATAAAATTATTATTATTTGATTTTAATATTTCATTTTATATATTAATATATAAGAAAATATAAAATGTATCCTTAAAAATGTTTATGTTCAACTAAAATGACACTCCTAATACATTTATTAATCATAATTCAATTAAACTGAATATTCAAGCACTTTATATATTAAAGAGCCACACAGATGGGAAATCAAAAATTACCTGTATTACAGTGTATTATGTAGCTGTCCATCAGTGTAAACAATGTGCAAAGTAAAGTACACGATTTATAAAGTTAGTGGCTTCTAAAGTAAGGAGTCGACTCTGAATCGCTGAAACGAGTCGTTATAGATTTCAAATCTTTTGCCCATCTCTATGTACGTCACTAGGAACACTTGAAAGTGAAAGTGAAGTGACATTCAGCCAAGTATGGTGACCCATATTCAGAATTTGTGCTCTGCATTTAACCCATCCGAAATGCACACACACAGAGCAGTGAACACACACACACACACACACTGTGAGCACACACCCGGAGCAGTGGGCAGCCATTTATGCTGCGGCGCCCGGGGAGCAGTTGGGGGTTCGATGCCTTGCTCAAGGGCACCTAAGTCGTGGTATTGAAGGTGGAGAGAGAGCTGTTCGTGCACTATCCCCACCCACAATTCCGTCCGGCCCGAGACTAGAACTCACAACCCTTCGATTGGGAGTCCAACCCTCTAACCATTAGGCCACGACTTCCCTTGCATAAACTTTGCATAATAATCTTTGCATAATAATCTCCGCCTACCGTCTTGGGAGAAACGGAACTCTGACCTGCCCCACCCCCCACACAGACGCTCTGGTTGGTGTGATAGCATAATAATGTCAAGGAGACAGTGTGTTTTTAATTGTAAAGGCAAGTTTGTTTTATTTTCACTGCCAAAAGATGAAGATCAGAAGAACCAATGGCTAAAATTCATTTTTACCACAATACCAGAGCAGTACAACAAATCCCTTTTGTTGAGTTCATAACATTTCACTGATGACTGCTTTTCTAATCTCGGTGAGTACAGCTGGATTTTCAAAGTGTTTGGCCATAAAAGAGGGTTCATTACCAACTTTATTTAGACCAACGAGCATCTCCGAATCACAACGCGAAGTATGATTATGAAGTTATGTGTTTGTTTTCTCCCGAGCGTCTTATCAGTATGTGTGCTGTCTGCAGCCTGTCTGCGCTGATCTTCATGTACAAATGTATTAAATGTATTAAAATGAAGTGTAACTCCGTGAATACTCAATGAAGGGACATGAGAGATATCTATAGAAAGCTTGACATGTCTACTTTAAAACTAAACAAGTGCTGCCGAAAACAGATATTCTGTGATAAAGTAATCCATATGAAAACAACGCGATGTCTGTTTTTCATGTCTCCCTTTGTTATATCTAATGTGACCACGCCCCCGCGCTGAACGCGCTATTCAGATTCAAACTGAAGCACGCGGCTTGAATACACCCACACAGTAGAAAAAGCAGCGAGACTGTTCAAGTTTTTTACATTACTGTTTGCTTCGCGGTGAGATGAATAAGACATAATTCACCCCAAACAGATGCTAACGCATTGTTTACACTGAAGTTGTGTGCAGAACAACCAATCAAAACTATGTCAGTTGACCAATCAGAACAGTATGCTACCGAAAGGTGGGGTTTAAGGAAACTGAATCTTTTGAACAGCTTCGCGCGAACCGTTTGGGGATCTCTGAGAATTGAGGTAATTTTAAAATTATATTTTGACAAAATGACAATGTTTTTTAACCTAACAATGGATTTAAACCTAATGTACAGGACTTATAAACAGTGATAGGAAGCTTAGAATTTTCATCTTACTGGCTCTTTAAATGTAAACGTGCATCAATGAATAATACATTTTAAAGGGAAAATTGTATCATCATGACTTTTCTGTGGAACATAAAATGGTCAATGGTAACCATAATGTTTTTTTTTTGTGGAAGTCATACTGGTTCGGAACGACATGAGGGTAATGCCAACTGCAAACTTTGTGTGGACCATGAAGTGAAACGGATTTACACTCAGTCTTACCCAGTAACGGAGGACTCAGCAGCACAGGCACACACTCCACAATGGTGACCAACCCGACAGCACTGGAGAACTTCTGAGTGCCCACCAGGTCCATGAGAGTCTCAAACAGCACGGAACTCAGCCAGCCATATGCTAGGCCGAAAAACACTGCATAAATAGCAAAGCCCACAAAATCGGTGGAGATTGGTGCCAACAAGTGGCAGACGCCATTATACAGCACAGATGCGGCGAAGAAGTACTGGACACGTGGACGGACCCAGCGAGTGTTGGCCACCAGGCCCATGGACGGCCGAGCGATCATGTCAGCGAAGGCCATGATGGACAACAAGAACGCAGCCTTATCCTTGGAAATCTCTTTACTCTTTGCATAGTTACTCAGGAACACCAGGGGTGTAAAGAGGCCGAAGAACATGATGACATTTCCGAACAGGTACAGCAAGAAGCCTCTGTGAGTGAACAGGGTCAGATCCAGGAAGCTGTTGATGGTCTGAATGCATGTTTTTTTCTCTTGGGGTTTGAGCTCTCCATTCTCTTTTGGACTGGCAGGTTGTGGTTTTGGTCCAATGGGTCGCATTAGTGACCCCGCAACACAGCAGTTCAGCAAAGCTCCGCCCAGAATGAGGAAACTGCCCCTCCACCCAAACTGATCATACAGCCAGCTGTTCAGCGGGGCGAGGGTGGACAAGAACACTGGGCTGCCCGCCATCGCGATGCCATTAGCTATTGGCCGGCGCTTGTAGAAGTATTTGCCAATCATGGTCAATGCTGGATTCAGATTAAATGACAAACCCAGTCCTAGAAACGGGAGAAAACCGATTCAGAAAAACGATTCAGACACTTTCACTATTTAATTGTACCCACATGATGCATGTCATTCAGTGTACTTACCACCTATAATTCCCACACAGAAGTAAAGACCCTCCACTGTGTTACAGAAGGATGCGGCGATTAATCCTGTCCCAGACAGACAGCCCCCAACAATCATGATTGGCCGACTACCAAACTTATTCACCAGAATACTACTGATCGGTCCTGTTGAGAGAATACAGGTTTGTTAAAAAAGAAAATAATAATAATGATGATGAAAATATATATATATATATATATATATATATATATATATATATATATATATATATATATATATATATATATATATATATATATATATATATATATATATATATATATATATATACATATACACACACACACACACACATACATACACACACACAAACTTTAAAAGAAATAATCTTATTTATAGCTAAAAATAAAAATAAACAATTCTAAAATAATAAACATAAAACACACCAGAATGGTAATAATTTAATAATTCTTATTTTATATTCTATTCTTTTGTTGAAAGCTTGAAAACCTAAGAGAAAACAGGTGATTTATTAAATAAATCACCAGTATGAGTAACAATTTTGTAATTCTTTTATATTCTATCCATTTGATATGACGTTTTACAAAAATGGTCAACTTGAAAAAACAAGGTGGAATAAATGAAAAAAGTAAAACAAAAAGGCCTCACAGGGTTGCACAATTTGTAAACCTCTGATCAAATAAATAGAATACAAAACAGCTCACATAATATTTACTTTGTCCTCCTGAGGCTGACAACCAACATTTTACCAATGATTTGTTGCAAAAGAAAAATCTCTTCGTTTCAGGCCGCATTTAATATCCTTTTAATGCTGCACTCACATAGTTCCACCACATGATGGCATCACAACAGAAGTCACTCGCACCAGCAGGACTGCAGGAGGACACAGCAGACTATTTAGAGGAAGGAAACTGTGAAACTTCAGTAAATGACATGATCAACTGAGCTGGTGTGAATCAGAAAAACATAAGCAGCAGAATGAGACCAGCCTCCAGCAACCAGAACAGGAACTTGCTATTTCTGTGCGTCTTTGTGTGTGGCAATTCATTTCAGTTAACTTGCCTCCAACATTATGTAAACCAAACACAACCAGCAGCCTTATATAACCTTCCTTTTTGCAACACAATTACTGGAAGTTCCCTCACTAATACAATTGCAAGCTATACTAATATACTTATATATATATATAACGCTTTTCTAGGTACTCAAAGCGCTTTACATATAGGGGTATCTCCTCATCCACCACCAGTGTTCGGCATCCACCTGGACGATGCGACGGCAGCCATAGTGTGCCAGAAAGAAAATCCTGGGATTTTTAAATGACCACAGAGAGTCAGGACCTCGGTTTAACGTCTCATCCGAGGGACGGTGCTTGTTGACAGTATAGTGTCCCCTTCACTACACTGGGGCATTTGGACCCACACAGACCACACTGCTGGCCTCACTAACACCTCTTCCAGCAGCAACCTAGTTTTCCCAGGAGGTCTCCCATCCAGGACCTGACCAGGCCCAGCCCTGCTTAGCTTCAGTGGGAAAACGGTCTTGAGCTCCAGGGTGATATGGCTGCCGCCTATAATAGTATTATTATTTTTTTTTTTTAATAAACTGTTTGGTAGTCAGTGCTTTGCTTTTCTTGTGAAAGGCTCCATTTAGACCAATGAGAGTTGAATAACTTCATTACCATGTTGACAAAACAAGCTTTTGGTTTTCAGTAAGTTAAGACTTTCAAATGAGAAACACAGAAGAGACACAGTGATGTTTGGCATGGTTCCACTAATAACCAAACCTATATTAGACAAATCCATCACAGTGTTATCGAGAAAGTCTGAAACCCCATAAAAATGTAATAGCAAATAATACCGTGTACATACAGCCCTAGCGAATGCTAACATGTCAAATAGCTTTAAAAAAGGCTACATAAATAGTTTATTTTAGCGTACAGAAATGTATAGACAATTAACAACTAAAATTGTTGTAAAGTTTGCAGATATTTCATTTCAAGCAAGAATTTATATGTGCCAGTTCACCATAAAAGCTAATCTTTCATCAGGATGAGAAACTTTCCTTTTGGTTTCAAGCAGCCAATGAGAGTTCAAAGCAATTTGTCTGTCCCCCAATCACATTCCTCAAATTAATTTATTCTGACAGGCTTTGTGTAGCACCAAACGGGCCATCACTTCCAGTCCCAAAAGAGACAAAGGCAGCAGTGGTCCCAAAGAATACACACATAAACGATTATATAAACTGGTTCAGAGAGACGGGAGAGTCAGCAGAGGATACGGTTCAGACATTTAGTCAGAGAGCTACTTGTTTTTACGGCGAGGATTTCAGCTGTACAACTTACAGGAGCAGCACTGTGACTCCTACTAAAAATCAAACGCTTTACAAGGCTGAAAACAGCCAGTGATGTGCCAACAAAGAGATATTACATGGCATAACATCAAATCAGTGCTCACATGAGCCAAGGGAAACAGGTCAGAACACACACACACACACACGATTTCTCTCATAATTATTCTGGATCTTGAAAAAAAGTACAGGACTAAAGGGCCTCAACACTAGATTTTGTGTTCAAATCACTTTTCATTCATTCCTTCATTCCTTCATTCATTCCCAAATTGGAGTCTATGAGGGAAGGGCAGAGAGTTTGTGAGTTTACAAATTATTAAATCGTTAAAGTGTATAATTTAATTAAATAAATGCTTTATTAAAAATAACAAAACATGCTAGTCATGTATGGTTACATTTTTGAAATATGAACTTAAAAGGGGTACTGAAGTAAATGTTTCAGATCAACAGTGTTCAGCAGACAACAAAGTTTGGGAAACCCTGGTGTTGATTCTCATTTTGTGGCTTACTAAAGTTCAAGTTTGGACAACTCTCATCTGCAAAATACAGCAACAAGGTGTTTGACCAATAGAGGCTCTAAAAGTCACAGATTGACCTCTTGGTCAAATGAAAGATGTAATAAACTCTCATTGTCAGTTTCATAATACTACAAGAGAAGTGAAATGTGCAAATGGTAATATTGTGAAATATATTATTATGATGAAAAAATATATATTCTCTGTTAATATATTTAAAATTTTAATTTATTCCTGTGCTGGCAAAGCTGAATTTTCAGCAGCCATGACTCCAGTATCACATGATCCTTCAGAAATCATTCTGATATGCTGATTTGCTGCATTCGATATTTTCAAAGTTTAAAAAGAACAAATTAAAATATAGATCTTTAAAAGAATGTCTTTTATGCCACCTTTGATCAATTTAATGCATCTTTGCTGAATAAAAACAAAACTTAAACTTTTGAGAAGTTGTGTATTAACTGATACTCGTATTTGTTAGCAGAGTTTGAAATAATTTTGCATTCTTGATTTAGTGCCTTATGACAGAAAAGAAGACAAAAAGAGAAAAAGATTATTTCAGCAGGTTACAGCACACGCTCATTTGCCGAACATTTACATTTATTAACCTTTCACTTTTCCTTTCAAAAGACAAGCACACTTAAACTAACTGGTTCAAGAAAGAAAAAAAGAGCATCTCTCTCTCTCTCTCTCTCAGGTTAAATGTGACTGGAAGAGCCTCTTTGTTGAGTTCAGGCTACGTGCAAAGCCACATGTACATAATGAAGTCTGCGTTTGGAAACCACTGACACATTCCACTTCAGGAAGTGGCATCATCAGTCTACACTGTCCTCAGTCAAATTCTCTATTACGTGGCTGACTGAAAATATTAGTCATACTGGAAGTTCATGTTCGGATCCTTCCAAGTATGGTGTGAAGTGACTCAGCAACACTTCAAACCCTTAACAAAAAAATCTTTGCCCTTACTCTCAAACCTGGCTAGGCATCTCATCAATTGCCTTTGCAGTTAAAAAATTAACACATGAATTACACAGAAGTAGTGAAGTGTAGTTTAACAGTCTGATCAGGAAAGCATTCTGGGTGACTGCCTGCAAGGACATCAGGTTAGAAAACCAGTTTAAACCTGCCTCTACACAACCAGCTTAATTAAAGGAAAAGTTATAAAAATTCAAGCAAACAAACAGATGTGCAGCCCTGCAATGCACATCAGTAGCAAAAAGCATGTCAGGGTTTAAACACACAGCTGTGTTTCAGTTCTGAACTTATTTTACTCTACCAGAACACAACCCCAACAGAAATTAAACCTCTGCAGAGAGAGCGGTACTCAAAATACAGAATTCACAGTTTTCAGTCATGTGACTGGCACAGAGACACAGAGGGCAAAACATCCATTGAAAGTGCAGCGCAGACCTGACAATTTTCCATCCCTTTCAAACCATGAATATTTAGATCACCTCTCAAAAGAAGTATGCATGAACAAACTGTCAGTTCTGGACAAGTTAACATGAAACGTGTTTAAAGTGGCATAATGTACTAAAACAGTGGCATTAAAAGACCACACTCTGCATACACTTTACTGATAATGCATACTCTATACAGAACAGGCGAGCAGATGACCTCAGAATATGAATGTGATGCTCTAAATTGCTAGCTAAAACTTTACTATGGTTTTCGAACTGGAAAATGCTTAAAAGGTCCCATGACATGGATCATTTCCTTATCTTTAAATGCTTTTTAATGTTCTCTTAGGTGTACTTATATTGTTAGTATGTTTTTTACATTTAAAATTTAGAAATAAAAATCATTTTTAGATCCTGATATTAGCCCTCTGGCTTGAATGCTCTGTTTGAAGGGGCGTGTCTGCTGTGAGACTCCGAGTAAACCACAACTGTTGTGATTGGCTGATATCACAACAGTAGATATATATAATTTTATTTTATTTTTTTTACTATTACAGGCTGTCGAGATTAACGAATCGTGGAAGTGTTGATTATATAATAATTTTTTCGATCTTTTCCCCATCACATGAAAGGCTGCAGATGACACATGAATACAGTAAGAGCTCCGTTGTGCAGCCTAAGCGTCATTCGTTGTAACGGCAGTTTGGGCAAGTGTGCAGATATACTCGCGATGTGTAACAGCTCAGGAAAAAAGCGAGCGTTCTTTGATTGCTCTCTGTATTTAATTCACAATTTAAATATCAGATTTGTTTCATGCTACTAAGAGAAACAACGTGAAGTTGATCGTTTAGTCACTGGCTTGATTCACTGATGCATAAACAGTATTAAACGATTTAGAAAGAAAGTCTGTGTGAACTTGAATGATTAGCTACACATCAGAAATCACTGATCACAGATCAGGCATTAATGAACACTGTTACTCACTGTTTGTGCCGGTGCTGTCGAATCCATATCATAAAAGTCTGATTGTAAAGCCTGTGCTGAATTATATGTAAATATTTGGGCGGGCAAAGCAGAGAAAGGGAAGGTGACAATTCTCGTTGCAACGTCACAACGATGAGATTCAAGATCAGTCTGTTCGAGCTTCCATTTTCTCAAAGGCAGAGAAAGATAGAAAAATCTCAATTTACACCGATTCAAATTTCTAGAAACTTGGGGACCATATACAGGCTAGGGGATCTCATATTAATCTTAAAAAACCTCAGAAAGTGAAATTTTCATGTCATAGGACCTTTAACATCAAATGTTAAGCACTGCATTCATATTTTGATTTTTTCTGCATGCCTGTATATAGTATGTTTTTTTTTTTATATAAGGTATGTATTTGGTTTTAGCAACTTGAATCAGCCACATTGAAAGGATGCTATTCAATTATGACAGAAAGAGAAATTGACTAAAAAACAAACAAACAAACAAAAGGGAATTTCAGGTGATGTCAAATCACAAGTTTTTAAGTTAAAAATACACTATTAATATGCAATATTAAATCGACATTATTAAAGAGACTTATAAGCTCATAATAATCTTACCAACCCCAAACTTTTAAAAATTTTTCCTCTTTCTTTCTCCAAACATTTATTATCAAATGCAGGGCCTGAATTTCGTTTTTTAAACTGGGGGGGAATTCCCCCCTTACATGGGTCACATGGGGGGGATCTAAAGATTATGGGGGGGCACCTGCCCCTTTGCCCTTTGGTGCCCAAAGTGCCCTTTTGTCAAAGCAAAATTTCCTCTAATTTTTTTTTTTTGTCATAACGTTTCCTTTTGTGAATGCCTGCTCATGCCCAATCTAAATATTAGTAAAATTTTGAATAATAATTTAGCCGTCAATAAGATGACCAACATGACTTTTGACCTGACGACGACGACCTCCTCATCCGACCGGGACGATTTGTCACGCTGCACGCGCATTTTTTAATTGTCAGAGGATATTATTTTCAACACCGCGGAAGCTGGTAAGTGGTGTTTCATTCTCAGCGAAGTGATTATGATATTTATTTACTTATTATTATTTTACAAGAATGACGTGATGTGAGAACATGCAGATGTGTTGTTTATATTGCGGTGTGTAGCCTGTAGTGTAGAGTAACGTTAGCGTGCTGTTTGAGGGAGAAACGTTTCACAGGCATCTAGGGCAGAGGCGTCATGCCCATTCAAAGATTTCTGAGCCAAGTTGATTTTAAATGCAGCTTCCAAACGACCCAAAAAAAAAAAAAACAGCAGAATAATATTTTTTATATATTTGATATAATCACACTGTTGTGATTAGATCGTTCAGCATCAGCTGCTAAATTCAAATCTGTGTTCGCTGGCTGGCGCTGAGCCAGAGACGTTCGCACAACGCTTCATGATAACCAATCAACGGTTCTGTTGCGTGAATGCAATGGCCAATCGGAGACGTGCAGAAGAGTCATCATGAAACGCGGTGTTTTTGTTCACTTGCTCGCTGACTGAATTATTTAACGAATTCTTTCTTCAGAGAGAGAGAGAGAGAGAGAGAGAAAACAAACGAAAAAAAACCTGATGTGCATAATGTAATGTAAAGTGATTCAGTGATTGTAATGGTAGTTTTTGAGAGTGCCTGAACTCTGGCTAAACTGAATGAAAATGTTATTTGATAATGTAAATGTTCTTTACTCTCTGAAAAATGAAAGTGTTAAAATAAGTAACTTACAATATTGTTATTAAAATTTACATTAAATGCAAATTCAGTCGTATTAAAAATATTTTATGGCATGATATGGCACTTATGTAAAACGTCGGGGTTTTAAGTGTAGTTAATAGATTACACTACCTTTCCATTTATTGATCAAATAACAATCTATAAAGGTGCAAAACGCGTTTACTTATACGTTTGAGAATTGAGGTATTTCCTGATAAATTAAGCATGTTTGGAATTTTGAATAAAAGGGAAAAATAAATAAAACATAAGCCTATATAAGTTATACAGTGCTTTCATAGCATGACTCAGTTGTTTATTGTTTTGTATCAATATTTAAGGTGGACTTATTGATTAGGTACAAGAATAGTAGTGATGGTTAAAATAATAGATTGATAATGAAATAGTAGATTGTGCCTTGTTCTTAGATGGACAGAGACTGGAAAGTAATAGATCAGATGAGGAGATGGAGATAGAGGAAGAAAAAGAGGCAAATGTAGACGCACAAGTGACAGAAAGAGCAGGTAAGCAAGCCAGGAGACAGAGGCTGGTGAGAAAGAGGAAAATATAGAGTTGTTTTCTGTAGTTTTTACTATAACAGCTGTTCTTAATTATTTTGTAGAACAGAGAAGAAAAAGCCTTCAAGTTGGGACAATTTAAGACATTTCAGTTTCTAATCCCAGAGCTATTATTAGGTGGAAATAATTTTTATTTTTTTACTTTTAAACTTAAAATTGTCTCTTCTTGTCTTTTTCTTTTTAAAAACTGCATCACAGCATTTGCTGCCATATCAATACATAATCATCCATATCGATACGCAAATCGGCAAGGAATGCTTCACAATATATTGCTGTATTGCTATTTTGAACCGCGCTATTTAAAGCCTTGTTCCATGTGCCCCTTTTATACATTGAGCACCTGCCCCTCCAAAGGTCTCTGCACGGCCCTGCATCTTACAAACTGAGCAGCTCATAATCCCATCGTTAATTTCTAGCCAAGGGTAAATTTTTAGCCAGTTCGTTTGAAATTTATCCTTTGACTGCTTCACCTCTGTAAGATTTCTTTGTGGATCTTCGGTTTGGCTGCTTGTCGGCCTTTCGTTGTCGGACACTTTTTTTTCTTTGGATCGTGATCTGCATCATCCGAACTTGTCTTTCGCTTCAGCCAACGGTCCATATTTAAACTACTACGCTAACCAAACAATTCATTGTCTGTGGCCGTGTTTGTGCGCGCGGGAAATATGCTGCACATAATGAATAGAAAACTAGGGGAAACGCGCAGTCACATGCTCAAACAAGTGGAAAGCTCGGGCGCGCGCGCGCCGCAGTCTCATTTCCACAAGCGCTTGCACTCTCGTGGCGTCGTCGTTGCCATGCAACCAACTGCGCTCTCCATGATGACAAGAAGGATCAGCAAAATATTAATTGATTTCTAGCCCTTGCGTTAACTTTATTACTAGATATATTTATAGATATATTTATGGAGATGAAAAATAATAAAGGCGCCCTGTACAGCTATGATCAGCTGTTCGGCCGAGCATTCAATGTTGTGACGCTGTAAGCTGATCAGTTTGTTCGTTGCTGCCGCACTCTATCACTCGCACACCATAAAGAGCAAAATGTTTTTTAATGTTTCAGTTTCGTTATTACAACGAAAATTTGGAAGCGGATAATTTCTTCACAAACAGCTCATTTTGACTCAAAATGTTAGAATGCTGCACCTACACTTGATAGTGTGAATAAGATCAGCGCAACGCAGACCGCTGCATTGACAGCGTGAAACATGATCTGTGTACAGCAGCCAGGGCTCCGCCGTTTACTGTCTATGAGCTCAGCGCCGAGACAGAAAATGCCGGTCCAGCGCTGATTGAGGAATTACATTCGAAAATAAAAGACAATTTGACATATTTTTTCTCGCATCTGTGAATTTATTTTTTAATCATTTGCTCTGAGATGAAGCAAATATATTTGTGCGGGAATTTCTCGCACTATAAATGCTAACCTTGCGGGAATGGTTTAAATTATGCGCAATCCCCGCATTCCCGCACCGAAATTCAAGCCCTGAAATGTAATAAAATATTCCATATGGGTGAATGATAACATGTTTAGGGTAATTTGGAGATATATATATATATATATATATATATATATATATATATATATATATATATATATATATATATATATATATATATATATATTTTAATTCAATTCTCACAGAGAGATAAAGTAGTAGACTAAGTAACAGGATGGACAGAAGTGACAGCAGTAAATGGAACTGACCTCCTCCATACATGACAGCCAGCATGATTGATGAGATCCATGACACTTGGCTGCTGGTGGCATTGAAGACCACCTCGATGTCTTTGAAGAACACTGTGATGGACTTGGGGAAGGCATAGGAGAAGCCAATGCTGATAAAGGCCCCTACCACCACTGCCCAGCCCCAGCCTCCCTCAGGAGGAGTGTAGCCCACCGGCCCTCCTATCGCTGGCGCCATCTTTACACACACACGCTGACGACGAAGACGACGAAGAAGAGACGGATCAGCTGAGCTTCAAGCGCACTGGATCAGTCTGTGAGGAGAAAAGGAGAAGGATTTACAGCAGAGCGCACACAAGCACAGACTGAAAGAGAGAAGATTCACACAGTAGTTCTCAACCCATGTGAACTGTGTCAGATACTAGTCCACACTGGCTGAGATTGAGCTCAGGGAAAGTTATCCACGCGGACAGAGCAGGAGCACAGCATGTGAATGAACCAAGCATGAACACAAACACTGTGTAAAACAGCTTTTAGTTTGAGCAGAACTGCTTTAGAAAGTTACTTTTAAACTGAGCTGATGTCAAAATACACAAACATACAAGACCTGAACACATCAATTGTCCTTTCCCCCACAAGTAACACAGAGAATAGGCTTAGATGCCTTCACACACAGAACAGAGTCCCTCAGGCTTCAGTGCACAGAAAACATTCATTTGAGCACGAAAGTCATGTTCTCAGCCTGTTATGTGTGCTCAGGGAGAAAGGCTAAATCACTCCAATTGCCCCAGAGAGGAGGAAGGGCAATATATCAGAGAGGATAAAACATGGGTGTAACGGCTTTTAATTAAGTCCTCTCAATGTTGCACTGTTTCAGGCAGATTCTATTTGTGCACTCGGAAAGCTGCTATGATGCAACTACTGTCAAGTATAGTATGGAGCATTGTGTATTTTCAGGGTCTGCTTGGAAATATTTGGATTTTGAAATTGTAACTTAAAAATATTATGGGTGAGAACTGATTAAAATAATTGGTTTTGAAACATATTCTTCCATACATCAAAAATTTTCTGCAGAGTGAATCACTATAATAATGGGCATTTTAAACAAATAAATGATATCCAGTGATGTCTGGTTTGGTTTTTAGCTCTAGGTTAGCTATAGGGTAAATGGAGAATAATATACTTTATGTCTGAGCAAGGATTACAATGTTGTTTCGTTCTGTGTTAAAAGGTTATATGGTTTTTGCAGAATCATGGTACTTTGTCAAGGCCTGCTGATGCTTGTCTGAAAAAGCGAAAAGCATGAGAGTGTACAGTTACACTCCCGCCATTCAAAGGATGAAGGAGAGATTTAACAGTTTTGGGTAATTTTTTGTGAAGTCTAACACAGTGAGCAGTGTTTAGTTGCCAAAAGTAGTGGCTCAGTGGTCAGCACAGCACAGCTTTTGTAATGCCACCAGACCAGACACAGCTGGGAGCTCTAGTTGAACATAGCAAACAGAGTTTGCTACACTACCTTATATCTTTACCAAGAGCTGCACGATTGACTGACATCAAAAGTGACCAACCACTTGCTTTTACATTAAAGGCATCTCTCTTCTGCCATTAGGCCACATGATGTTCTTAAGAGAGCACAATTAAAAAGCACAATTAAAACAACACAATGTTGACCAATGTACTGTACAATCTCACATTAAAAAAATTTGATGTTATATACAGCCAAAATATTACAGAGTTGCCCAGTTAACAATGATTTGTGAAATATGTGATATATCTAAGTAGTAAGGATGCCATAATTCTCAATTTAGCCTTTTATTGAACCATTCAGTACAACATTCACGGTTCAATATGTGCCAGTCGCATGTTTGCCTCTAAGTTCACATGCATTTGAAAAAGCAACAAATGCCAAACTTCTTCCCTCGCCATTTCTAAACCTGTTGATCAACAAAAATATTCTAACATGTTTTTACTCCACAAAATACGTCAAATGTTTTGAAATATCTGCCTTTTGTAATCTGATGTGGCTTCATATTCCAGAATGAAGCAGATAATATATTCTATGTTGATTAGTAATGGATTATATACTTTATTGTGAAATTACCCGAGATGGCTTGAAGAACACAAACTATATATTGTCGACAACTGATAATCCATGTTTTTCTCTAGTTTAAAGAGGTGTATTTATTGTTGTTGTTACCGTAATTGGTTTTAAAAATCTCATTTTAAAATAACACACAAAAAACCCTCTGATGTGCCAAGCATCAGAATCACACCGAACTGAAAAACATAAAAAAAAAAAAAACTAGGTATGTACTGAACTGTGGGCTAACTGTGTTGTTGCATCCCTCCTCTTCAAGCATTAAGACACATTTTACATCACTGCCAGTGCCAACACTGAAATCCTGAACACTCATGTTCTGAGAAAGGAACTCCTTCTGACGTCAACAGTTTCAAAAAACAGCTTCCTCTGGTGCCCAGGATAACCTCCTTACTGGCTCTCACAGATATTTACACAACTATACTATCTTCTGCCTTGCCAAATCTTAAATCATAGTCCAAAAAAGTACAAGGAAAAAATAAATAGATCTTAAACTCAGTGTGAATTGCTTCTGCAAACCTCTTATTTCAGGGTGAAATGAAAAAGACGGGACTTGACCATCTATTTCTATAATATTTTTAATGTTTTTCAAAGTTTCACAAACTGACCAAAAAGCTGCATTAAGAAAAAGAAACTTGATTTTATGTCAACCTGCATGTGACGTTTCTATCCAGTATGTGATATTAATCCTCTTGAATTAATGCGGTCTTCTGCACAAACGTCAGTCGAGCTCATATACACGCTAGCTAGACTGTTCTGGGAACAAACCGAGAGCTCTCCAACTTCCCTGTGATGTTTTATTGGTGACTACTGCACAAGCTTTGGTTGGCCGGTGAAGTGATGCATTGACTCATCCTCTTAATCCTAACTGGTCTGCAAATCTACCAAACAATTTCACCAGCTGCTGATTTGAGATTTCTTGGGATGAGTATGAGTATACGCTCCTACACAAACTGAACTAATAAAACCTCTGCTCTGAGATTCGAAGCATCCGCAGACTTGAGGACTTTAAAGTGCTGATCTGTTTCCTAACACACTTCAACGAGGCCTGTGAGGGAACAGAACGCCAGCAGAGTACCAGATCAGCTGGAGGCAGATCCTGCAGAAACGTATGCATGTAATCTTGCTGAAACAGGAAACACTAAGGTGTGTGTGTTGGGACCTAAAAATAAGCGTTTTTGTTTTCTGCTGACTTTGCATATGCCCTCATAAGAGCAGTGTAGTTTAACTGGTGTACAGTTATTTAGAAATCATTAATAAAGTGTATGACTCCATGCTAATATTAAATAGTCTGTAAATCTCCCAGCATGCTTCAGTATGGCCCAATTAAGCCATGAACAAGCTCTTTCCTCCAGAGACTGCAGTATTGGACAGGCAACTGGTTCAGTGGTCTCCTGAGAGTCTTGAGAGGTCCTGAACTGCTCTCCATTGTGGATCTCTCTCTGTGTGGGTTTGTGTGTATCAGCCAGGCTCTTTATATCCCCAAGACCTTTAAGTTAGCATCCATCTACCCAGGATTCATCGATTTGTATTATGTATATAATGTTAAATCAGACTGAAAGTAATTACATTTCAAACACGGTGTTCATTAACCTCCATCTGTTACGCAGGTGACATTTAGTCTACCTTCCAACCTCTTAATGGTTGACATAAGTTTGTAGAAGTGGATTTTCCAGTCCTCTCTGACACAGACCATAACAGATCACAGAGAATAAACCTATCATCAAAATATGCAGCACACGAGTAGTACACATTTCTGAGATGCTTGAAAGAATAACAAAACCCCAAGAATTTTTAAGAAATTGCTGTAGTGTATATAAATAAACCTTCAATTCATCCACCATCAAATCATCTGTAAACACTAAATGCATCTTTCTAGAATGTTTAAACGACAGCGCAGAAAGGCCAGTGACAGTATACAATTTGAAATGGCTGGAAAGATTAAATAAGAGAAATAATGGATGACACAGTCACTCACTTAGAGACTATAAGGGTTTAATATGGCCAATAACAACTGTCTAGAGCTCTGAATGTTATACAGATCTGTTAACTGTTCAACAAGTTCATCAAGTCATAAAAATGAGGGGCCTCGACTATGTTCAGACTACAACACTACTCTAACTATTGCTTAATTCCATAGGAAGTATACATATTGTACTTACTATGCTAATTTCTTTATCAACAGAATACCAAGATAACTATTTGAACTATTTTACATTTTATAGCCACTGTGATGGAGCCATGTCTTTGACTCATTATATGACTCATGACTGGACTGCCCAAAGTTACGACATAATGTGAAATAATCATTCTAATTTTCCAGATGTTAACTGGACACCACTTGCTAAATTATACATGCAATTTTTAAAAACAAAATACACTATGCAGAGAGTCAGAAGCTCCTCTAGCTCCCCCTTTCTCTTTCCTTCTCAGGAAATATTTTACATACATATTGGGTACAATTAACTATGTGTTTTTACCATCCTTCATCTATTTTGTACCCAATTCAAGTGTAACCGTAACAAAATATTGTTATTAAACCATTTCAATTCATAATTATGTGCTAACTAGTCTTGATTCAGTTTTAACTTTGAAGTGCTACCTATTGCAATACAATATAGTCACTTAATAGCAATGCTCTCCTAAATATTTAGCTATTGTAACCACACTTATTTCCGTCGTTGGTATAAGTGGCAGTGGGTGGTAATAGACTAGAAATTTACAGTTTTATAACATTGTGCTGATAATGTTTCTTTAGTCTTTCGGCAATCCTACAGCCTGAACCTCTGTAGGCAAACCACCCTTACACTCCTATAGCCCATTTCAATTCATACTTGGTGTAAACCCTGAGTTTATTGATCTTATCTAACCAATTGACAACAGATGCATGACAGCTGGATGCATCTCAAAAGAAGGAAGTGACTGTTGTCAAAATTAACAAGTTCGTTTTTTCTTGGAATTTACAAGTTAAATGTTAAACAAGTTAATATTTAGTCATTTAATGGTTAAAAGGTCAGTGGAAAGTGTGATAAAATTCAGGTTAAAGACACTATGCCAATATTTCTAGTAGAGAAGGTCAACTTTTCAGTTGTATTGAACATTTATGTCCATTTATTACCTCATGTCATTCTATACCTTTAAAACTGACTTGCAAAAAAGAAAAACCCTCTTGAAAAAAAACAACAACATTAAAGTGTCACACCAAGACTTCTGAACCCATTACAATTTCACGTTGAACAAACTGAAATTTATGTCCTTTTTTTTTTACTGAAAATACATATTCTCTTTTAAGTGGGTTAATGAGAGAAGTGATTCATGAACAAATCATTTATTGTATGGCTTCAGAAGACTTATAAAGAATGGCTTATAATTATATAGAAAAGAACGGCTAGTTCATTATTTAAATTTCTCCTTTGGTGCTCCACAGTAAAAAGGGAAGCATAAAGAATAATACACAATGATGACATTAGTAAAAATTACTTTTTTTCCCCCATTTGATTTCTGGGATATTTTTGCAACGCCCCTGAAGAAATCTTCACATAATTTCCTCTTCTTAAGAAATCTGACACAGAACACTCAACATCTGTGTTACAAAACAAGTGAATCACACATGTAATCAATTCACTGCTGCATAACGTGTGGCCTTTAATCAGAAACCGGACTTTTTTGCTGACATTCATGTTAGAAAAGTGTGAACTACAGGTAATAGTTAATTGAAGCCAAAGGCCTTGTAAAGTCTATCAGACAGATGGCATTTTTCACAGTCACTCTTCTCTCACTCTCAGCAAAAGCAGCAAGAATGTTACTGAATGACATACTGTATTCAAGAGCTATATTGTCATATGTGCTACTAGTACACTAATATTATTACTTTGTTTACTTTATTCATTCATTCATGGAACCAAGTACACTTATTCAAACCAGGTTATTTGCTTCTAAAAACAGTTGACTGCTCTGTATTACACCTGATGGAAATCTAAAAGTGGGCCCACAATCACTCAATCCACAGAGAACCATTTTTGTGACCCAGATCAATTATTTACAGTGAAATAAGTAGCACACACACACAGTAACAAATAAGGAATAACCACCAAAAACAGTTTAACAGGCACATACACATACAAAGACATGAACATCACTTGCCCTGTCAAAGTCTTGAGGCGTGAGAGGTGAGTTTAAACATTCCTCCATCATTCAATAGTTTCTGACTACAATAAATCTCTCTCTTCAGGGCTCTGACAAGGAAACAGTTGCCTAACGCACAATATACACTTACATATGAGGAGCGGTTGCAAGTTAAAGCAATAATTCAACTCAAATATGAAAATTACTTTGACAAAGACAATGAAAAAAAGTTTTGAAACTCTGTGGGAATTTATATAAAACATGCATTTTACTAGATATGAATATTTTGTCATGTAGAAATTGTATAAAAAAAAACTTATCTAGTAAATATTTTCTATCCTATTCTTGGAAAACAACAACAATAATAAAATAAAAAATAAAAACTAGCTACGGCCATAGTCAAACTATGTTAAGTGTACCAAACCTGTGGTTAATTTGTGGTCACCATGGTTTAAATATAGAAACCTTGTTTTTTCCTTAAGTGTTATTTGTAAAACAATGGTTAAGGGTTTTCATAAGGGCACTCTCCAAATTGACTTCTAACCCTCAAACTAATGAGTGAAGTCATATCTTTAAGCTCATCCCTTGAGTATTTTACCTTTAATCAAACCACTATCTTTAAATCTACCCAATTCATTTACAAGACTGACTGTCACAAAAACTTATTTTTTTATTTATTTGTTTGTTTGTATATTTATTTTTGTAAAATTATCTTTTGTGCCATCATCATGCAAAGTTGGTTGATGACATAGTGGCCCAATAACCTAACAATTACTAGTTTACATAGGATAATGTAACCTATTTTATATTATTTAGGCATTCACTGGCTATAGTTTGACAACGTTCTAATTCAACATGCCATGTGAAGACAATCTAACTTAACATTTTCTTATATTGATGTTGTTCATTTCGTACTCCTTAAGAGTTCATCAGGCTCTTAATGATTTAACCTATGCAATATCTGAAGGCCAGTTTTTTTCCATCACTCATCACAGAATCTTTTTACACACGGCTTTTGATTCGGACTTGTAGCTACATGCCATCTTCTGAAAATGTACCATAGTTCTTAACAGCATTTGTTATAATAAGGCTAGCTTATTATTCATTACCCGGCCAATAACGATTTTTTTTTTTAAATTATTAATCTATATAGCATTTTCTTATGAAAAACCACAGCCTACAATAGCTACAACATGCCACAGTAGTGATATAAATCTGTAGGGAAAAATCAATTCCTTTAACAGATTATCGATTTATAAATTCTACATCAAGTTCAACAAAATAAGTCTACAATAAAATGCGATAAATTCTTCTGGTAAAGGTGGTCATGAGTATTTTAAAAAGAGTTTCATATATGTGCCTTTTTTAGATCGTGTTCGACTTTATCCATAGCATTTTAAAGTGCCAATTTCTCAAAAGAATGAATAAATAAATAAATGTTGCACATTTTACCAGCAACTTCGCGATAGCAATTGCTCATGCAAATCTGATCTCACTTTAAGCATGCCACTCGTGCACAATTAAAAGAACTGTGCTGCAGCAATATTGTGCTGATAACTGCTCCATTCGGTTTGTATTTGAAGTTACTGATTATAAAAGCACTGAAGCCTGATTCTAGGATTTCCATTTACCATGGTATAAATATTTAGGGGTTGGAGGGGGATTTGTACTTGCAATTTTGCAATTAGTTCCCCCAACCCCCATCCTCCTTCCCCCCCAGGCAACCCCCAATCACTGCCTGTGAGACTATACACATAGATCTGCCAAACGAACACAGAATGGCACTATAATTAGTGTGTAGTTGTCAAAGCAACAAACATCACTTAAAGAACAATACCTGTAAAGAAATATAATAGCCATAACTGTGTGCTATGGAGACTATTTGGCACCCTGCATAAATCAATTCAACTCAGTACTCTTTATCAGTCTTGTGACACCTCTGAATTGTTGAACAATTGCAGCTCTACCTTCCACAACCTCAATTTCGTCCTTGTGTGAGTTTGATCAAAAACAAATTACATGTGACCGCTGAACTTGACATTAAATCACGGTGTAGGTTACGTCAATCTGCTGGATATCAAAAAACAATAACACCCCAAACAAATGGACTTTTAAGCAAACATTACAGCAAAACATTACAGACCCAGTTTGATTGATGGGACATTGCCACACTCTCAATAGAGGCAAAAGTTGAATGTGATGTTGCATCACAAAGCTAATACTGATAAGATACAGAAGCTGCTTTTTTTGTAAAATGATGTTTTTAGATATATTTTGGGTAACTGGGATGCATCTCATGCTCGAGTTCACTTTCCATAGGCTCAAATTCATATTATAGTTAATTCATAATATACACAGAGACTTGAGTGACACCTATATTGTGCTCCTATTGCTCTCTGCAATCTTTCTACCAACCATCATTCTTCTCCATGCTACTCCTAAACTGAGTAGGGATCTATTTGATTCAATCTGAGATTACCTACATTGAACCTTATTAAATTTGCTTGATGATACCAATAAGCTAATGATGCAACATCATAGATGTTGAAACTTTCAACTGCAATAAAAATTTTAAACTACATCAGTTTATCTTTAATAAGAATCCTTTGTACATATAAAAATGACTTTATGCAGTTAGTTAGCATTTTAGTTTTGGCATTTCAGACAAATATACTAGTGGAGTTTGCTTAGAACTTTTTGTTTATTCAAAGTTTTGGTTTCCAGTGGAAGTGAAAGCTGTGCTATAATTTAGCTAAACACAAGTGGAGGGTTTCAGAAGTCAGAGTCAATCTGTGTTTTTCCCTCACTCACTTTACATCTACGAGCTGCTTAGTGACATTGTTTGAGAAGATAGAGGTTTTATAGATTTTAGACTACAAGCCACTCAGTGTTTCGAAAACCAATGAGATGCATTCCAAGATGGAATTTTTGGCCATCATATACCCTAAAACACTGCACATGGATGGATACACGCTGAAATCCTTTCTAGGTAGGAATCTCATTAGCTTTTGATGCAGACATAAATTCCTCATAATTAAAAATAATAATAATAATAATAATAATAATCTTCAAATAAATTATTGAAAAAAATTGTTCAAAGTGATAAAACAAGGTATGTGATCAGATGCTGTTTTAAATAACTATTATCATTTTATTTAGTTTAACATTTTTTCTCTCATATCATCACACATTGCGGACGCTTAGCGTCAAAAGGTGAGAAAAGGAAGCAACGTGACAATGGAGATCCGCTTGTTCTTAAGAGAAGGGTTTTCTCCGATTATGGTGGGTCACAAAACCCCTTTTCACCCACCAGTCTATCTCTAATCGGCACAATGTCTCGATCTCCCAGTCTGCGTACTACAAAATCGGGAATGAGGTAACTAACCCAAAACACTGTACTGAGAGGTGATCACAAAGAGAGCTGCTCACTACCTCCAGAGTTCAGGTAAACTCATTATGTTCTTCTAAAGCTCAAGAAGCGCAGTTAATGGACCCCCACTCTCTCCGGTAGCTATTGGACCAAGTTGTCCTTGTAAAAGCGCCCATGAAACACATACCTGCGCTTTTCATTCACCAAGACTGGTTGAAAGTTCACGCTATCCGTCTCCGATGTGCGGCTCCGAGTCACTGAGAAGCATGGAGAGCTCCGAAAGTCTCCGTGGATTCGTGGATGTAGTGTTTGAGTTTCCCATCCGCTCCACTCTTCATAGTAGCCTAACCCTGCTGCACATGCGCACACTTGCTGCTCGGCCCCACGAGCGCATGTTGTGCAATAGTCTCCAGTTAGGCGCGTTCGACTTGAAGCAGCGCTACAATAAATGATGACTGTAGACATCAAAGTACCGTAAGAGCGATAAGAGAGCACACGCATGCATTCGAATCGCTCTCGCGGTACTTTTATGCCAATGCCATACAATGATCATTCTGTGCGAAGTCGAACGCGCCAAATGACACGGGGTTATGACGTTAAAACCTCACCGGGACCTTTTGAAGTTGAAGTTATATAGCCGATCATTTGTAGTTGTACTGTAAATTAAGTAATAAAAAAAAAAAAAAAATCAAGACAGTAAGTACAAGTTTAATTTTAAAGTTGTGTTCAATACTGAAACGTGATCAAAACTTATTATATATATATATGTATATATACAATATATTAAACTGAGAAGGAAAAAATAAGATATTGAGAAGGTAAACATAATATATTTAAGTTACTAAGTGAATATTTCAGTTGAATGTGGATACTTTTGACAAAATAATTGTGTAAGCATGTGTGTATGGGGAAAGTACTTAGGCTATTATTTCTGATTAACATTTTGACCTGTATACTTTAACCCTAGTACAGTTTCTTAGTACTTATTACACCCTAACACATTTTAATTGTTTAAAGTTTGCTGCTTAAGTAAACTGAAAAGATATTTAGATGTATTTAATATTTTAGAGAATGTGTGCTTCCTTGTATTCCCCAATATTCTGCTGTCTTCCTTTCTTTCATTTCCAGATGACAGCATTATCAATCAAAAGTTAAATCTGCAGAGACTCAATATCACCACAGAAACAGAATTGTAAACTGTGCTTTTTTAAATAACTGAAACTTTTGAATGAACATTTGGCAGAATGGTAGGATATATGCATTCCAACCAGGACTCATTTTAATTACAACAATAACAAACCGTGGTTCACTGCAAAACTCAGACAGATCCGTCAGGCCAAAGAAGATGCTTACATGAAGGGGGACAATGTAGGCTATTTTATAAACTGGCTAAATGCACACTGGAAAAGGAGATCAAAGTGGCAAAGAGGAATTATTCTGGAAAAACAAGGACTCAGTTTACTTCGAATGACTCCGCATCAGTGTGGAAAAGTCTAAAGAAGATCACCAATTACAAGACACCACCCCCAGCACTGTGGAGAATCAACGACTGGCAGACGATCTGAACAAGTTTTACTGCAGATTTGAAAGAACACCCATCTCCTGCCCTGAACGCCTCCTCACGCAACCATTCACACCATTCACAACTCCTGCAACCCATCCTGTACACCTCTCCAAACAACCGTTCACACCATTAACAACTCCTGCAACCCGCCCTACACATCTCCAATCAAGCACTCTCACCATTCTCACCTCCTGCATCCCCCCTCTCCCCCACACCTGCAATTCAGATCAGAGGATGCAGTGTGCCAGGTCTTCCAGAGGCAGAATAGGAAAAAAGCACCAGGCCCAGATCGTGTTACACCAGCCTGTCTGAAATCCTGTGCTGACCAGCTGGCCCCCATCTTCACACAGGTCTTCAACAGATCGCTGGAGCTGAAGTCCCTCCATGCTTCAAACGCTCCACCATCATCCCCATCCCAAGGGGATCCAAAGAAATCCAAAGTTACAGGACTAAATGACTAAAGGCCTGTGGCTCTAACGTCTATGGTCATGAAGTGATCTGAAAAACTGGTGCTGGCCCACCTGAAAGACATCACTGTACACTTGCTGGATCCTCTTCAGTTTGCCTACAGAGCAAACAGGTCTGTGGACGATGCAGTAAACATTGGACTGCATTATGTTCTGCAACACCTAGACCGGGGACTTATGTGAGGATCCTGTTTGTGGACTTCAGCTCGGCCTTTAACAAGATCATCCCAAACCTCCTCCTGCCCATTAACTCAGCTCTCCGTGCCCACCTCCGTCTGTCAGTGGATCAACAGCTTCCTGACAGACAGGCAGCAGCTAGTGAGGCTGGGAAAATACACATCCAGCACCCATACAATCAGCACCGGAGCTCCCCAGGGCTGTGTTCTCTCCCCACTGCTCTTCTCCCTGTACATCAACGATTGCACATCTAAGGGCACCTCTGTCAAGCTCATGAAGTTTGCAGACGACACCACACTCATCTGCCTCATTCAGGACAGTGACGAGTCTGCTTACAGACAGGAGGTTAAAGAGCTGGCTGTCTGGTGCACTCTCAACAACCTGGAGCTTAACACACTCAAAACAGTGGAGATGATCGTGGACTTCAGGAGAAACCCCCCTGCAGTCCCCCCACTCACCATCATGAACAGCACTGTGACTGCAGTGGAGTCAATCAGGTTCCTGCACCACTATCTCTCAGGACCTGAAGTGGGACATTCACATTGACTCCATTGTGAAAAAGCCATTGCAGAGGTTGTACTTCCTTCGCCAGCTGAGGAAGTTTAACCTGCCAGTTACAGACAGTTACAACCAGTTTTACTCCACAATCATTGTTTTTTGTTCTGTCACTGTCATTAGGTTGCACTGCTGAGCTTCTGTCACGAAAACAAATTCCTTGTATGCGTGAACATACCTGGCAATAAAGCTCATTCTGTTTCTGATTTTGATTCTGATTCAGACCTACAGTTCACAAAGGTTCACTTTTAGTTTCACCAGTTTTTAGTTCTATATATGCAAGGATTGGGATTTGTTACAGGATCTGATATTTCCATAGAAGTCCATAGAAATCACACCCTGAGATCAGTTTTGATTAAACATTCTTAAAGTGAGCATTTGACTTTCCAAACATTTGTGATGGTTTGTTTATATTCCATATTTTTTTTTATTCAATATTGAGAGTCCAAAGGAGTGATGTAAAAAGCTGAAATCCCTGGAAACTCCCTGCTGAAGCATTCCAACTTTAAACAGGAGTGGAAATCAATACGAGTGGAATCTCTCAGATCTCTCAGTCATGCACTGCAGATATGTATGAAGACATTAGTGATAACATGATCCATTTGCAAAATCAATTCAATTCAAAGGTGAAATTATAATCTTTTTAATACTCTTATGGCAAGTTTGAAAGTTTAGTAGCTGCTGTTTAGCATAGCTTGAAATGAGCACCTCCATTATTCATTCAGTGCATATTAAATAATTCATATGCTAACCTCTTTCTAAGTGGAAACTGGCATACCTTATATCCTGCTTTCATCATCTTTCAGGGTTCAAAGTTCATGTACCAGCTTTATCAGAAGCAGACACACCTATCAGTGCCATCAAAAGTTCAGACATCACAGGGAAATTATTTCTTGACAAACAAATAATTTATTTGTTGGTATCAAGTCTCGAAGAAAAGAAATGCCAGAAAAACAATTTGCCAAAGTCTTTGGTTAGCTCTACATAGTAGGCTTAAGGTGCGGTCAAATCTACTGTTATTTGGCAAACGTTTATGGACATAGTCCAGTCATTTCATTAGAAAACCATGCAATTGGGAATTTCGAGTGAAAGACAAAAGATTTCCGCACATAGATTTAGTAATTGGCCCAGTTTTGTCATGTTAATTTGCAACACTGTCCAACAGAAAGCTGCTTCTGTGTGAGCTGTGCTTTTCACAATACAAAATGGCTCCACGAAATTTCACTGTAAATAAATTTGCGAATGTGACTGCACCTTTAATAATAGCTTGGAGCCATTTCCATAGACAAATTTTTATTTTAATTTAATTTTCACCCTTATGTCGTTCCAAACCAGACTTTTGTGGAACACAAAAGAAAGATAATTATTTTTTTGTCCATGCAGTAGGGTCTAAAGTTGTTCTGGACCCCATTGACATTCATTATGTGGACAAAACAGTCATTTCAAATATCAAACTATCCTATTTTTTGTTCTAGTGAGTCTATGTTTTCCTTACATCACAGAACCAGTATGTTCCAGCACAAATCCTCTACCACCATTTTTTTTCTCTACTGCAGATGTAGAACGACCCATCTCCGTTTGAACTGATCAGAGGTGGGACCTTTAACCCACAACCCCACAACACAAGCAAACTAGCCCACAGGCCTGTTTGTCCATGCTGAACTTCTTCTCTATACAAGTCCCTCTCAAAGCATCCCGCGGCAGTTCACAGGGAAACCGCCTGAATCTCGTCCTGTTTATGTGGTATTTATGATCTACAGAAGCCTATTCTTTTGTGGCCAAACCAAATATTAACAAAAGCAGCAGAAATAGAGCAGCAGTATTTTAACCGAATAACGTGATTAATACTGAACTGTGGTCATGGCCATCAGTGGAGTGGACGGCTTGCTCTGATTTTATTTGGCTTGGCTAAACTTGTATTAGCATATTCTAATATCCCTTCTGCTTATCTAAAAGTCATTTCCCGAATGTTATAGCTGACGAAAAGCAAAATTCAAAAGCCTTTTTATCTCTGGTTATATTAGAAATACATTTTCATGTAAAATGCTTTTGTTGGCTTCTGATCAGGGCCGGATCTATGCATTTCATGGACAAATGCACACACATAGGCCTACAGGAACACACAGCACAGAAACTTGTCAGCACTGAAGTTTCCATATCTGAGGTCAATATTTGATGAGAGGTCAGTGGTGAAAATGGATGTTTTTCTGTTCAGTTCAAACTACCACTGAATACAGATTAAGGGCCCTGAAATGTCAATTGAATCTGTAGAGCGAACTGGTGTTCAAGTTTGTTTGGGGAATTCAAAACAGCTTGCCAAAGCAAACTTGCCAGAAAGATTGCTCCGGCATGGAAATCTTGTCTAGTTTAATTTCTTCTGAGGTCAGACGCAAGTAAGAACATGAACACATTGGAGATCTATTTTATAACAGAAACTGAAGCTTTTATTTTAACTGAAAGTGACACTGACAATGTTTTTCATGTGTAATATCATAAAGCTGGTTGCTTTAAAGCAATCTATTGTATTAAAGTACTATACTAAATAAATAAATATGATGTGACCAGAGTGCCGAATCGCAGGGCATATCCGTTTTGCTGTGATTTTTGTTGTGTTTTATTTTGTTATTGAGAGGAAAGTGTGCACCACATATTTATATATTCATCTTAATGCTGCTCCACAGTGTAGGCAGCTTTAAAGTGTTTTTTAATGGTACACTGCTGCAAAAGTTATTCAGAAGTTTTGTGAAAAACCAAAATAAACAAAAAAACAACAACTTTTCTTTGAGTATGTCAGGGCCTTAAATCAGCAACCCTGTATCACAAGACTCTCAGTAAAACAGAAATATCAAGTGCAGTACAGTTTGAGAGACCATCAGGGCCACAATATCACCATGACACTGACCAGAGACATACAAAGAAGTTGTGCTCTTTTTTTCTGTTACTAAGGGGTGACATGTGGAGTGAGAAGCATGTGACATGCTCTAGATCAGGGGTTCCACATTCTTGGAGCCTCCTCAGCACTGCGTGTTTTCCACCAAATGAAAGAATGTGTTGGCTCCTGATGATTCTATGCACTATGAGATGGAAGGATATTCTCAGCACTTATACACTGATCAAGGACAACAATGATCAATAAATATACCTCAAAATGTAATACTGATCACAGTTAGTGCTGATTGAATGCCTAAAAGTGTAACATGTGATATGAGATTAGTTTATCAGCCAGACCATCTCATCCTCTGCTTTATATGCAAAAATAAAAATGATGTGAAGCAGTGGTTCTAGTGGTCCTCTATAAGAGGGCCTCAAGATGACTTCAAATTATTTAACAAGACGAAACAAGCTAAGCCAACAACAACAAAAAGCTATTTCTTGTTTTAATTCACATACTGAATAAAATTATTTATATATTTTTTTGAAGAATTATAATTCTTGTGGTCTTGCAATCTTGAATAAACGAGGTAACCTCATTTGAACTTGTGATTTCTAGACCTGGAAAAGTTTTTCTGGTTATTCCACACTCATTTAATCAGGTATAAATTGTGAGTAAAAAAAAAAATGATTCTTTAAATCCAGCAAATCTATCCACTGATAAATTCATTATTTTAAAAAGGAGGATTTGGAACAACATTCAGCTCTAAAAAAAAAAAAAAAAAAAAAAAAAAAATTATTGGATTGTAATTTTTATGTTAGGTTAATTTTGTGACTTTTTTTTCTAATAACTGCAATTATTTCAATCTCACAATTTTTATTTTTAAGGATTGCAACACAATTTCCTGCAACTGCATTTTATTATGTCACAGAAGCGCAATAAAATATAACTTAATTTTTGTATGTGACTTTATATCTTGCATTAAACTCACAACGACCGGTTTTTTTTTTTATCTGACACAGAAATAGCCTAGAAACCTTGACTACTTGATGAGACAAACAGCACTATATTCCTAGATGACTAAATGCCTTAAAGCTGCAGTGCATAATTTCTACACCACTACTGGCAGCAAATTAAACAACAAAACTTAGGATTGCTTTCAGACAGGTTTTTCAAGCACTCCTTTTGCCTGTCAGGCTGCTTAAATGCTCATTTGCGATGTTTTAATACCACTACACATCCACAGTATTTACATTTTTTGGAAAGCTGACCAACGAATGGCTTACTTATAGTGGTCTCTGAATAATAAACTACACTAAATTACACACTTCATCTTTTATATGTCTATACAGTTTGTTGTTTACCTTACATGGTGTATTATACTGTATGCCAACCACATTCCAAGGCACATTTTCGGAGTTACTGTTCAATACGTAAGAGCAGCAGTCTCCACCCACAGCGCTGATCCCTGTCATGTGTGTATAGGTGTGCATGTTATGACTGTCATGCATGTCATATTTACAGCACAGAGGAGCTGTTTCATCTCCACGTTCACTCTTTTACCCTTCAGCCTTTTCCGTACATTGGGAGGTGGAGCCTCCTCTTGCCTCTGCTGTGATTGGTGGACAGGAGATGGATGGGTGTGTGGCCATCTGTGTCTGATTTAAAGGGATACTCCACCCAAAAATGAAAATTTTGTAATCACGTACCCCCATGTCGTTCCAAACCTGTGAAAGCTTTGTTCATCTACGGAATGCAATTTAAGATATTTTGGATGAAAACCGGGAGTTTTGTGACTGTCCCATAGACTGCCAAGTAAGTTGCACTGTCAATGTCCGGCTGACACAGAAGAGCAAAAGCAGTTTGAGCAGGGCCGCGGGAAGTAATTTTGAACAGGGGGTGCTGTGAATACAATCGATTTGGGCAGCTGGCTTGAGTCACTGCACGTTTATGTCACACGCAACTCTATTAACTCCAAAATCTTTTTACGCACACCACAAGGAAATAATCTCTGACTATTTAAGCAATTTGTTTATTGAACAGTTCTCCACATCCATTACGCAAAGAACACACACACAGTATAAAGCTTTCTGTCTCCATCTCCAACCTTTTTACACAAACCACAAGGAATCTCCGACTATTTAATAGGGCTGGGTAAAAAATAGATTTTTCGATTAATCGTTTTTAAAATGTGGTCGATTCAAAATCGATTCTCAAAGGCCATGAATCGATTTTTTTCCGTATTTATTTCCGCATACATTGAACGTAATATTAGCGTTAATCTAATTACAAATCTTCTCCACTAGATGTCACCCTCTTATGTGCCTTGTGCGATGTTACCAACGAACCTATCATTCATTCATTCAGTTTAAAGCAGTGGTTCCATTTTCTGCAATGTGCGTCAGGTCATGCTCCCGTTCGCGTCTTACAGACTGCATCTTAAAGCCTCTTATACTTTCTGCGTCCTCGAGTCCGCTATGGACCGCTATGCAGGCTTGATGTAAAATCGCCATCGGAGAGTGTGTACCGAGGCTCTGAGCAGACAAACGCGCGGACAGGTGCGCGTGGTCAGTTGTCTTCAAAAGCACAATTGCACATGTTCAGGCAGTGTGAAGAAGCCCATTGCCAATCGAACCAATCGGGCCGGGCTCGGGCTTGTGCGGTAAATGAGCGGTCATGTAATGTTTCGATTAGCGCGAGAAATATGCGAAAATGTATGCTGAGTAGTTGAAACGGAGGCTTGCTTCTGACGATTACGTTTTGGTAGCACCAGCAACTAAAGCAAAGTCTGAGGTTTGGAAAAGTTTTGACCTTGTTTATAATGAGAATAATGAGTGAATAATGACGCACCATCAATGAGCGCAGGAACGCGCTGAAGACATCTACAGTGGATTCAATCATTTTCCTCCACATAAACACTTAGGCCTTACCTAATCTTGGTGAGTAAATGTTTTTCAAATAATAACTAAATATTACTTGAGTCTTAAATGCATAATGTAGACAGAGTAGGCTATATAAGCTAATGTTGGCATTATTATTTTATTATGTCAGCTGCTATGGCGAAGCAAATCCGGCAGAGGACTTATTTTATTTCTTTGTTCAAACTTCCAAGTGGCCTATTACGTTAGTCATGTATAAATTATGTTAAACTATGTATAAATGACTCATTCCTGACAAAAGGCAAAAGAGCTGTGTGCTGCGTACATTTGAATAATGTCGGGTTGTAAATGGGTTCGGGCTTTTAAAAAGCTGTCAATCAAAATGTACGTGTCGGCTCGGGACATGTCGGGCTTAACTTTTAAGGCCCGATTACAGCTCTAATAGAAAATCGAATCGAAAATCGAAATCGAATCGAGAATCGAAATATAATCGATTTGAGAGCTTGTGAATCGAAATCGAATCGATCTGGAACATCTGAATCGATACCCAGCCCTACTATTTAAACATTATTTAACAGTTCTCCACAACCATTACACAAAGAACACACGAACGAAATAATAATCTCCATCTCCATCCCCACCACCTTAAAAAAATACTATAGTGTACTACTTACAATTGCTTGGCTAGTCAAAGCTGATCCCACACTTGTTGCCAAAAAAAAAAGTTACAAGCGCGTTACAAATATTTTAATAGGCCTAAATTTTTTTTAATCTCCCTCTCGTCACTAGGGGGTGCTGCAGCACCCCCAGCACCCCCACTTCCCGCGGCCATGAGTTTGAGTGACACATAGGAGACGGTTGACCAAGGAACTGTTGAATAAAGTCGTTATTTTTGTTTTATTTATGTACAAAAAGTATTCTCGTCGCTTTATAACGTTAGGTTGAATCACTGATGGCAGATAAACATTCTGATGAAGTCTTTTATACTTTTCTGGACCTTGAAAGATGAATTTGCATGTTTATTTGTGAGTGTTTATGCTTGACATGTTACTTCTGAATTGGAAAGTTACAACCAGAACAAGCAGGCTGGAGTTTCACTGTGTGTGTGTGTGTGTGTGTGTGTGTGAGAGAGAGAGAGGGGTGTTGTGTCTGTACTCCTGGTGGATATTTTCCAATGCGTCGACAAGCACAATCAGCTTGAGAACATGAGAGTCGTTTTGTCGTTCAGTAATTATCTGTTCTTTTCAATGTAACTACACTAAACTAACTTGTATGGAATTAATGAAAGCTGCATTTAATGAAGTTCTTAGTGACCTCATTTGTCAAGGACAAATACACCATTAGAGTATCTCATAAGACTTGAAATAGAGTGCATATGAAAGCTTAAGCTTCCCTCGATAATCTTTCCATATCTTTATTCTGAACCCTCTAAAGCCTTCTGTATCATATTTGATCTTTTTTAAGGCATCACAATTATAATCAAGATCAAGATTTTACTAAAAAACCTGTTGTGCACAATCTGTTGTGTGATATGTCTGATTTGTTACTCTACTTTTCCTATTATCCTAGATCTCAATGTTGTCCTACATTTTGGCCATATAATATTAGCAACTGCACCAAATGGCATATTTTTGCTCAGATTGGGCCTCTGAATAAAACAGATATTTTTTTTCCTTCAAGTATAAAGTACTTGTTCAGGTTTATTAGGGTCGGAGCGAAACTCTGCAGGACAGTGGCCCTCCAGGACCAACACTATCTCACGACCAATTCAGACGTATTCCTCTAGATTTGTCTAGACCGACGAACAGGTTTAGGGGAGGGGGTCGGTGTAGGTCATTAGTACAAATTCATACGAATTGTGCAACTTGTAAAATACGTACGATTTAGCACAAATCATATGAATTTGTATGAATGAGGTCGTACAAATTCATACGAATTAGCCACCTCATAAAATATGTACGAATTGCCGTGAGATCAGGCTGCCAGGACCGAAGTTGTCCTGCTTCAGTTAATGTGAAGAGCTAATGTCAGGGTTATCAGTCCTGCTCCTGGAGGGCCAATATCCTGCAAAGTTCAGCTGCCCTAATTAAACACACCTCAACCAGCTATAAGCAAGGTCTTCAGGATCACTAGAAATGTCCAGGCAAGTGTGTTGGAACTGGTTGGAGCTGAACTCTGTGGAACATGATGTGTTAAATCTATAAATGGATTTGCACAGTTGGATGTTGCATGCAGATGTTTAGTCTGTAAGTACAATGGAAATTGTAATCAAAAAAAAAAAAAAAAAAAAAAAAGTTCTACTCATGTAGAGTTCAGCTCCAACCAAACTTGCCTGGACATTTCTAGTGATCCTGAAGACCTTGCTACTAGCTGGTTCAGGTGTGTTTAATGAGGCTATATGAACTCTGCACAAATCAGTGTGAATCAACAATATCTTAAAATTAGGTAGCATACTCAAACCACTAAAAAAACTTCATGGTCAATTATTATAAACCATTTTGGCTTTATTTCTTTCATATGGCCTGTTTAAAGACAGCATTATGCTGAGTTAGGCACTTGGCCCTTGACTTTGCTTTAATTATTTCTATTTCAGCAATTATTGAAAGTGCATGCTATCATTTCATGCTTCTGACTGCAATGACATACCTTTTGAACACTTTTTGGAATCAGTGTCTGATAGCTGGATTTTGACATGAGTTCTCAAACAGGTATTTTCAATTCTGAATTATATTACAAAGTTGTATTATTACAATGTGACATTAAAATGAATCATGTTTTAATATTGTAGGGTTTCAGCATCATTAATCTGTTAAAAATAGAAATATAGAGTATAAACAATCCTTGTCCCCAAACACTGCTTTCATACACACAACTATTTTTGCACTTATAACTGCAAAACCATGCTGGTTAACCAGCTCCATTACGCTTGTTCACCAGCTAGACCAGCTGTAAACCTTCACTAACCAGCATGAACGAGTCTGAACCAGCATGGAACTCATGCTTGTTTATTCTACATTTTTCAGCAGGGTAGAAAATTTGTGAACAAATTTTGAGATAGGCTTGCTTGAGAAAGCCTGAAATGTAGAGTTAAGTACTGTAGTTCTACAGACACTAGCATGCATCAACACTTAAATATAAGCCGCATTTAAATCTACTTAAAATTATTCTGAATGAATAATGAGTTAATGTGAATTTACTGAATTAAAGTTAATGTGCTCTAATGGAGTCAGAGGTGACAAAGTATTGGAAGAGATGTATGCTAAAGAGAAGTGTGATCCACAGCTGTTGTTTGATGACATCTAGTGGAGAAATTTGTTGTTAATTTTTTATTTAATTGCTTTTATATTAACTTCAAATGGGTTTGACTGACAAGAGGTTTAGGGATCGCTGCACAACGTGTACATTAATAAACATGAAAACAGCAATGACCTGGTCAAAGTCTTTCAATTACTCACTTTTCAAATACAAAAATTTAATAATCTTTGCGACTATTTTTTGTCGCAGTTTTTCTGTCAGCTCTGGATATTGCTCGACCTGTCTGTTAGCTGCTGGGTTTCTTCCTGTCTGACCTGCAGCTTCAGGCTCATTACTCAGCATCAGATGTTCACACCACCTACAACTCAGGGAAAAGATGATTCATTTTTTAACTAAACAACACAGACTCTCTCTCTCATTTCGTATAAAAAAATTAGAAGGTTTTAATTTCACATTTTGAAATTCTTTGTTAAAGATTTAATGGGTAGGCCTACATCTCCAGGCAAAATTTGTCACAGTCTTTTATAAGTTTTATATATCTTTTTATCTATTAGATATATTTTCAAGATTTTAACTCAACTACAAGTGTATGTGCAATACAATTGAGCACACTTGTTTTTTCAGTATAAAATAATTTAAAACAATTGTCTATCCACATGATTTCTGAGTATGATTTCATACTGACATGATCCAAACTTTAACAGATGAATGTATCTTGTTAGCAACTTGCCCCCTCTAGTGGACAAAGAAAGATAAATAGTCCGGACTTGAGGAAATATAGCAAAGGGCAGTCATTTTGGGCCTAGGGCATGTGAGAATATCATAGAATCAAATTTCACCTAATGACAAAATAATGATTCATTAACTTTGCATAGAGCAAACAATTTATAATTCTAATGAACTATGAACACATATAGATGTCCCAAAACACATCTGAACATGTTTAGACACTTATCATTACATTTGATACATTATATTATAGTTCATCATATTAACTATGAACATGTTCCACAAACAAAAAAGACAAACCATTATATTACGTATTCATTTTTGAACAGTATTGTTGTTTTAATTGAAATTGTATTTATTTAATTATTCAGTGTACATTTTTTTAAAGTATTTTCGGTTTGATATTTTTTTCTAATTCTAATGTAATTCATAGATTTTTATGTTTGTAAGTGTCCAAAATCCTTGTGGGGTTGCCTTATGAAATAGAATCTTAAATGTACAAATAACTAATATCATAATCTTAAATATAACTAACTCTGTTTCTATACAAGTTTTAGTGCAACTGAGTCATATGGACATATCCAACATTCAGAGCTGATTTTTCACACTAAAACATTAGTTTTCCATCCCCAAACGTGCTTTTAAGACAAAAAAAAAATTTATCTACAGTCTCCCACAAAAGTAATTGTTTTACCAATCTGCCTAAAAAACACCTTGCAGATATAAAATCCCTTTGAGTGCTGATTTTAGCTTTCCCATAATACAACAACTAAATGACATAAACAACCAGTTCCAGTGAAAGCTGCTAAAGGTCAGATGAGGCCAGTGTTTTGACTGCAGACCTGCAGCATTAGATTAGAATAGATTAGATTAGATTAGATTAGATTAGATGAGATTAAAGGGATTAGAGCAGAAAAGTCTTGCCAGATGGATGTCGAGTCCCGGAAAGCCAAAGAACAATAAGTCATTAACATATTCTGCCATATTATAAGATCTTGGATTCAGGATTATATCTCTGATGGCGGTTTTTGCATGCAAGCACGGCTTAACATTTGAATGATTTCATTAATAGAGTTTCAAATAGAGTCTTAAAGCTGTCAGAGCCAGTAAAAGTTATTTTAAAGGCAGACAGAGAAAGAAAGAGTGAGAGAGAATGGTCTTCTCTTCAACAATGGTCCTGACAGACTCTGAGTCCATCCTGATGAGGAGATTAAAGGTCCCAAATTCAATAAATGCAGCACACAATTGCACCTGAATGCACACGCACACACAAGCACACACACACACACACAGACATATACAGATAAACTCACAAACACACTTCTCACTGTCACACAGATATGCTCACTGACACATAATTAAGATAAGTGGACCGGGGCATTATTGCAGCCCCACAGATACAGACAGGTGAGAGCAGGAAATTAACCCCTGTGTGAGAGACAGAAAGGGAGAGGGAGATCACTGGGCTAAAAGAGACAGCTAAATTGACCTTTGAAAGAGAGGGAGAGCATGTGTAATTGAATAAAAAATAAAAGAAAAAGAAAATAAGTAAAAGCATGCAAGAGGGTTTCTGTCTGACATTGATAAAATGGCTTCTCATGACTCAAAAACATATTTCAATGATAATGAATTCTAATGTGTGACACTGTATTGAAGGGAAATTCCTTGCATGTGGTGTTCTGCTCAATTTTTTTATTTTATTTTATTTTATTTTATACACACACACACACACACACACGGAGAGAGAGAGAGAGCTCAGAACCTCAGAGGGGACGACTTCATTAAATTATTAAATAAGTTATGATATAATTACATAACCATGATAAAATGTAAATAAAAATAATGATAAAATAAAGTAAACTAATCAAAAAAATAAATAAAATACAATTCTTTATTTATCAATTCAGTCTGTACTGTATATGCTGGTTAATTCACTATGGTATGTGACAGATTAAAATTTCTGTATTACATGGAATAAGATAGCTCTGGGGACATCCTTAATCCATTAAAAAGACTTTTAATAATAAAATAAAAAGAATAAAGTAAAAATATATATGTCATCACCTTTTTATAATAATTTTATAATATAAATTTATTATATATATATATATATATATATATTTAAAAAAAAAATTCTTTAATCCATGTTAAGTTTCCCTTTAAACAAATGGTTAGGGATAGACAAAAAATACAAAGTAAGAAAAATATATAACACTTTTTTTTATAATTAGTTTTAAATTAAAAGCAATACATGTCATAAGGTATATGTCCTGATTTGGATTATTAAACGCTTGTGTGTGTGTTAAAGACTCCTCTGTGACTGACTGAGCTAACGTCTGCTTCTGAACTGTTCTGCATCTGTTCCTGCTTAAGTGAGTTAGCATGACAGCAGGACAACCCCATCACTGACGCTAAAGAGCAGCAGAGAAGGATTTCAAAGCTGTGAAACACAGAGAAGGGATGTGAGTAGATTACTGGGGGATTCCAAACAGAGATATTTTAAAGCTACAATCTCGGGAAGAACAAAAGAGGGCGAGATGTCAGCTAAACTGAGAGTCCCTTTGTAAACACCAGCAGCTTTGGTCACCAGGGCCCAAGTATTGCTCCATTTATTTCAGACTGTTGTTTTAAAACTGAAAGCTAATAGAAATAGGGGACATGGTCAGCTGTAACTGAAAACAGTGGACAATTTTCTCAGACTGTTGGATAGCCGCAAGCGAGAGCTAGTTAGCTAGCGGAGGTTAGCGCAGCCTCATTAGCTTGTGCAGGATAGTGATGGCTACTTAGCTCAAGCTATGTGTGTGTGTGTGTGTGGGGGGGGGGTCTCAAGTCTGTTGGCTAATTACTCCCCATTCATCTCTCCTTAACAGTCAATTAAATAATTAATGTTTGATAAAGGTGTGATGTCAGGCTGATCTCGCCTGTGAAATATTAATTAGATTAGGAAAGTAATTTATGAGAGTAGATTAGCAGAGTGATTTTCCTCACCCATGAGAGAAAAAGCCGAATTCTACAAATAGAGACAGACAGAGAGAAAAAGGGAATGAAAGAATAGAATATTTGTCCTGAATTCGTCTATGTGAATGAATTCATACTGACCACCACTACAGGTCTATCTGTAACCGGTTATATTTGATGCTTTATTTTGGGTAGATTTAAAGTTAAATGTGCTATTGACCAATTATTTTGTTTTAAACATGTATTTATAAGTTTTTTCTTTCTTATTGTTTCCTACTAACATCAGTCTGGGAGCACTAGTCTAGAGAAAGACACTACTGAAGAGTCAAGGACATTTTCTTTTCTCCCAAATAAAGTCAAATGTATTTATTTTACAGTAGTATATTTCTGTAGATTTTAATGCATAATTCTCTGGCTGATTTTACCACTTCAAAGCTTTCTAGTGAGCCTCGACCAAATCTTAAAATAGCAAGGACGCGTTGTACCCTTTTATTATTATTTTAATTTTTCTTTTTCTTTTTTAATACGTTAAGAAAATACTCCAAATATGAGTATGAGATGAGTTTTCATAACCGATTCTGCTGTTTAGAAGCCAAAGAAATCATAAATAAATAGTCGAAATCAAAACATGATAAATGTATATTAGTTTTCCCATTCACAATCCGTCATTTTTGATTACTCCATCCCCATCAGACTATTGATGCCTAAACACACTGAAAAATATTTTTACCGCAAGAAACACATTGAATCAAACGTGAAATTTTCAAGTAGAAAGACTGAAATACTACTTTATTGTCAGTGTACACTAATAATCTTTTTTTTTTTTTTTACAACTTTTCAAAATATTCTTTACAATGCATGAAAAATAACACTAAACTCAAATTAAAAGAGGAAATGACAAAAGCAGATCTACTCCTATTTAACATATGTAATTATTATTTTTTTTTCATGCTTGATATGACCTTTATTCCCTTATTACAAGTGCAATATATATTTAAAATGTGATACAACACAATGTAGCAGAAATGAGTCAAATCAGACAAATCAAAGAGTCTATCAGAGCTGTGTGCATTGAAACATGAGCTGAATTCCTCAAGGAAGTCATAAATCAGTTCTAGTGCCACAGGAACCAAGCAAGATAACCAACCAACCAACTTGTTCACACAACAGCTTTCAACATTAACACCAATAGAACAATTATTAACAATTTTAATTCGAAGAAGAGATTGTCAAATTTATTGTTCGTGATTGGAATGCAACGCTGGACATCACATGTAAACCCAGGAGATCAAGTTAAATACTTGCATTGACTTCCCCCCCCAGCCAGTGAAACCAGACTGAAATTCCTAAGGGGGAAGGGCTTTAAACCTTTGTCTACACAGAAAAGTCCCTTTGCCAGAGAATGGCAAAGAAACTGCTTTTTATACATTATATATGGACCAGAATGAACTCAAAAAAGACTTATGAATGAATCATTCCATTGCTTAACTCCATATTCATTTACGTGTAACCCACACATTTGACTATCATGTATAATCACTTATTGTGTATGTCTTTTGATAACTATAGGATACCTAGTCATGTCTAGTATTCAAATAATCGCATTTTCTTGCTTGATATTGTCCTGACAATCATTTATTTGTAAAATATATCATAATCATGTTATAGGAATCATGTCCAAAATTAGACCCTGTGAGGCAAGAACCACATGCTTGGTAAGATAAACAAATGATTTATGATACCCACCCCAAGAACATATCTGATTGGTCAAGGCAACATTTGAGGGGTGGCCAACAAGGAAGTTTTAAATACTTTGGACCCCATGAAATTTTGCTTTTAGTCATGCCTTGCTTTTAGTCTGCTTTTAGTTCTAGTCTGCCTGCTGCTATTAGCCATGTCGGCTTTTAGTCTGCTTTTAGTTCCAGCCTTCCTCGTGCTATCAGTCATGCCTGCTTTTAGCTTGTAGCTTTGCTACCTAGCTTTAGCTTGTAGCATCTAGCCATGTGGTTAGTCATCATGGTTCTTTGAGCGCGGTTCCAGCGTGCCTGCCTGCTGCTACTTATGCCACAATGAGAAGGAACACAACCTAGTCTCGTCAAACTTTATTTCTTTTCTTTTCCGTTTGAGAGTTTCGTGTTCTGAGTTAAGTTTTGTAACGTCGACCTCGTCTGCGCGTTTGAACTCCGACCAGCCACACAAACTCCAGCTTCAGCCAACGCCCAAGCACGGGCTCCCCAAGACGTCACTTCAGCCAACTGAACTTCCAGCCAATCAGCGACACCGGGATACCCCTTTCAACGGGAGTCCCTTTCACAGGAAACTAAGGCAACGTATCCCCAGATATTTGTTGTGCTGGTGTATCTAATATAATTTTAGTCACATTGAGGAACTCAATGCAAGGGCTAATTACGTGATTGATGGTTGTTCATGTCTATGCAATTTAACGTATTGCTGTAAACTTGGGATTCCATATTTATATTCTCTTAAACTCATCTTTCCCTAACTTTCGACCTTCCTGCAACTTGTGTGAATGTGTGTGTGCGTGCGTTTATGTGTTAGATTAGTTTATATGTCTTAGATTTATCTAATAAAGCCTTATTCATATTGAAAAGAGAAGTATCTTGTGTTTTGTGCTTACAAGTTAATGTCTTAAACTGCCGATCTTGTTACTGTGCTAATTGATAGTGTTTTCACTATAGTTTGGATATTAGTATCCAGCGCAGATTTTATGTTAAACGGCTCGTTCACTGAACCGCAGGCGCGTCTCCGTGAACAGCCGTGAAACAGTGATTCTGTTCAAATTCCCTCTAAAATCTTAAATGATTCCCTTTGAGCTAAATTGACCTGTTTCCCTTACAACAATGACAGAACATTTGAACTCTTTCAGGAATGGACCTTGAAAAACCTTTCTAAAAATTGAAATGCTCCGGTTTGATAGAGTAATGGGATGCTGATTGTATAAACTGTAGAGCAGCATGTGAGGACAGGCAAAGTGTCATCACATCCCACAACATCAAACACACACAGTCACTTACACACAAACAATTGTTCTCTGATTCTGGGAAAGGATAATATCAGCAGGAAGTGGTGGCAAGGGCCTTGGATCAATGTTCTCCTAATAACAGCACAGATCAGGACGAGGCTCTTCCTCCGAGCGGCGTTAACTCACATACACAGCACTGCTGGGGGCACATGAGAGAGAGAGAGACCGGGGGAGCTTATACATTGTGTGATGATGCACAGTCAGTTTAGGCCCAAAACTTGCTCCAGGCTGTGAATTGAGAATAATACCAAGGCAACAAACAACAGTGTACATGAATGGCTTTCTATTGCTATGGAAACACATCTCTGTCCCCATCTCCATGGGCAACAGGCACCCCAAGAGCATTGTTGGATTAGCATAAAAGCTTCTTTCGAAATAAAAAGCACTTTTATTGCTCTGATCATTTTATTTTCCAATGAAGTTACGGCCAGTGGGAAATCTCTGACCCGACCCTGCATGGCCTGCTCATCTTAGTCTTCACTTAGAGACCCCGTTAAGTAAAGTTTTCTGTTTTTATTTGAAAACAATGTCTTGTAAATGCCCCCAAATTTACATTTATCAGGAAATTCAAAGAGTTTCTCACTGATGTCTTGTGAAAGATCACAAGGGATCTCAGCTCAAACTACAGCACAAAATGAGTGTGAACACGATTAATCCTTACTAGTTACAACATATAGCAAACATGAATTAACTTCACAATTTGTTGATGAAACTATTGTTTAATAAAAAGGAAAATAAAAAGCATTTTTTTGTTAAGTTATTTCCTCCCTACTTGACCAAAAATACAAAACTGTGACTTAAAGGGATACTCCACCCCAAAATGAAAATTTTGTCATTAATCACTTACCCCCATGTTGTTCCAAACCCATAAAAGCTTTGTTCATCTTGGGAACACAATTTAAGATATTGTGGATGAAAACCCTGTGTCGCGGCTGACACAGAAGAGCATACACAGCAAACGGTGATACAGAGAGTCACAGAGGAGACTGTTGACAAAGAAATTGTTGAATAAAGTCGTTATTTTAGTTTTCTTCTTTTACAAAATGTATTCTTGTTGCTTCTCGTTATGGTTGAAACACTGCAGAACACGGCAGATGGACTATTATGACGATGTTTTTCATACTTTTCTGGAACTTGACAGTGTAACTTACTTGGGAGTCTATGGGACAGTCATAGGCCTCCCTGTTTTCATTCTAAATATCTTAAATTATGTTCCGAAAATGAACAAAGCTTTTACGGGTTTGGAACGACATAGGGGTAAGTGATTAATGACAAAATTTTCATTTTGGGGCGGTGTATCCCTTTTAACCATCATTGTACTCCCCTGATAGATAAACAGAATGATCAATAGATGGATGGATGGGTGGATAGATAAATAGATACATAAGGTTACAGTGGGTTCAACACTATGAACTGAGTGATGTACTGTAATATAGGAGTCTCTCTCTCTCTTTCTCGCACACAGCGTTTGGACCACACTCAGTTTACTGAATCTCTATCAGGCTGCTCTGAGATACTGAGAGCCATTCTGTTGTGTCTGAGCTCTGGGGTTCAAATCAGATTTTCTTCTAGCTATGCTAAACGCTAAAGATTACTTTTGGGTAACATTTTGTTTCATCGATTCTTTGATGAGTTAGTACTATTATGTGTTTGTGAGGTCAGAAGTTCCTGTTAGCTCAGCCTGGTCTGTGATGGTAATTGAAATCCTGTGGCCTGAATCTCCTGTGCAGCAGTGTGGATCACATGCACCCTGCTGATGTTCCAAGCACAAAGTCTGTCAAGTCTGGAAATCATCTATAGAAGACACCTGTGGGGTGTGCTGTTTTTTGGATATTTTTTTCCCAGCAGATTCGGTTTTCTTCAATTTGAGTTCACATTGTTCTGGTACGGTTTCAAGTCAGATCTTGTCAGGTCCTTATCCCATTTTCCCTATTTTGCCCAACATTTCTTGTCATTCTCTGTAATATCTAGACAAAAAAAAAAAAAAAAAAAAAAATTTTAATAGACTAATTTTTTTTGTCATAATCCAACTTTCATAGACATAAATTAAATTAAATTAAATTAAATTATAGTTTAAAAATAATTACAAATATAACAACGTAATTTTAAATAGCCAAAATTCAAGTCATATCTGAATGATTGTATTAATAAGTTTAGCATGTATGAACACCTTCTACTCATGATTACTTTCTTTTCCTTTTTAAGAGTTCCTGAATTGGAATTAAAGAATTATGGCAGAAGCAAATTGTTATTGATCAAATGAGGTTCTACATGAGTTCAAGCTTTGCTGAAGGTCCTGCTTTTGGCTTGACTTGGTGACCACTCAAATTCCATCTCTCTCGTTCTTTCTCTGTTTTTGCAAAACAATAAAATGGCAAAAAGGATCAGCTAGGATCAGTGGAGACAGCTGTAAGGCTGACAAAAGCTTTTCTGGCTAAAAGACAAGTTTTGCTCTATACCCTGGGCTAGCATTACACAACAGAGATCTCTAATCAAAGAAATGATAGAATATTATGATCTTTATAAAGCATCTCTCTTCTCCCCAGACAATAACTTCAACCTGTCAGAGAAATATCAGGAAACAATGAGCACTAACAGCATTGATCTACAGTATATGTGCTGTCAGCACTGATCACTCAGAATTATTCAAAACATTCTCTGTTCTCTGGTTTATTTATGGCAGAATGAATTAAAATAAAATCAAAAGACAAGGTTGTTTTTTTTTTTTTGGCATAGGTTACAGTCTGAGTAACACATTTGCAAATGATGCCCCACTGAGCATTTTCTGCTGTGGGACTTATCAAAGACTCCCATTGTGTTTGTCTCACATGTTTCAGATAGGCAAAAGGGAGTGTGTATCTGTGTAGAGTATGTGTGTGTGTCAGAGAGAGAGAGAGAGAGAGAGAGAGATAGATGTAACAGTGTATTTGCTGTTTGCTGTCACACGATAATGTTACAAGCCGGATCAATATCCAATCAGACCTGCATTTCTCACCTACCCAGAGTTCTCTCTTGCTGTCGGTGAGCAGCATCCTAGAGATATAGAGAAACAGACTAGATGAGAACAACTGTGTGTATATGAACAAAATATAAGACAGCTACAAGGATATGCTGCCAGGCCGATCTCACTTTATTAAAGAAAATTTTTTCTAGGTTTACCATGCTGAAATCTATTCTCTAAGACTACATGAGTGTTTCCATTACCCAAGACCCAGAGTTGGGAAGTAACTAATTGAAAGTACCAACCGCTACTTTAGTTTAAAGTCTGTTTGTTATTAGTGAATCAATTTGTCCTATAAGGTCTCATATACTTTGAATAATTTCATCTGGATGTTTTTTAAGTTATAATATTTATTAGTGTAAAACTGTATATTTATGTATCTTTAATATACTTAACTAAATTTGGTAAGTACTGTAGCTTGCATTGCAGCTAACTAGCTTTTTCCAAAGAGGCTGGATATCTGATACTCAAGATGGATGAATAGACAGACAGACAGATACAGACAGACAGTGACAGATACAGATACAGAGAGAGACAGAGACAGACAGGCCGACAGACAGACAGTGACAGAGACAGAGACAGAGACAGAGACAGAGACAGAGATAGAGACAGACAGACAGACAGACAGACAGACAGACAGACAGACAGTGACAGTGACAGAGACAGAGACAGAGACAGAGACAGAGACAGACAGACAGACAGACAGACAGACAGACAGTGACAGTGACAGTGACAGAGACAGAGACAGAGACAGAGACAGACAGACAGATAGATATATAGACAGAGACAGAACACAATGAACAATTCATCCAAGAACACAAGATTTTAAACAATTGTCAAATTGGATTTATGTCAAAACAGAGACCTCCAAATCAAATTGACACACTCCACACACACACTCATACAAAAATATGTTCATCAAACAAAACTAGGAAAGAAAATTTGGCAGCTGCATTGATTTAAAAAAAAGGCTCAAAGGACTTTTTCTAAAACTAATTCAAAGCAGAATAGGAGGAAAGAACATATGACATCATAAAGGACATATACAATGTGAACAAATGCTGTGTCTAGATCAATGAAAGATGGACTAATTATTTCAGTCAGACCAAAGGAGTTCGTCAAGGCTGCAGCCTCACCCCGACTCTTTTATATATCTATATTAACAAACTGGCATCAGCACTCGATAAGTCCTCTTGTCCTGGTCTGTCCCTCAAGGGCAGAGAAATCAAATGCCTCCTGTATGCTGATGATTTTCTTTTCTTGTCACCTCATGAAGAAGGGCTACGCCAAAGGCTCTCAATTATAGAAAATAACAGTAGAGACCGGGCCTTAATAATAAACATGGAGAAATCCAAAATCAGATAAAGCCTAGCCTTACTGACAAAAAAAATATGGTTTTACAATTGGAGGAACATTTCTTAATCATGTTATAGGCACATGTTATAATTATTTGGGTCTCACTATCTCAGCTTGTGGTCAGTTTGATCTGGCAATAAAACATCTGACTGATAAGGCAGCGCTTATTACACTATAAAAAAAAATCTTTGTTCAAATTCAACCCACCTATTAAAGGTCCCGTTTTTCGTGCTTTTTTGAAGCTTTGATTGTGTTTACAGTGTGCAATATAACGTGTTCATGTTTTGCAAGTAAAAAAACACAGTATTTTTCACACAATTCACCTATCTGTATACTGCTGTTTTCACTGTCATAAAAACGGGCGGATGACTTCCTTGTTCTATGAAGTCCCTCCTTCAGAAGTACGTATCGAGTTCTGATTGTGCCAGCAGTTCCTGTGTTGTTATTTGACAGCAGCTGAGCGCACGCAGCCCTCCTGGAAATGCGATTGGACTAGTTTTCAGAAGCAAGTGGGCAGGATTTGTTTTGAAAACTGCTGGAGATGTACTTATAATCACTGACGCATCATGCGCATGAAAATCGCATTTGATTTTTTTGCACAGCCCTAACATCTAGTTAACACAGCTAAACAGTGTTGCCCTTTGTGTAATAAGTTACAGAAACTGTAAAACGCACTAACTTTAATAATAAAATACACTGTGATCCATGAACAACGCCTTCTCCAGACAAAAAGGGAACTGCTCCATCTTTCAAGAATAATCTTTGTGCGAATCGAATCATTGAGATTGAGGAAGATCGCTGTCCTCAGCAAAATGTGCTGCACATAGTTTTACATGTTTTATTATAATTTTCGGGAACCGAGTTAAACATAGGGATGGGTATCATTAAGGTTTTAACGGTATTACTACTCTTACTGATACTGCTTAATGGTCCGGTACTTTAACGGTATTCTTATCGGTACTTTGAGTTTGGTGTGTGTGTGTGTTTTTTTTAAGAACAAGTTGAGAACAGAATTAACATTTCTTTATTTGTTTTATGTAAAATTAATAATGGGCTTGTCTTGGACGAGAGGTGTTAGGAGGAGTTGGTTGGTTCATAGTAGCTGCAGCTTAAAAAAAAAAAAAATAATAAAAATAAATATATATATATATATATATATATATATACACACACATATATATATATATATATATATATATATATATATATATATATATATATATATATATATATATATATATATATATATATATATATATATAATAAAAAGGTTGCAAAATGTGGCAATTGGCTATTTTGTAAACTAACTTGAGGTGCTGTGCATTTAAGTTAGCCAAATAAATGTTTACATATACATACCGATGTTCCCTATTTGGAATTTTAAAAACAAGTAGAAAATATGTTGATTTCATTCTCATTTTTTCCAAAAGAAATCAAAAGAATTTCTACGTAAGGTTAGCAAACCACTGAGATTTTACATTTATTTTAAATGACGTGAACAACGAGATTCAACATGATTTTAGCACACATACCTGACGTAGATGGGGCAACAACCAGAGACGAGCTAGCTAGGCAGTCGATAAACATAATGCACTTTTGAAAGATGCTTTGACAGATTGCTTGTGTTTCCGCCCTTACATGCAAATATTGTTTTGCACTTATGACAACGAGGGTTATCAGCATTAACTCTAGTGAAGTATAACTACACTTTGGAACGTTTTGCTCTCTCCGCCATCGTCACTCTTTGTATTAAGCGGGAGTTTTCGTACTGTTATGCTTGTTCTTGTTGCGTGTGTGTGACTGACAGCCTCCGCGGCGCGCATGCGAGTTCTTGCAGATCTCACAGACAAACGTCTTAATACGATCGCACATTAGAAATGTTTGGCAAGATTAAATGTGCACGACAAAATTATTAAGCAAAAATACATAGTACATTATTTTTTTCCTCCAGTACCTAAAGCAGAACCGATACCGTCAGATCTTACTGATACTACGGTCTTTCATTATTTAGCCCCGGGGCCAGTTTAATACCGGGTTTCGATACCCATCCCTAGTTAAACATAAATTGTAACCATTAATCTCAAAGTACAGTGTCCCTGGCAAGCCCAAACAAAGGTAATTGGTCTCCGAGATGAAAATAACAGCGTTTCGACGACATGGCGACAAACACAAACGCAGCTCTTCCTCTTCTCCGTCGGAGCGCAACAAGGCCACGCCCCCTTTTTATGTGTATTGATGTGGGCGCAGGTCAGTCAAAAAACTGTTTTAGTGACGTCATTCCTGCAGGAACTAATGGGATGTAGTCCAAACGGTAAGTTTTTTGTAGGCGAATTCTGTTAAATAAAATATCTCGCTTGGCAATGAGCTTTGAGCTTTAGAATTTTACAGATATTATTTATACTCTGACAACAACATTACACACTAACTAAAGTTTAAACATGGGATCACGAAGAACGGGACCTTTAAATTATGGCTAAAAATCTTTGACAGCAATAATCAAACCCATTCTTCTATATGGTTGTGAAATCTGGGTCCACAAATTTAAATTAAACTATATATCTTGGGATAAAAACACCACTGAAATGTTCCACTTGGAGTTCTGCAAGAACATCCCGGGACTCGGGCAGACCTGGGCAGAAACGCCCCTAGTCTCGGCTGCAGGGCAGAATTGGGCAGAAATCCAGAAGAGAACAGTCAAGTTCTGGTTCCATCTATCCGACAAACTGACAGATGATTACCATCACTACACTCTTACTTACAGGGCAGGACACCCAGATAGGGACCCCATGCACTATTTAGTGGAAAAACACCAACTCAGTTCAACAATTCAATTAAGACACGCAAAAGTTAAAGAAATTGGAAAACTGACCCAGGAAGAGCACATGCATGATTGGCAGATCAAAGTAGCACAATTGAACAAATTAAAGTACTTCTATAGATTAAAGACTGGTTATCAATTGGCACCTTACTTGATCAAAATGAAAAACTATGGTCAGAGAAAGCTTCTGACGAAGTAGCGTCTGAGTGAGCACAGTCTATGTGTGGAGACAGGCCGACACAAACAGAGCTGGGGAGAGAGAGAGCTCCGACTGTGTTCTCACTGCACAATGCACACCTGACACACTGCAGCAAATATAAACACATTAGAGACACTTATTCTACCCAAATAGCTCAAATTGTTCCTGAATTCCGGCAAGCTAATCACATGGACAAACTGTTATATTTTGGGAGACAAAGAAACAGTTACAGAGTTGAGTTACAGACTTCACTAAAAACACATCACTCAATATCCTGCTTATTGCAGCTGAACGTGACGTCTCATTTCAAATACAAAAGACAAGCTGATTATTTCATTTTTTCTTTTACTTTTCTTTCTCTCCATTCCCCCTCCCCTGTGGGGTCGGGTTCTGGGCGTCAGATCTGACCTCTTTTGTGGAGGCTTTTTAGGGGGGATGTGATCGATTAATGAGAAATTCACAGTAGAATAATGAAGGATGACAGGAACACTAATCACTCTTACTGTGATTGATCTGCATGCTTGAGTGATAAATTAGTAGCTTCAACCGATTTCTCACTCGGACATATTCTAATCACTCCCACTAATTAAAAGCTATTGACGAACACAGTGAGGGGTGTAACCGGGCTGCAGCGATGGAGATGAACTCTAAGTGACACGATAACTGTCTGTACTGTCTCGTGTTTGTATGTGAAGTGTGTTTTGTAAGTGTCACTGGTCTTGTTTGCATTCTTTCACAGTAAAATGCTTATTGGAGAATCACTTTCAGGCTATGAAGATGATCAAGGGTCATTTTCAAAATATAGCACTAATCACGTCTCTTGACTTTTATGTAATGAAAATAATATATTGTTTTATGTATTATATTCAAACATTATGTGATATTTTAGCTTAAATATAGAAATAAAGAAATTGTGCTTTATGGCATCCCCCCCCCCCCCAATGGATTCTTTTTTTTACTCATTTTGTTTTCCTAAAACATTGGTGTAACAAGTGTTTTAAAAAAGCAAAACAATAAGCAATTAATAATGTGTCAAAAGATATTGCCACTTTTGTCCTCTTCTGTCTTTCCTGTTTTCAGCTCTCTTTTTCTTCCTAAACTGTAAAAGCCAATAGATTACTTTACTTCAATATAATTAGTTATCATTACTTGTTATACTTGCTAGGATTTATTAAGTCACAGCTAATTTCAAGGCAAACAAAACAATTTACTCACTGCTTTGAATGATGTTTACTTAAAATATTTAAGTAGCCACAAAGGAACCAATAAAATTTATACACCAGTGAGAGGCAGCAGTGCACTAATATGTTGCTAATGTGCAAAAAATCAAAAGAATAAGAAGAATAAGAATAAGAGTTTTTGATGCAGGGCAATTCTTTATAGACTTTTCAATCATTTCCTCCACTTCTGCAGTTGTCTTTCTGTACTTCTTACATTCACTTGCTTCCCAATGTCATTTTGAATATTGAACTGTCAATAAAACTGAAAAAAGAAAATGAGAGAACATCAAATAAGGTGACTTAATAAATTGACGTTGATTTTCCTGAAAAACTTTTTTGTTTGAACTCACCATTATAGTGATTAGTGCTCTCTTTGGTTGGGTACTTGGAACTTAATTTATATTAATATAATTATCTTTGTATTAATGTGACAATGCAAAATAAAATCACAGTTATAGGTTTCAAAGGGAAGGAAGTAATAAAGAGTCTATTTTTAGAAGGTGACCTAACTTCTAATTAAATCATTAGCTACTATATGTTTCATGTTGCTTTACGATCTTTTACAATTTAATAGTTTTTCATAAACACCTTGTGAAGCATTCATTTGGGTCAATATAATCTATTAATATTTGTGACAAGATCTTACAATTGACGACACTCACATCATGGTCTACAAAGAGTCACACTCATATGTCAACATTCAGCATGCCAAACACAACAATGGTAACAATAAAATGTTACTACTACTAGTACTACTGACACAAGACAGTAAATAAAACTGACAGAACAGTTACAAAAAGTATATTTTATTCATGCCACAATGCACTCTGGGAAGTAGTAATTCTGAGTAGCTATACTAAGTCAAGAGTAAACCTAAAGTAAATTATTAAGTACTCTCTACAGTCCTTTTTTGGAAGTCGTGGCCTAATGGTTAGAGAGTCGGACTCCCAAACGAAAGGTTGTGGGTTCGAGTCTCGGGCCGGCAGGAATTGTGGGTGGGAGGAGTGCATGTACAGTTCTCTCTTCACCTTCAATACCACGACTTAGATGCCCTTGAGCAAGGCATCGAACCCCCAACTGCTCCCCGGGCGCCGCAGCATAAATGGCTGCCCACTGCTCCGGGTGTGTGTTCACAGTGTGTGTGTGTGTTCACTGCTCTGTGTGTGTGCACTTCGGATGGGTTAAATGCAGAGCACAAATTCTGAGTATGGGTCACCATACTTGGCTGAATGCCACTTCACTTTCACTTTTAGTTACTAGAAATTTAATGCAAGTGAACTATACTAAGCATTTGTCAGTACAACATACCATTCCTATTTCACTTTACTTAAAGGCAATTGGCTTCTAGGAATATTTTCCTAGTAAGGTGAACACTAATAAGAAGTTAACCCAGCTAGTTATTTTAAGACAACAGTGCTTAAGTATACTTTGCTAAAAAAAATTGTGTACAAACTGTTTTAAGTTAAGCCAACTTTAAATTAACACTCAAATACAAAAAAAAGAAATTTTAAGGCAATCAGTTTCCTTACATTTTCTAAGTAAAGTCATCTTATTACATTTTACAGTGAAAGATCTGTGTGTGTTTGTGTGTGTGTGTGTGTGTGTGTGTGTGTGAGTGTGAGTGTGTAAATCCCATGCAGTTCAGTACAGAGGCCCTTTAATTCTACTTACAGATGCTGCTCTTAGGGAATTTTTGTTAATTAATGCTAGATTGGAAAGATTAATTTAGCTGCAGGGTAGCTAATCAATAATCATGTCCCAAGTCCTTTAAACATCTCTTTCAATCTGTATTTACCCCCCTCCTCTGTTTCTTTCTGGACTCACAAGGTGATTTTCCCTTCAATTAATCATAAAACCCTAAACCTGTTACATCCACTAATGCAGGTCAATCAAATCAATAGACTCATTATTGGATGACACGCTCCTAAAACTCACGTCTAACACACCTAAAATCTCTGTTTCAGAGGTGTTTTAGAGGTCGATCAATTGATTGTTTTTGACGATTAATTGGCACTGCTACTGATTGCTGGAACCAATTGTTAGAGTTTGTTCTGACACACAGGACTGTGTGCTGCACAGACCAGGACACTTCAAATGTCCTAAATGTTATAATATGGTTGCAGTTATTTTATATCATGATGAAGTTAATTTATCTTTCCTCATTTAATTTCTTTCTAATAAACAACCCTGGTTTAAGTGAGAACATAATTTAAGATGCATGTGTTGAAAACTTCAACCACTTTGAAGCTCATTAATTGTTTCTCAGATATCATATTTTCTGAGCAGGTTATTCTCGAGAGTTCATTTAAACTTAGACATTTAAAAAAAAAGAAAAAAAAAAATGAAAACACTTCAGCTCCGGCAGACGAAATCTATAAATATGTATTCTGATGTGAATGACAATGCTTAACTGCTTCAGACATATTTTCCTGTCTTTATAAGATACTGTAAGTTTGCCAGCCAAGGGAATCTGTCTGTCTGTCCATCCCCCCATCCATCTATCAACAGTATGTGTGTTAAAAGAAAACCAGCAGGCGTTGACTGAGCTATTTATATAGTGCCAAACTACTGTAACTCACCAGAACTAGTGTGCTTCTGCAGATGCATAAACACTAACAGACATTAATTAGCAAATCTTTTTCAGTTTCTCAAAACAAACTAATTTTGTTGCTAGTCATCACTTCATTAACACAGAAAACATTTTCATATTTTAGCTGATTTAAATGATGTTTTCCTGCAGTTTCTGAACTTATCGTATAGGCAGCCATGAAAAGTTTAAAGTAGCATTTCACTGTATTTGAACATCCCTTGGGATGTCATTCCTCAAGGAAACAGTCTGAGACAGAATAAACAGCTGCAGAATGTTTCACAAACTAGATGTGAAAAGATATGATGAAAACAATCTCCTGTGCAGCAAAGATAAATAAAAATCTGATTTGCAAGACGTTTTTAAATCATTGTTCAATGATCTTTTCAAAATAGAATAGGTCTATAGTCTTTCACCATATGTCTGGGATGCATACTGATATATATCTCCATGACAACCTGAAATGATGCCTTCCTGTTAGTATATATATATGTGGTTTCTTGTCTTTAGTTTATTGGAAAGTTTTGCTTCTGAAAGTTAACGAAGTTCAAACTAGATATGAGCTTTCTGTGTTGGTATCTATTGCCTTTTCTCTGCGATATCTTGTGGTAGCTGGTGTGCTTCTCTCATTGGAATTTACAGAATTATGAACTTATGTATTGTAAGGGAAACAGGTCAATTTAGCTCAAAGGGAATCATTTAAGATTTAAAGGGAATTTGAACAGAATCACTGTTTCATGGTTGATCACTGAAACGGCCAGCGATTCACTGAACGAGCCATTTAACATCAAATCTGTACTGGATATTAATATCCAAACTATAGTGAAAACACTATTAATTAGCACAGTAACAAGATCAGCAGTTTAAGACATTAACTTGTAAGCACAAAACACAAGATACTTCTCTTTTCAATATGAATAATGCTTTATTTAAGACATATAAACTAATCTAACACACAAGCACACGCACTCACACATTCATACAAGTTGCAGGAAGATAGAAAGTTAGGAAAGGATGAGCTTAAGACAATGAAAATGTGGAATCCCAAGTTTACAGCAATACGTGAAACTGCATAGACATGAACAACCATCAAACACTTAACTAACCCTGGTATTAAGTTCCTCAATGAGGTTAAAATTATATTAGATACACCAGTACAGATCAGAGTCTGGAGGTAAAGTTACTTGCATTGCCTGTGTAAAGGGGGTTCCCTTTGTTGTAGTTGAAAAGGGGGTTTCCCGAGGTTGCTGATTGGCTGGAAGTTAAGTAGTCACTGAAGTGAGGTCTTGGGAAGCCCGTGGTTGTTGGGCGTTGTCTGACGATACAGAGTTGTGTAGGCTGGTTGAAGTTGAACGGGCACTCGAGGTCAGACTCTGAGACATGGCGTAACAAAACTTAACTCAGAACATGAAACTCAACGGAAAATAAAAGAAACTAAAGTAAAAGAACAGAAGTAAAGTTTGAAGAGACTAGGTTGTGTTTCTTTTCATCGTGGCTAAGTAGCAGCAGGCGTGCAAGCAAAGCACGTTGGAACCGCACTCAGAGAATGCTAAAAGTGATTCCTAAAAGCTTGACTAGGAGTAAAAGCTCAAATCAGGCTAAAAGCCGGCATGACTAATAACAAAAGCTAAGACGCGAACGCTAAAAGCAAAGTTTGATGGTGTCCTGAGTATTTAAACTGGCCTTTTGGCCACACCTCAAATGTTGTCTTGACAAATTAGATATTGTCTTTGCTCGGGGTATCACAAATCATACAGGTATGATATCTTATAAGCACGTGGTCCGAATGTTCTCACTCTTGCAAGGTATAATTTTGGACATGATTCCTATAACACGAATATGATACATTTGACAAATAACTGATGGTCAGAAACATTTCACATACATACTAAACATGAATATGAATCCTTAAAGCTGCAGTAGGTAACTTTTGACGCTCTAGCGGTTAATAAACAGAACTTCTTGTGTCTTTTGGAAGAACATCGTAGCCGGATCTACTTCTCTCTGTTTATGTCTATGAAGAATCACAAAGTGATCACAAAGAATATAAACACTTATTATAGGTGTACCCTAGTGATTCAGGACAAGCCAAAAACACGGTTTGGAAAATGGATTCATGGTGTACTCGCTTATTATATACATTTTTCTACATTTTGAACACAAACAAAGTTACGGACCGCAGCTCTGATTGGTTGTTTCTTACCGGGAGCGCATGAATTTCTGCAAATGGCAATAGGACCACTGGGAGGAGCCAGAGGAGCTTGATTTTTTCACAGATTATCTGTCTCATATTCTACTGTCAGGACATAATGACAGGTTTAACAAATATGTAAAAAAATATATTTTTATGAAAGTTACCTACTGCAGCTTTAAGCTATCCAATAGTTATTAAAATACATACACAATAAGTGATTATAAACATGATAGTCAAATATGTGGGTTACATATAAATGAATATTGAGTGGAGTGATATTCTTTTATAAGTCTTTTGAGTTCATTTTGGTGCATCTATATCTATAAAAGACAGTTCCTGTGCCATTATCTGACATAAAGATGTTCTGTGGAGACCAGAGTTTCAAAGGCCCCCTTAGGAATTTCAGTCTGATTCTGCTAGGTGGGGGGAAGTCAATCCAAGGATCTTGTTTATTACTCTTATGGTTTACATGTGATGGTCGCTGTGCAACTCTTTGACCATCAATCTAGATTACTTGGCCCAAATTTGACGATCTCCTCTCCGAATTGAAATTGTAAATAATTGTTCTAATGGTGTTAATGTTGAAAGCTGTTCTGTCAAAGAGTTGGTTGCTTGGTTATCTTGCTTCTGACTTGTGGCACAACATCCTTTTGCCTTTCTGACGAATTCGGCTCATGTTTTAACCATGGTCCTGATCGGCTCTTTAATTTGTCTGGTTCGGGGTCAAATACAGATATGCTCCTATTTGATAGATAAGACTCTCACAAATGCCTGCCTCAGTCACAACTGATAAGCTACTACTAAATATTGTAAAAATTTAATTTTCTGTAAAGTTACTTTGCAATGATTTGTATCGTAAAAAGCGCTATACAAATAAACTAGAATTGAATTGAATTTAATATTTGTACCATATTGGTTATCGGCCCAAAATGTACAACCTTTCATTTAATTGTATTTATTGTATTCTCATCCAATGCTCACGTCAAGTTAATCTTTAAAACCAAACCAATCTCACGAGTAAAAAAATAAAAATAAAATGTGTTCATTTAAACACTAATAATTTAATACCATTTTAAATGTAATTTTTAGCAAATCTAAAATTCCCCCTTTTCATACAACATAATACTTTGATGCTAAATTCACATCTTACCATTTTATAAACTGTGCTTTTTTTTCTTCCAAAGCCTATCAAAAGACAAAACTTTCAATATAAGCTCAAACATATCTCATCAACTATCCACGTACATTTCATACTGTACCTCTATAATCTTTTATGTTAACTTTTATGCTATTTGTGCCTGTTTATTTATCTTTTTCAGGAGAAAACAAAAACAAAACAATGAAACACAATGACAGGCAAAGCTTTGAAAGAGGAACCTACAGTATGATCAATACAATGAGTCCTTTACAAATGCTTCTCACCACTGCTCACTCTCAATCCTCAAGAAAATCATACATTCAATCCACAAGCGGAACAGCCACAGGGGTTTGGGAACCGAAGTTCAACCTTGTGGACTAAATCCATTACTTTTGCCACAGGGGAGATTGACTTTATTAAGTCATTTTTAGGTTCAGTCATGCCACTTCCCCTCACACTAATGTTTCTAAATAATCCTGTTCCTGAAAACAGGCTTTAAGTCTTAGCAACCGTGGGATGGTGGAACTTAACCACAGAGGCCCGCTTTAAGCTCATTAATGGACTTTTCAAAGCTGTTAATTATTTACTTTGCATAGAACTGCCAGGATAAGTGAAGCCTTAACACAAAATTCTGCTTCTGTCTGTCTTATCTGTACAACATTAAATGATAAGTACACTTAACAGTTAAGTGTGTGGTATTTCAGTGCAAAAACCTTCATAATTGTGTCTGTCAAATAAATAAATAAAAAACAAACAAACAAACAAACAAATAAAACTAATTACAACTAAATGTGTGGTGGAAATCTTCCTCTGTCTCATCAGTTTAATAGGACGTTCTGTTCTCCTATTAGAATTTCATTATGTGTCAGTAAATGAGAGATTTATCATTCTGTTTATTAATGTTTCTCCATATTCTTTATTTATTTTTTATTTGTAAGTCTGTAACAGCTGGGAAAACCACTATAAGCCCTCTATACCAGCACTGCTTAATAATGTGACTCTTAAAAAAGTGATTCTTTCTCATTTGGCACTCAGGATCAGAGGTGTCCTCTCTGCAATTTTACATTCCACTTCAAGAAATTTACAGTGAAAATAACCACAGAAATAACCCTGGCTTTACCTCTCTTACTCTCCCTGAATTTGACAAAAAAGACTGTGTTAAAAAAGTGAATGAAATGATGTAGTAAAGCACAGTACATCTCATGCCAAAGTGCAATCATTGGTAAATGTGTGATGTTTATTACACATTTATTATCACAATGATCACTCCAGACAGTGATATGGAGTCATTGATGCACAACCAATAATACAAGACTGTCTCACTGAAAATCCCTTCTTCAGATAAGATAAAATGAAGATTTACTTTCTAAACTCCACTGTTTGAAAGTTTGGGTTTGGCAGTATTTTATTTATTTTTTAATGTTTTTGCAAGAAGTCTCTTATGCTTACTAAGGCTGAACAGAAGCAGTAATATTGTGAGATATTATTACAATTCAAAATAACTGTTTTGTATTTTAACATATTTTCAAATTTATTGCTGTGATGGCAAAGCTTCTTTTTTATCAGTCGTTATTCCAGTCTTCAGTGTCACATGGCCCTTTACAAACATTCTGATTTAGTACTCAAGAAACATTTCTTATTATTTTCAATGTTCAAAACAGTAGTGCTGCTTTTTTTGTGGAAACAACAAATATATATTTTATGATTCTTTGATTTTATGATTCTTATTAAACAGTATTAATTTGAAATATAAATCATTTTTATAATTAAAATGTCTGTCAATTCTGATCAACTGAATGCATTTTTACTGAATAAAATTATGATTTTTTTTCCTACTGACCCTAAACCTTTGAATGATTAACTTCACCTAACTAACTGAAGATTGGATTGGATTGAAGAGGATTGTGGTTCTAAATAGAGCTGTGGCAACTGCAGGACACAAGCACATTTAAAATAATTTCCCATTTCCATAACAGAGATAAAAAATAAAATAAAAAAACACTGATCACTCAGTCAGCAGGCAACAGGTCACACATGTCTGACACATACACAGTGTAATTGAGAATGAAGTACAACACTGCCTTTCAGATGATGATGTAGAGTTCATTGGTTGTGATTAATAGGTTTAACCTTTGTCAGTGCAAATAATCAGTATGAATAGATTTTGATTACACTGAATTGCTCATCTTGGCTGCTCATAGATTTACATAATGATGAATGTCTTTTTTAAAATTTGTCTTATGCACCCCCTCAGTCCCATCATAAAGCTCAAGGACCTGTATAAGCACACATTCATAAATGTGTTCCTTTTATTTAAACTGACTGGATATTATTAATATTATTTAAGGGGTCATTATTACAATAATTCATATTGTAATATATAGTGTGTAGGATACATATTGATATTGTCGGAAAATGATGACTTGATGTCACATGATATTGCAGGATTGGATGATGTCATAATATGCAAATATGTTCTGTTCCATACACCATCCGTACAAATTATCTTAAATTAACTAAAATAATATTAACAAATAATCATGTAATTAATGGTGATTTATTGCACTTATTTACTCATTTATTGAACATATATATATATATATATGACATTTTGTACATTTTATCTGAAGTATTCTTAACATAAACACTACGATTTGCAGTTTTTTTTTTTTTTTTTACTTGTAAACAGCTGTTTTGTACAAAATTTCCTCTCAGGGGTAATTTTTTTTTTTCATTTGTCTGGATGTGTGCATGTGAGAATTTGACCAGCTGCTGAGTCCTACAGTGCTGTGTAAAATGTTGCATTGGGGTGTATTAATTCCATCTATTTTGGAGGAATGATTATTGAAAGGAGGAATAAACCCAGAACATGGAGGTCATTGTCTGAGACTGCTGTCTGACCTCAGGGCTATTCACACCAATGAAAAAGCAGCTCGGAGTATCTGGCAGATCCATGTTCACCATCACAGCACTCTGTTTGCTTTATTTCATTTTATTTTATCCCTCCTTCATGGATATTAAAGAGATTCAGAGCCACTAACACAAACTCTCCGTCTCACTCACAAACTCTCAAGGTCTCAATCAAACTCTCGTTCCTCGGGGAGCATCTCATTTCAAGCGCTCACTCAAAAATGACAGTAGATACATTCACATAAGAGGTGATGTGTTTGTGTGGGGGAAGCTGAAGTGTGTGAGTGTGAGTCTGAGTGTGTGTAACACAAAGGCAATGTGCATATGCTTGTGCGTGGGTAGTTAGTTGTTAATTCAACTATGGGCACTTTTATGTCCAGGGATTGATTTCTATTCAAACCAACACACTTCAACCATTTCACAACATTTTTTTTTAGTTATGGGCACATTCAAACATTAGAATTTGTATTTTTTACTTCGCTTTTATCATGGTCTGAAAATGTAATCTACCTGAAAAAAAGCCTAATCTTTAAATTATTATATGAATAATATTATTAATAAATAAACAAATAAATAAATAATGTTAATAAATGAACAAATAAACAAACTACTGACAATTATTATTATAATTGTTTTATTATTATTATTTCCATCACATCTCAAATGATTGTGTGTTATGTTTGTTATGTGTGTGTCTATGGGTAAAGTGTCCATAGTTGAAGAAACACCTAATTATTGTGTGTGTGTGTGTGTGTGTGTGTGTGTGTGTGTGTGTGTGTGTACATTTTATGGGTTTTGAGTGTGTTCACAAATAGGCTTAACTGTGATTTGTGTTTGAGTGTGTGAGGTGGTATCACTTCCTCCCCCAAAATGACAGCCATGGTGCCTTTGCCTTCAGTTCTGTTTCCTCTTTATCCAACACAACTCTAACTATTGATGAGCAGATTCAATCTGAGAGATGGAATCGTCATTTAAAGGAAAAAGTAATACTTTATGCTGCAATTTTTTTCTGGGAATATCTAAAATGCTGTCATCCCAATCAATAAAAGTACAGTTACACATCCTCAGCAGTCAATAATACACATACACAAAGTAACTGAATAAAAGGATGACATTTCAGCAGTTGTTTAGTAAACTGCTGGAATACAAAAAAGCAGCCAATTTCCCCGCATATGAAGTACTGCTGTATTCAATACTTTATTTAAAACTCACAAAAAATAACGGCATAGATAAACAACAGCTTTGATCCTCTTTTGTCAGCATGAAGAGGATAATAATCCTTCTAATACTAAAATGAACATAGTTTATTCCTGAATGGACGATATGGGGGCATAACAGGGTAAATGAAGGAGAAAATGAACAAATTAGGATGTAAATGAAATAATATGTCTTTAGAGATTTAAGAGTGGGTTAAATAAAAAAAAAATACCCACAAGCAGTCCTTCAGAAAAATGGCTATCTATACAGAACTGCATTAGAGTTTTTACTTAATGGGCTTAATAAAATGAACATGATCATAGTTTATATATATATATATGAGCAGGAAGCACTTCTGTACATGAGCTGGGGATCAAGCAGTGTTAGATGAATGTTTTCTAGTGTATTCATAAAAGCAGAATGGAATCCCTGCTCAAAGCCCAATACATCTCATCCGACTATGTGGCAGCTAATGGCACATCAATCAGAAAAAGTGACAGACGCCCCCGCACTGAGTTCCGGAATGTTCTCCCGAGTTCTGAGTTCCACCTCGGGTCAATCTTCCAAACGTGATTATGGCTCAGGATAACTGAGCCTGCCAGCACCTTTCCGTGGCCAGTGTTTCTACTGATAACCCATGAGAGTGCTTCGCCTCACCCTAACCTCACTCTCTCACTCTTATTTTCTATCATTCCCCATTCATCTGACATCTACAGGAGAAAAAACGAATAGTTATGTGCAACCTAACGGAAAACGAATCTGCTCAATTAACAATTGTAGACGAAGTTCTCTTCCCCAGGTGATCCATTTATCTTTGGCTCTGTAAAAATGATAGCAGCTTTGAGTTAAAAAAGGAAACAGTAGCTTGAGGACGCAGAACCAAAACAAAACAAGCCCAAACATTGAATGACAGTTGGGAAATGGACTACTTCGGTAGTCTGCACACAAATAAGGATGAAGAGAGCGAAACAAAAGAAGGAAATATGAGATTGATGAGTGGACAGCAGGATTGGGGTACGCAGCGGGAGCCAATTTCCAGCCTAGTGAGACAAACCCATCTCTATTTCACACCTCTGAACCCTGCATTTGCTTCAATTCGGGCTCTCACCTGCCCCCTGAACCCAGAACAGCATGTCTCTTCCTCATACAGTAGAATAGAGAGGTGTAAAAGTGCGGGAGGCTGATCCTGGATCCATGTTTATGTTATTGCTGTAGCCGGAACAGGCAAGAAATCAGCACATCAGTGGAGAGCAGAGTGCATTTAGGTTCCCGGCCAAGTATAATTTGAACTGAAACTGCAATACCTGTCAGTTTTCCCATATAGCCAACTTGATAGACTCCACCCACCTGTACTTACTCAGTTTGTCCGCTGTGAACTAATTCAGGCTGTATAAGTGGGGCTGTTTTATAATTTCACTGATGGTCCCTGAAAGCTGCTGACCGTAGTTTTTTTTTTTCAGACCTCTACAACACCACTCGAACATGAAGCACGAATCAAACAAAAGCAGAGCTGTTTAGTTTGTAGTGCTTAAACATGGTAGGGGGACTTATGGACATTTTTTTTTATTTAGAATAAAATAAAGCCCTTTTCTGTTGTTCTAAAACACATTAAAATCATACCTCAATTGTGAATATGAAAACCGTTGTGTTTAAAAAAGCTGCCTTCTGGGTCGGGCTACAAACTGACAACATGACTCAACAGATCTATATGGCCATGAAGTTGAAGAGAATTATGAGAGTTGTCCTTGATTCTTGCTTGCTGTTCCCAATTAAAGTGAAACAGAGGAGACACCGAATTAGAGATTCAGTTTAATCGTGAAATACAGGATGAATCCTGATCAGTCACTAGACACAGCTCATCCTAAACTGATCCAAGCACAGATGTCATAATGATAGTATCAGTGAAGAATTACACCACCCAGGGCCTGACACTTCATTCATTTTTCAACAATTTTCACCAAAACATTTTTTTCACGAACTTTGCATGAAAAATTGTTTATTATTAAGAAAGTTTCAATCAATTCTTCGTTATGGAGGGGGTGAATATTTACAATATTCTTCCCACACCACAAAACTCACTTCTTTAACAGAGCCCGAAAGAAAATTCAGCTGATATCCTCTTATGTACGGGATTTAGTGTAATCTCCCTGTCTGCCAGGCCCATACTGTTTTGTTTTCTCTACTCAGAATGGTGAATATATCTGGTACATTATCTATTCACACATGCCACCTATTAACTTCAATGGTCTTGGCAGTATTAACAAAGATTAATGTACATTGTAGATGAACAGCCAATTTTTAAATCCATATGAAACGTCGGCCCAAAAATTGCATGTCACTCAAATACTACTTTTAGTACAAAAAATTTGAAAGGAAAATGAATGTAAAAATGCCACATTAAAAATGCATTGTAAAAGATTTGATAAAAAAAGAGCCAGGTTCTGGAAAAAAGGTATTAGGGAGTAAAAATTGATTGAATTGTAATATATATATATATATATATATATATATATATATATATATATATATATAAAATACAAAGATTTTATCAGTACATGGAATAAACAGTTATACAATCTTAAATAAACAAGCAACAAAACTTCTTCAATAATGCCTAAACATTGCCACCATATTATGTCATCTTGGGGGAGACACGAGGACCCCAGTTAAAAACTACAACATTCCCAATAGACCAGTAAAAGAGAGAGAAAACTAACGGAAACGTTGCTCTTCATCTCACTCCCTGCCCAAAGGCCATTTACCCAACAGCCTCTCTCTCACACACGCTCCCAAAACTACTCACTCAGTTATTGCATTAGCCACCACTTTCTTCCTGTGTGATTTGTGGGTAAAAAACAAATCCGGCCTCTGATAGAGCGCTGCAGTGATGTAAATTACCAGCGCTCACATACACACATCACACATGGCAGATAGGAAATGCAGCGGCCTGATTACGAGTCTTACTAATGGTGCTTTACTGAAATGGTGCTTTTAAAATAGAATGTGTTTTATGAGTGAGCTGTTTATGGAGTTTTGAGGCTGGTTCCCTTTAGTACCTCCATGGGAATTCGCATGACATCCGCCGCCCAGCGCTGAGCTTTATAGAGATGAATATAATGTCCTCTGATGGAGTAGGCCATTATTAGATTCTTCCATAGGCAGCTACTGTGTATACTTGCACAACAGATGCTTCTATCCACTCCTCTCCTTCCATTCACATCCCATCCTCTCCATTTTGCCTCATTTTCGCCTCTTTCTAAGTAGTAAAGTGATAAAGTAAAACGGCAGCTGCTCTCACACAATAAATCCAGTCTGGTATTATTAAACTTCAAGTTGTTTCTTTACTTATAATCCCTCCAACCCAAAGGGTCAATTATGCTTATCATTTCAAGCTCACAAAATGCATTATGCTTCAGTAGAAATCAGCTCTAGGAATCGCCTCTCTAAATGGACAGTTAGCGAGAGTAGAGTTCAGTGCAAGACTAAATGAGATCACTGTAAGATAAATGTTTACTGTTTTTCAATGACCTTGGCCTCTTGATAGCCCTAGTCTTCATGGTCTATGCATTCTACTGTGATCTGCTGTGGTTAAATGAGGTGTTTTGGTGTCGCTGGCTACAGGTTTATCTGAGTTGTTGCATGAGCAGACAGGCTGTTAGGCTATCAGTGACGCCATTCAATTTAAAGTCAACATCTTTTCCTCCGCAGGTCAATGCAAGACTCAGCTCACAGTTAGGATAATGAAATTTATTCCCACATTTAAAAAAAAATATATGAATACATTTGACATTTTACTGTTATATAGACATTTTTGAGACTAATCTAAACACTTCTCAGCAAGCCTCGGTTTGTAAACTCAAGAAAGAAATGATCAGACCTTTAATCTTCCAAAGCAACAATAACTGCATTGTAAGCACCGGCTGTACATTAGCAATGTCCAGTGAAAATTCACAATAATTTTTTACATGGCCAACCCTAACAATAAATAATTTCAAACCACTAATAATGGCAATAAAACAGCCACTATTTTAAATGAAAGTGTTACTGCGCATTTACCACACATTACCTTATGAAACCATCCGATAATGCAATTCGAAAATGTACTGTAAATAAATGATAAAAAACACTGTTAATACACAGTAATTCCTTGCAGATAATATAAATTTACAGCGACGATAATTGTAGTTAATATATTCTACTTTAAAGATGTTTTTAATAAAAAGATATTGCTAAAATATATATTGTCTGTTTTTTTATTTTTAAATAAATGTGTTTGCATTAAACATACTGAATGAATCCTATTACTTAAACTTTGAATTCATCCTTCCATGAATTTAATATTCTGTGAACCTATTTGAATCATAAACATTACTTACTTCCTTTAAGTTGTTAATAAAAATGGTTATGTATGAGATACTGTCAGTATATTAACAATGCACATTTAAGAGTTCCTGCAAATATACAAAATTGTACATGCACTAGAAAATTCTAATAAACAAAAACGTAATTTTCATGACAATGTGTTGAAATGCAATATTGTGGTTGAATTAACTTAATTTAACAAAATTATTATTATTATTATTTTTGGACTGTTATGCCGTTTATTATCTAAAAATGCAATTAGCTCTTTAAATAAAGTTTAGTGAAAACATTTCTAGGAACTATTGTTTTTCATACAGTACAAACCAAAAGTTTGGACACTCTTCTCATTCAAAGAGTTTTCTTTATTTTCATGACTATGAAAATTGTAGAGTCACACTGAAGGCATCAAGGGCTATTTGACCAAGAGAGAGAGTGATGGGGTGCTGCGCCAGATGACCTGGCCTCCACAGTCACCGGACCTGAACCCAATCGAGATGGTTTAGGGGTGAGCTGGACCGCAGACAGAAGGCAAAAGGACCAACAAGTGCTAAGCATCTCTCGGGGAACTCCTTCAAGACTGTTGGAAGAACATTTCAGGTGACTACCTCTTGAAGCTCATCAAGAGAATGCCAAGAGTGTGCAAAGCAGTCATCAAAGCAAAAGGTGGCTACTTTGAAGAACCTACAATATGACATATTTTCAGTTGTTGCACACGTTTTTGTTATGTATATAATTCCACATGTGTTAATTCATAGTTTTGATGCATTCAGTGTGAATCTACAATTTTCATAGTCATGAAAATAAAGAAAACTCTTTGAATGAGAAGGTTTGTCCAAACTTTTGGTCTGTACTGTATGTTTTTGTGAAACATTTTTTTTTACAATTAAAGCTTACTAACTATAATGACTACAGTGCAGACTCCCCAAACTCTAAACCAAAAAGGAAAGCATTTTAAATCAGGAATCACAGGAGAATGCAAGTCTGCTTGAATCCTGAATCATCCAAGTAATCCCATTATCAATTACGTTTATAGAAATGACAGTAGCGTTTAAGACTCTCTCTCTCTCTCTCTCTCTCACACACACACACACACTCCCTCAAGCTGTCATAGAGTAATGGAGCACATGTGAGTGTAATGTGATGTCCAGTGGCTCAGGTGTGTTGGTGAACTACAGATCCATTAGCACTGAAAAATAGCCTCCATTTCCTCCATATGAGCGTGTGTGTATGAGCGAGTGAAGTAATTCCAATAATCAAAGCTGTTGGTCTGATTAATAATAGCTCATGTGCTATGATTCACAGTATGTCTACATGGTTTTGCTCAACAAACCACTTGTATAAATCTTAATGAAAAGGGACAAAGAAACTTTATTGAAAAAGTGAGTGACTTACCTAAAGTCTTAACCGCAGAAAAACACACTGAATGTGTGTCAGAAACAGTGAGAGAAGAAGGGGGGGGGGGGGGGGGGGGGTTATTCATTCACACCTGCAGAAGAGTAATTGATTTCTGCCATGCTCTCTGCATGCGTGCACGCACACACACACACACACATACACTGAGGGCAAACACATTAAAGTTACTTTCCCCTCACACACAAGAGTGCTGTCACACACAAACAGAACTTTTAATAAGCATGCACAGCCACACAATCATGCTGGAGAAAAAGTTCACTCTGCAAAAATATTTAATAGAAATTATTCATTTATTTGGCCAGGTGCAGGGTGACACATGCAGGATGGAACGGATCTGGAATGAGAAGAGAGGAAATTTATATGATAATTGCACTAAGTGACTTTATGAATAAATGCAAGGAGATTGCAAATAAAAATTCATCTCAATTTCACAACCGCTTTAGCCATCTAACCACTGCGTAGTTGTGAAATGTTTTGAAGATCATCTGAAGGGCAGTTTGATGACAGTCATGCACAGACGTGCCCTGACAGTAACAGATGTGTGCACATGTGTAACTCATGTGTTTACCAGCCCACTATCAGTCAGGACCAGTCATTTCACAGCCATGAGTCGATAGATAAAATCTACAGGGCAAATGTGAATTGATTATTGGGTTTGTTTAGTAAATCTTTGGCTGTGAGTGTTGTCATGAAGATGGTGAGCGACACCTGCCCAAGCCAATAATACAAACACAGACCCGTTCCCCTTAAATCCACAGTATAAACACAGGGTTATTTGATATTTTTGTTATAGATAGACTGATATAGAAATTCTGGTCATAACAGAAAGACCATCTTGTATGGCCAATATTAAAATGTCTAAATACTGTAAATGATTCACAAGTCCACAATTACATATAACTGGATTGAGCAAAGAGTAAACCTACTTGGCATACTGTCCTGAGGGAGGGCTTTGAGCTCAGAATAGCTTGATGCAGCCTGATTTTAATTAATGTTAACGTACAAATATAGTTCATGGTAACTATTTCATTAACTAATGTTGACAGACATATTTATAAAATGTTGTTATACACAATGTCTTACAAAAAGGTGCAGTATGTAATATTGACAACATGAATAAGTGCAATTGACAATGCAAGGCAACAAGCCGCACACTGCACGATGATGAGCTGATTCACCCATGTTTTAATATGCCTCTTGTCTTAAAGCTTTTTAGATTGATGCCAAGGCTTTTTAGGTCTGGTAGAATTTGCGATCTCTAAACTAGTTTGTTTTCTAGCTTTCATGGCTGCGTTACACTGTTTTCCATGCTCTGGCAACCAGGGTTGTTGAAATACTATTGGTTAAACTGGCAGTGGGCAGAATCAAACACACCAAAACAAAAACAGGCATTCCGACCCAGGATGCACATTTTCAAAGTAGAATAACTGGACTTAGTGTTGCTTTTTCAAAGAAACATTTATGTGAACTTGAACTTCCCTAAATATCTGCAAATGTATGAAAAATTGTGCTTTATGCTTTGGTACAGTCAAATATTATATACAAAGACAAGTTAAATATGGTATTTCCATCTGTATAGTAAAACTTTCTTCAATAGCCTCAAACCAGTCCCTTCAGCACTGATGTTGGTGAAGGTGTGTGGAGTGTCTGATATCTATTCTGAAGGCTAGGCTGATGAATCGGCTGTCAGTGCTATTTGAGAATTGGTGCAGTGGAAGTGCAGCTCACATTAACAATAACCAGGGGAATTCAATACAGTCAACTATACAGCCCTCTGCTCAGTGCCACTAAAACCTCAAAGGGCTGAACGGCCACATAGATCAGCCTGTCATCCACTGACATAAGACAACAGTGGTCATTTAGAACCGCTGTGCTACCTTTCACTCATGTATGTTTATAGATGTGTGTGTGTGTGTGTGTGCTACATTTTCCAGAAAATTGCAACGCAAAGAGTCACAACAGACCAAAAATCAGATCTAATTGTACATCTGAAAGCCTAAAAATACACAAATAATTTTAGTTTGATTATATTATTGAGAATCTCTCATAAACAGGGTGGTATGCAGTGTTGATAGTATTTGATTAACCTTAACCCTAAAATCAACCCTCCATTAACCGTTGATATCAGTAGATTTAAAGCAAAAAATTAAATAATAATTAAAAATTATTAGGTTGACATATTAATATTTTTAGTAAGGAACATTAATGAATCAGTTAAAAAGTTTGGAGTCGGTAAGACTTTTAATGTTTTTGTAAAAAAAAAAAAAAAAAAAAATTATATAATATTTATTTCTGTAATGGCAAAGCTGATTTTTTTAGCAGCCATTACTCAGTGTCACACGACCATTCACAAATCATTTTAATATACTGATTTGATGCTCAAGAAACATTTATTATTATTATCAATGCTGAAAACTGTTTGGCTGCTTATTGTTTTTGTGGAAACAATTTTTTTTCTGATAGATTTTCTTTAGGATTCTTTAATAAATGCTTCCTTACTTAAAAAATTAACAAAAAATGTATGATTGTTTTATGTTATTTGTTTTGATAATATTAAACTTAGTTTAGACAAATGTGACTTGAAAAAAAAAAAAAAATATATATAGGAACTATATATATATATATATATATATATATATATATATATATATATATATATATATATATATAGAAAACATTTATTTATTATATTAATTACTACTGTATGTTATATTATATTCCTGTGATAATATAATATAATATAATATAATATAATATAATATAATATAATATAATATAATATAATATAATATAATATAATATAATACAAAACCTTTACACATGTTGACCTCAGGATATTTTAGTGTGTGTGTGGAGTCAGTGGTGAGGAATTTATGTAGATGGTGTGTGTCAGGTTTGCTCAGAGAAAATGTTTCCATGTCACTGATGGACAGCTGTTCCTAAAAACAACTATACATAAATCTGAACTAATAATTAATCTGCATTCGGAGCTATATAAGGCAATAGATTTTAGTCTAAAGGCAACTCACACAGAGTCCCACAGAATCTCAGGGTTCATATACCTCACCAAAAAATACCACACCCAAAAAATGATTCAAGTGTAATTTTCTGTGAATTTTAACCTCTATTTATTAAAATTGTCCACACTAAACTGCTTTTAAAACTGGTCTTGCTTTAAAAGCAAAGGTTCAGAGAAAGGTGAATGTATGTCTGTAAAAGTTTGGAGAGAAGAAGAAAAAAAAAACATAGTGGTTTTAGCTCAGTCCTGAGAGTCACTGAAGAAAATACCAGTTTAGTTTAAATGGTCCCCAGTCACGAGTCTGGAAGCACATGCTCATGAATTGTCTCTCTCTCTTTGGGCAGAATAGCAGAGTTTTAGGCACCACTATGCGCTTTTTTGCAAATTCCACTTTAGGATTATTGATACTTTCAATAATGAAAGAAACTCAAAGCTCTTTGTGCTTCCCCAGCTCAGGTAAATAGAAGCAAAATGCTAACACACACACACACACACATGCAGTGTTGTGGTGTCAGGTTGTCTTCATGACAGCCCCTGAGAGGGGTGTTTAAATATTTACCTGCTGAGGTCCTGACAGATCGTGCTGACTTTTGTTTGCATTCTGATCCATTTAATATGCTTACACACACCAGAAGACATACTGAAGAACCTCTCATTGTCTGTCTCGCAAACACACACACGCCAAAGGCCAGAAGACCCGATTCACATGATGCAGCTTAAAGTCCTGAAATAAAAATGTAATTTTTTTTAGCTTTTAATATTGATGTGTTAGCCTTAAGATGAATAAGCTGGTGTGTTCCAAAACAATGACAAATTTTGGACATTTAGGAGATTCAAAACTTACAGTTTCTCACTTCCACTAAAATGGGTCATGGATTTTAATAACATCACATTGCACTTCATCTTCTCATCAAATCTTCTGACCAATCAAATGCTCTCTAGAATCTGTAGTGCCCGCCCCCTACACTATAAATAGACGCTGAAGCTGTGGCTGTTATCGGTCACTTGTTTTCAGAATTAGTATTTTTGTAATGTGAATGGCACATAGTGCACTATATAGGGGACAGGGAATGATTCAGACAGTGTATAGGGAACGAGTTGCTGCGGTGACGTCACCGTATGGGAACACCTCTTTGTGTGACGAATGTCTGAAGCCCTGTACCATCCCGCCAATCTTATTGGCTAAATAGCGCTTGGCAACACCTTACGCATGCGTAAGCATAGTATACCTGCGTGCCGCGCACTATTTCACTCAGATTTCATGATACTAAGGAAACGCTATCAAGGTATAGAATGGCCCGAGCGCTGCATCTCATTCCCTATTCAGGAAACCGTGGTTACATATGTAAATAAGATGGTCCCGTTCATAGGTCACTTTGATGTTGGGGTGACATCACCGTATCAAAATTCTATACCATCAGGCCTGACGTACCCGAGATAGCTGGGATCCGAGGAAAGCATCTGCTCAAACAGAAAGAACCCGGGAGCCAGGAGCTGTCCCCACATCCAGGCTGTAAAATTAAAATGCTTGGTGAGGACCATCCTGCAGCAGCACATATATCATCCATAGAAGATCCACTAAGGAAGGCTTGCGATGAAGCCACCGCCCTCATGGAATGAGCTCCAATTCCTAAGGGCGAAGAGAACCTGCGCGCCTCATAGGCTAAGTATATAGCCTCCACCAGCCAATGGGACATGCGTTGCTTTGTGACAGCACAACCTTTATTTTTACTCCCAAAACAAATGAACAACTGGTTGGACTCATGCCATTGGGCTGTACGAACAAAATAGATCTTCAGCGCCCTCACAGGACAAAGGCTTAGATCTCCTAATCCCGCCTCTGTGGGGAAGAAAGCATCCAAGACCACCTGTTGGAAGCTTAAAGGATTTGAAGCAACCTTAGGGACATAGTCAGGCCTTGGTCGCAGGTAAAACTTTCACAAAACCTCGTGTAAAATCCATGCACGAAGGTGAAATAGAAAAAGCTTGTAAATCCCCAATCACTTGAGGGTGGATAAAGCTAACAGTAGGACTGTCTTTAGAGTCAGGAATTGTATTTTTTTGACACAGTTTCCAAGGGTTCAAACGGATGTCCTGATAACCCTCATAATACAAAGGATAGATCCCATGATGGAACTTGCACAGGGCAGAAAGGCTGCAGCCGTCGCAAACCCTGCATAAATCGAGAGACCAGGGGATGACGGCCAACTGAGACACCGTTTACGTAAGCATGGTTATCTGATATGGCTGCCAGGTATAGTTTAAGAGTGGCTGCTGTTATTTCTTTTGAAAAATGGTCTTGAAGAAATTCCAGTACTGAAGCAACAGGGAAGTAAGTTGGATCCATATTACGAAGTCTATTTCGTTTCATTAGAAGGCATATAAATGTCTCGTAGAAACTGTTCTAGAATTAATTATAGTCTCGGTGGCTTCTACTAAAAGACCGGGACATATTAACATGCGCCGCTCAAAGGTCAGCCCACAGTTTCCATAGATCTGGCCTTGGGTGCCAGATCATTTCCCGTGTTTGCGACAGCAAGCCCTGTCTTAGGGGAAATTTCCCACGGAGAACCCGCTAACAGACTGATCAGTTCCGCAAACCACGGCTGAGTGGGCCATAGTGGGAAATGCTTAGTTGTGCTTAATACGAAAAGGTCCACTTCAACCTTTTCAAATGCTCGCCATATATAGCTCACCGTTTGGGGGTGCAACCTCCATTCCCTTTCCTCCAGCCTCTGTCTCGAAAGCAAATCTAGATTCAAGCGGCGTCAATCCAATTTTGGTCATAAGCCGCCATCTTTTTTTTTTTTTTTTTTGGCACAACAAAATATAATCTGTAAAAACCTGACTCCATTTGAGAGGGATGTACTTCTTCTATACCACCTTTTCTCAGTAGAAATGGTAGTGTGGTTTCTTCTGAACTCACGATCGTGGGAAGAAAGGAGGCCAGCCTTTTCGAAACTGAATGGTGTATCTGTAACAAATTGTGCAAAACAACCATTGCGGAATGTCAGCAAGTGTTCCCTCATCGCCCCCAAAAGCTTTAATGGTCTTAAGACCTCTGCCTGTGGCTGTGATGTCTCCACATGCGTTGGAATTTCCGAGCACAGAAAGCTTGCAGCGTCTGTAAGCACGGGAAATGCATGGGTCAAGGTCGCTGCATTTCGTTATAATCCTGAAGCATGTTTACAGCAGGATTTATTCCAACAGGATGCACATCGAGCCCCACTGCTAGCGAAAAAGCGGCAGTTTTGTGTCTTTTCCGCAGGCTATCACAGTGAGAACATGTAGAAATGCTGCTAAGCGTACCTTTTCTAACCTTTTCCACATCCCCTCCATGATAAACATGTTACACAGCTCCTTACCTTTCATTGACTCACCGCGTCCACAAAGAGGGTTTGAACACTGCTCAAGTTCGTTAATTCAAATGTAGAAGTGCGGCAGGTGTGCTCATTTGGGAATCAACACGGTCACGAAGCGGTCACGAAGTGGACACTGTGCCACAAGCTAATTTTTTCCAGGCCATGTCCGCACCGCATTGTTATAAAAACATTTCAACTTTTCAGAATGCCACAAGTGCACAGTGGGTCATGTGACAAGAACCAACGATTCAGCTTCACCATTTCCTGTAACAACACTGAAAGCTCAGCCAAGATGAAGGAACAGCTGATCATAGCTGTAAATTAACTTAGTAGCAGAACTACTGCAAGCGATTTTTAGTTTCTGAAATCCTTTTATTCTTTGCTGAAACTTCTGCTCTTCATAGAGATAGCAGCTAAAGTAGTGCAAGCGCTGAACGCTTTGGAAAAAAGCAGAAAGCAGCGCGCCTAGCTTGATTATGATTTTAGGCGCAACATGTGTACTAACTAAATAAGGCTGCTGGCCGTTAGCAGACCTTAAAGATTTTAGAAATACAGTGGGTCATTTAAACTGGTCTGAGCATATTTCATGGCATCTCATTTTAGGATTGCATTGTGACTCGAGCTGATCCCAGAACAGCGCTGATGTCACTTCAGACACTTTCCGACTCCGCAATAAGGTAATTTTCATTGGATTCCCTGAAGCTTTGAATGCCTCTTTGAGTAGACTAGGTTATGGGGTGGATGAAAATTCATTTTGTGCTTGCAGTTTTTTTTTTTGCAGTGTGTTGGTATTAATAATAAAGATATTAAGGCAAATATCACATAACCTGGTTCAGCATATCTGTGCCTCCATGTCAGAAATAATGATTACTGACAGAAATATATCAATCAGACTTACTGACCCATATGCTTACTGTGATGACTGCAAATAAGGCTATTGTTCATGTCATTTGATATCTCATTGAAAAATCTACATATATTTGGTATATCGTCCCCTTGGAATTATAAGGTTCTATCTGCGTTCTGAGTAGTTTTGAGATATTGAGCTTTAAAGTTTTTGTGTTCCATAGACTTCTGTAGATAGAACCTTTTTGTTTTTTCAATAAAAAATCCCAAAATGTACACAACTTAAAATAAAACATCACATAATGTAAATAAATTGTCACAGAATAAGAATATGTGAATAACTCAATTTTGACAAAAATGTCAGATAGAACCTTATAATTCCAAGGGGACGATACTGCAAGTCTACAATGTATGAATTTTAGACAACAGTACTACATATACACTACCAAACAATAGTATCATTTTTTTTAAATTTTTTTTTTTAAGAAATTAATACTTTTATTCAGCTAGGACACATTAAAATAATAAAATTTGTCATTAAAGACATTTGCAATGTTACAAAAGATTTACATAAAAAAAACAAAAATATCATATGTAATATATATATATATATATATATATATATATATATATATATATATATATATATATATATATATATATATATATATTCAAGTTGAAAACAGATATTGAAAATTCCATGTATATTTTACATATTCGTTGTTGCTGTATTTTTGATTAAATAAATTAAGCTTTGATGAACATGAGGGACTTCTTTCAAAAATATCCTACCAATCCCAAACTTTTGAACGATAATGTATATACATTCTTTGAAAGTCACTTTGGATAAAAGCATCTGCTAGATGAATAAATATAAATATATAAAGTCTAGATGTAATCAGAATATGGCAGAACAGCTTGCCGGATTTTACAGGAAAAGCTGCATATGAATAGATCTTTTTTTAACAGATGCTTTTCTCCTAAATCTATGTCAAAACTAAAAAAAAAAAAAAAAGACTGAAAATTAATTATCTTAGTAAAAGAAGGATATAACATGCTTGAAATTCCATGGTAATTTAATTTCTTGTCAGGAAAATTAATAATGAACGTCGGCGCTCCTTCTCTTTCTTTCAGTCATTCGTCACTCTCATGGCTCCTCACACCACAGCTGCTTTAATACTCCTTTGAATTAAGAAGAAAATACCACGAGTGACTCACACACAAAACTCGCCAGATACCGGCTTAACAAATTCACATATGCACCATTTTTTGCTAGATTCTGCATTCTGGGAGAAAAAGGCTATTATTTCTCATATCTAATACCAAGCACACACACAGATGCTTCTGAATGCTGGAGAACAGTGCTGTCAGTTAACTAACATTGGATACAGTTTTGTGCATTGAATATTAAATGAATTATTTTGGCCTGTAAGGAGTTGAATCACTCACAGCTCACATAAAATCCACATAATGAAAAAACAGAATGGGAGCAATGTGTACCTTTCTGTGAATGAGATAGAAAAAGCTTTTTTTTTTTTTAGATAATCATTGCTTTGCTTTCTCACGTAGCAAACTGAACAATCAGTTATTTAGCTTTAGAAGTAACAGTTCTGCAGCTTATTTAATTATAAATTCACATAAAGTGCATTTTAAATGCTGTTTAATGTACAGTGACAATAGATGCCACATACACTATTAATTCAAACCCACAGTACAACTGAATTCAACAGTATCCCCATCTAGGAATTAATTGGATTCATTAGCATGTATCCTGGGATGACCTTCCAATGCAAGAAAGTGTAATCTTCTGTTACAAAATGTAGTTTGTATTCATTGTTCAATAATGTGGAAACAACCAGCAGAACTTGAATATAGCATCACGTGCTGTGCACAGCTCATTTGACAGAGAGATGAGGGGATAAATTAAGTAAGAAAGTATAATTAAAGATAAACAAGCAAACTAAATAAAGTTAGTTGAGTTTTAAAGACACAAACATCTATTCAGGATGCGCAAAAGATGTTAATAGAGGGATTACAGTCAGAAATGTTGTCTGCTTTTCTTTCACTGTACTGTAACGTTCGACCCTACCTGACAAACTGATTTCACCAGGCCTTAGCACAATATTTGTGTGCTTTTCATTATACTTAAAACTCCACTGAAAATGATTGCTCTCAGCTGCTTAGTAACCTGAACAAGGTTGTGGGTCAGTGCTCTATCCTAGAGCTGAAGATCTTTGCCCAAACCCGATGGGACCCGTCGGGACTTACGTTACGTGATTACGTTTTGGTTGCACCAGCAACTAAAGCAAACTCTGAGGTGTGGAAAATTTTGACCATGTTTATAATGAGAATAATGAGTGAATAATGACACACCATCAGTGAGCGCAGGAACGAGCTGAAGACATCTACAGTGGATTCAATCATTTTCCTCCACAAAAACATGTAGACCGAGCCTAATCTCTATGAGTAAAGGTTTTTCAAATGATAACTAAATATTCATTGAGTCTTAAATGCATAATGTTGACAGAGTATTTACGCTAATGTTGGCATTATTCTTTTATTAAATAAAGCAAATCCGGCGGAGCCTTTATCTTAATTTCGTTATTGCCAAATACCCATCTTAATTTAAAATTTATCTTAATTAAATTTTTTTTAAATGACTCGTTTTTATTGGTGCGTTGGTCTGTTTATAGGTTAAATGAGCCCATGTCTAGAATGCTGAGATGTTACGATGTCACAGAGGACTTATTTTATTTCTTTATTCCAACTTCCAAGTGGTCTAGTCTACGTTAGTTATGAGTAAATTATGTTAAAACATGAATAAATTAGCTACTCATTGTTGACAAAAGGCAAAAGAGCTGTGTGCGTGCGCACATTTGAATAATGTCGGGCTGTAAACGGGTTCGGGCTTTAAAAAAGCTGTCAATCAAAATGTACATGTCGGGCTCGGGCCGAAACCTGTCGGGCTCGGGTCCTGTCGGGCCTAACTTTTAAGGCCCGATTACAGCTCTACTCTATCCTATCACACACTGCATTACATAATTTACTTAATTTAAACAATGCTGTTTCAGTACTATGCAGTAGCTATGCGGAAGCCAGATTGGAGGTATCAAAAAGATTGTGCACAGTAAGATGAGTATTTAACTGAGAGGCCACAATTTGCTCAAGTACTTTAGCCAAAAAGGGCAAATTGGAGATGGAACAAAAATTATTGATGTTTACCCAGTCTATTTTGGGCTTTTTTGGTACAGGTGTTACAGCAGCAATTTTGAGTGCAGCAGGTACAACAGCAATGTTCAGTGAGTCATTTATTATACTCAAGATGACTGGGCATAATGATGCAAAACATGATTTAAACAGGCAGGTGGGTATTGGATCAACCATGTAAGTGGCAGCCAGGTAATTTTATTTAATATCCATTATCTGAGAGAAACACTAGGTTCTTAATGCTTGGTTCTTAGATGATACCTTTAAAGGAATCTTTCCTGATTCCAAGCCTTCAGCTCTACCCCAGGCCGAGGCCCTAAAGATTAAGTTGGGTATGTAGCTTAGGCCTTTGGCCATAAGGGGTACTGTCATAGACAGCCGTCTAAACGTCCCAGGACAACTCCCATGGAAAAGTTAGAGTTGGTACTTAGTGTTCGCCATGATTCTGGCGTGCACTCCCCTCAGCATGGCGTCATGGGTATACTGTTCCCCATAGCGACCTCTAGAGGACGCAGTTCGAAGTTCTCTTGAAAGGGAATGTCTCAGGTTACGAATGTAAAAGGGAACGAGACTGCAATCTTCAGATGAAGAAGTGAATGACTTGTTCTCCCAGTGCCTGTTTATAGTCACGCCGGTAGTGACGTCAGGGGCTGTCATCGGCCAACTCGTTGGTGTTTTTTCAATGTATGCTTCAGACACGGGCCATGACAAGGTGTTCCCCATAGCGACCCCTAGAGGACACAGTGTCTCTTTCCCTACTCAGGGAACCATGGTTACATTTGTAACCTGAGACATTTTTTCTTGTTTTAAGCATAAAGTGCATTGCATTTTGTTCAACTTCTAAATTAACCAGAATAAATTCAAGACAGATTATTTGCAATAAGACAAAAATACAGGTTAAAGGAATAGTTCAATAAAAACTTCCTTCACCGGAACAGAATTTGAGAAATGTGGAATTACATCATTTGTTCACCAATGGATCCTCTGCAGTGAATGGGTGCCGTCAGAAAGAGAGTTCAAGCTGCTGATAAAACATTACAATAATACACAAGTAATCCACAAAACTCCAGTAGAAACAAATCAATAATATTTTTTTTTTTTAATTCTTGACATTGCTTCCATAATCCATAGTAACACTTCCTTCAGTGAAAAAGGTCCATTCCCTGCCGTCATTTGACATAAAATCCAACAAAACATTTGTTTTGGCTTGTAAATGGTGCTTGAATTTGCTTCCATGCATAATTCTCTCTTGATTCAGACGAGACAACATTTTCACTGGAGAAAGCAATTTCACAAATAAAGTACTTTTATTTTGGCCGGAAGTAATGAAGTTAAAAATGTCCTGATGGATTTGTTTAATACAAACACAAAGCTTTACACCTCACAAGATGTTAATTGATCGACTGGAGTCGGATGGATTAATTGGATGTTTATATGTTACTGTGATGTCTTTATCAGTTATATGTATTCTCTTTCTATTCTCCCAAGTGATGTACATTTCCAAATCTGCTCTGGTGAAGAAACAAACTCATCTCATATTGCCTGAGGATGTCGATTTTCAGGAAATTTGTATTTTTGGGTGAACTATTCCTTTCAGATAAGGAATTTTTGCAGTGTAGTAATGCATACAGTGAAGAGTTCAATGTGTGTACTGTATATGTATCTCTGCTCTGTTTTATTTTTATTCATAAGCTATTGTGCAGTCTTCTACTGCAAAACTAAAGATTAAAGAAAAAGAAAGAGAGAAGTGTGAAATGAAAAAAAAAAAACTTTACTCTCTAATGAGTTTATGAAAAATATGAAGTTTCACTTGCAGATTGAACATGTATGCACTGAGAAATATTCAGTACTCCTGTATGTATGCATTAAAGAATACGTACTTAGAAGTATTACACTTCTCTTTGTGTGTGTCACGCAGGGTATCACATTTAGCAGCAAACTAAGTCTATATGTATATGTCAGTTTTTAAGTAATAATTGGAGAACATGACACATGTTATCTAAACACTAAAGGAAAGTAATCACATCAATTGATTAACGGCAGACATTGAAAACAGTTAATAATGAAAAACACAAAATAGTAACATGGCTGCTTTAACTGTTCTCAAAGTGAAGGAGCTTTCAAACAAACAATGTGGTGGGAGGTACGTAAACCAATTATCCTCTGCAGTAGGAAGTGTACATTAATGACTACATAATGAGAATGCACTCTGTGAAACTCATCAAGTTCTGCTGTATGAAAACTGCTCCAGTAGATTACAGCAGTAATCAATACAGTGCTGGAAAATATCTAACTAAAAGTAACAATCATACTTCATTTTTCAGTAGCGTGACAGTAGCTCAATAAATAAAGGTTGAGTATTTATTAAAGGGATACTCCAATCAAAGTCCAAAAACAGGCTAAGGTCATAACACAGACAATCAGTCCAAACAATAACAAAAGCAAACACAGGCAAAGGGTAATCCAAAAACAGTAGGGAAACAAAACAAGGAACCACAGAACAACCAGAAAACGAAGCTTAGAAATGCAATGTAGACACATACAAGACTATCCCTGCATCCCAATGTTCATACTATCCATCCTAAATAGTATGTGAGATTAGAATAAGTGTGTCCCAAAGCATAGTATGTTGAAAAGAGTATGCCAAAAGTCCCCCGATGGTCTACTATTTCAGGTTGATTTTTGAAGTGTGGATCCGTGCACACTCGAATATTACCCTCAATTCATTGCGCTTTGATGAATGATTTGGATGAGAACTACAAACACTAATAAAAAGCATTAAAAAAACTACAAACATGGTGGATGTACGTGACCAAAAGTAGACGTTAAGGTAAAGGTGGTTGAGTTACTAATGATCAACATTTAACCTGGTAAATATATTTATTTAATGTTGTCTGTGATATATTTTATCTGCAAAAGGAATGTAAACTTGTATAAACATCAATTTGTGTACTCTTTCTTTACCAAAAAGTACATACTTTAAGGGTGTAGTATAAGTAGGCACATTTGAATGCAGCATGTGTTCTATATAGAGTGAGCTAAATCAGCAAATAAATTATAATATAAATAAATTATTCAAAGATTCATTTGAGACCTGTATCTTTTTTTTTTTAGATAAATATTTATCTGGACACTATTTTGTATTTTTGTGTTTATTTGTTGAATTTTGTATAAATTATTATTATTATTTGTTTTATTTTTTCAGTTTACATCCTCACTGTTTTTGAACCTGAATATTGCTCTGATTACAGAGTTAAATATCATCTCATAGACTATATATTGTCCCCCTGAATATTGCTCTGATTCCAGAGTTAAATATCATCTCATAGACTATATATTGTCCCCCTGAATATTGCTCTGATTCCAGAGTTAAATATCATCTCATAGATTATATATTGTCCCCATAAATACGTTTAATGTTATTAGTTGCTTTTTGCAAGCATCTTCGTAACCTACTCTTTTCTATAAAGGGCAGAGTGGGTGTAGTTTAGCTAGTCCTAGCTGAAATTATAAGCAGTTTCCTTGCCATTCAGGTATAAATGAAGAATTGTGCAAATGTTTGCAATGTTTCCTGTACCAGAACAAGGAGGGAAAAAGACAGAGGAGGGAAGTAGAAGGGTTATATTACTGAAGGAGGAGTATATTTTTTGCACAATCAATTTTTGTCCTCATGAATTTGAGGCAGCATCCATAAACCCAGACAGAGAGAGATGACCACTCTTTCAGGGGAAAAAGCAAAAGAAAGCCAGAATTTAATGGGATTCAGCGAGAGGGATGAACGGAATGAAAATGACTACATCATTGTGTCGTCTCTCCTGATAAACGTGCACAATAAATAAGCAGAGAATGCTTTAAACAAGCCAAACAGCTCATATTCAGAGTAATGCCTCTATGTGTCATTCACCAACAGCAAATAAACAATCCACAGAACAAACAAACACAAACTATGTTTTTCTATCATAGCGTATCATTTCTATTGACTTCAGTTGTGTTTATTCTGAGATAATGACACTTTCTATACCTGGCCCCAAACTGAAAGGGATAGCTCACCGAGAAATTAAATTACTGTCATTATTTTCTCATCCTCATGTTATTTCAAAACTGTATGAATTTCTTTTATGGAACCCCCCAAAAAGTGGCAATTCTACTGACTCTGATTGTATCGACAAAAATGGTTAAAAATAAATAGATTTGGGTAAACTATTACATCATTTCTTGCAGAAACCTTTGTCGTTTTACATTTCATTAAAACATTATTTACTCATGGGGTTCTGAGCAATTGAGCATCTGGTTTTTCTGTGCCTTTTTTTCAGGTGGTTTGACCTATGAATTCTCAACATCCATAACAGAATCATATTATAGTAAAGCCACTAGGTCCAGGCCAGAAGTACAAACATGGCCATGCTTTCCAGTTTTTTCATTGACAAACACACACTTTTCTTTCTTTCAAGTTGAGTTTGTTCTACAGAGGATCTGCTCCCTTGGGCAAGACTAGAAGAGAAAAGGAAACTTCCAGAAGAAAAATCTGTGTGCTGATTTTTAATGGAAGGGCTAAATGCATTCTGGGTGGGAAGCCTGCTGTCTTAACTTCCATACGATGACTGAATTTAAGACACTTCAAACAAGTGCTGCAGGCTTTTCACTGTGTGATTGTATTGTAATACAGCCGTCATCCATCTCTGCATGTATGTGTGTGTGTTTGTCGGGACAGAGAGAAAATGGTAACACTTTAGAATAAGGTTCCATTAGTTAATGTTAGTTAACTACTTTCGTTAACATGAACTAAGCAAGAACAATCCTTCTACAGCATTTATAAGTCTTAGTTCATGTTAATTTCAACATTTACTAATGCATTATTTAAATCAAAAGTTGTGCTTGTTAACATTAGTTAATGCACTGTGAATTACCATGAACTAACAATGAATAACTGTATTTTCATTAACTAACATTAACGAAGATGAATAAATACAGTAATAAATGTATTATTCATTGTTTGTTCATGTTAATTAATACATTAACTAACATTAACTAATGGAACCTTATTCTAAAGTGTTACCGAGAAAACAAATACCACACACAGTGTAATTCCACAGAAACAATAATCCAGTGGCTCACATTATCCAGTGGCATGCTGATAAAGCTTATCAACCTTTAATCTGCATGGCTAAAGGGTCTACCACGCTCTTTCCATCTCTCTCTTTTGCTTTCTCTCAGTTTGAGCGCAAGATCTTTTTAGCTCAATTTAACTCAAGCTTTTCTTTTCTTCCACTGCTCATTCAGTATATGTATGAGAAAATCTAAGGAATTTGGTCTTTTTTGCAGTGGCAAAACCATTTGGCTGTTCATTATTTATAGGAACTCAAGTTTTACAGCACATTATGATTAAGCTGTGAAAAGCTATATTTTTTATTCACTAAGAACTGTTCAAATATATAACGGTAATTAATAAACAGGTGTCAGGGTGATGTTTTCAAGTTAAGGGTTTAAGTTCAAGAAAAGCTGCTAGACTGAATTGAAAGCACAGACACATGGAGATAATTCGTTTTCTAGGATGGTTGCAGAAGGTGTGAATTAACAGGTTACTGAACTGCTAAATGTGACCGCTGATGAATCAATAAAGCCAATCCTCTCACTTTCTCTCTCTCCATTGACACAGATCCACTCCACTCTTTTCCCATCGGCCAGGCAGTTAATCAATGTGATTATCCTTGAGAGAGATAGATCTGAGAGAGAGAGAGAGAAATGATACACACACACACACACACACACACACACACACACCCACACCCACCCACACACACACACACAGGCACACTTAATTAACATTTGATTGACATGTATCTCAAGAAGGAGAGATGACAAATATGTAGAATGATTAGTTTGATGGTCCTAGCTGTATTGAGTGAATTTGATTATTGTGACAGAGAATTATCTTATTTAGCACAGACTTAAACACACCGATAATGGAATACTTTGTTTAGGACTGCCAATTTAATGCTTTAGTTTAGTGTGATTAATATAGTTGTGGAATCAAATAGCATGCAGGGGTCTAAACACCAAGAAAACACAGAGATGTGATGAATCAGCAAAAGATGGCAACCTGCATGTGAAAACACCTGCTGTTTTCGAACTGGTGAGTTGCAAATTGGGAAAAAGTGGGTCGCACAACGTGTGAGAATGATTGCAGGTTGACAAAAAATACCTGTTAAATTAAATACAGTTAACATATTTGTTGGAGGGGATACAGTAGTGTTGAAAAGTTTTGGCTCTGTAAGAATTTTTTTTTTTTTTTTTTACCTAGCAAAGTCACTTTAAACTGATCAAAAGTAACAGTCAAGACATGTTGCATTTTCTATTCTATTTTAAATAAATGCTGTTCTGAAGACTCCTGAATTTTTTTTATTAAAAGTTATATTGATAAAAATAATGACTCTTATCAGCCAGAATCACTGAAATAGACCCCAAAACTGAAGCGTCACTGGTTTGAATGAATCCCTCACTGAATGGACTTTCCAGTTTCCTAATAGCAGTGTCTGAATCAACATCACGTTGACTACAAGTGCCACGTCAATGAATCATTCCCTCAGTACAGCCATAAGGCTGCTCTTACTTGTTGCACAACTAAAAATAAGTCAAAATATATTAATGGAAAATGTAATCTTTCTCTCAACTGTATAACTTTGTCCATTATCCACATTTATACCTTACCATAAAACTAACAATATCGCAATTAAACTGATATGGAAAAACATTAATGTAAAGAGAACAAATGTGTTTTTCTACATTATATGAAAAAAGATTACACCTTTCTAGGTAGGTCCATGAAAATGTTTGGGAATCTATGGTGTAAACCCACAGTCTAAAAATACCATAGCTGGAATACCAGATGTCCCATGCATCAACTCCGCATTAGACTTGCCTGCAAAATGGTCTGTAATGGAATATAATCCAGTGAAAATTATGCTGAGATTCACTGATATGGAAATGAACAATTACTGACCTCTAAAACTACTTGTTGCAATACTTATTTAATAATTTTGTATGCTATACAATTAATGCAATGTTTCTGAATGATCTACACATTTAATGGTTCTGGGTCAGTTTGACATTTAAATGTTTTTAAAAGAAACCTCTTATGCTTAGCATTTATTTGATCAAAAATATAGTAACAACAATATTATTGTGAAATAATAATACAAATTTAAATGAACTGTTTTCTACTTTAATATATTTTCAAGTGTAACTTATTTCTGGTATTGCATAGCTGAATATTTCAGTGTCGCATGATCCACCAGAAATCATTTTAATATGCTGTTTTGGTGCTCAAGAAAGCATTTCTTCTTATTATCAACATTGAAAACAGTTGTACTTGGACACACTAGACAGCTGATGGAAGATTTCAGAGCCCGTGTCCTCTCTCTGCTCGAGAAACGTCCACAGGATGCTGTGACCACACGCTGCTTGATGAGTACACGCTGTCTGACTGCAGCTGCTGCTGTCCTGCCATTTTTAAAAAATATGTCTCATTCCAGCAAAATATTTGGGACAATTCCCAATAATTTAATCTATGTGTCACACCTCTGTTCTCCCGGTGAAAACAAGATTATCAATAATCTCACATTTTCACACAGATTACACATTACAGGCAGCAGCCTTGAGGTGAGGTACAGACTTGGATCCCATCAGTGGGGGCATCAGTTTGGATCCTGCCATATTGTGAAATTGATCTTGTATCAGAAAGCCATGATTGCTCTTCTGACAGCTGCTTTACACTGGGTTTCATTTAAACACACTCCATGTCATCTAAACACCTTGAATGTGACAGCGGCTGGGAGGAGGGAGACAAGCACCAAGTAAGCAGTTTACCTTACAGTCAAATTTCTGTCAGAAAAGCACAAAATAATTTGTGAAAATTGTTTTCCTTCTTTAGTTGTAACTGCATAGAACTACAAAAATACTTTTCATGACAATTTAAAGGAAAACACTGAGCTCCCAGGTGAAGGAAAATGTTTTTATAAAGAACAGAACTGACATAAATCTGTTTTAGTGTTAGTGCTCATCTCCGCTGTTCGGGAATTGACTGAACACAATCAAGAGGTATGGTCAAGAGCAAAGACTGTCTGATCCTGTCAGATGCTAATCTACACCCATCCCTTTCATTATGTACTTAGCACAAACCCACCAAAAAAATACAGTCTACCCTCATTTTAACACCACATTTTGTCCTCAAATCGGTACACTTGAGCCTGTTGATATATCTATCTGTTTTTTGTCCAAACACTTCTCTTTTTTTTCTTCTCTAAATGCTCCTTATTGTTCCCAAGCTTATCAGCGGAAAGAAAACATTTCACATATGGAGATTTCTATAAAACAATTACAATTATTATCATTATCAATCTTATATATATATATATATATATATATATATATATACAGTATGTGTGTGTGTGTGTGTGTGTACACAGTATATACTAGGATACAATATCATCAATTAATGTTAAAATACCTCGAAATTGTGTGTAGTCGAGGTCATAACAAAAATAATGAGTGGTATGAGCATGAAATCACTGTAATGTTCACACAAATGAATCATAATTAATCCTCTTGTGAATTAATGCAGCCAATTGGATAGACCATAGGGACACCAGTTGAAAGGCTCCCCAATTGTTTAGCACTAGAATTAAGAAATATCCTCTCTTTTTCACCCTATAGCATATTTTTGAGTTTACCTTCTGTTAATTGCTAATTCTTTTTTTTTTCAGCATGCACAGGAGAATCATCAACAAATCGGTTTCCATTTATCATCGCAGCATAGAGAGATCATTAATTATAATGTTATTTGGTTTTGGTATTCAAACTTAGTGGCAGGTAATGTCAGTTACTGTACAGGCTATGGATTGACTCTATCTGGGTTTGATTGTGGATCATTAATCCAAATCCTTATCCACAGCTACCATTTAAAACATCTAAACTGAACTGAACTGAACTTGGAGTAGTGTCTGTGTCCCTGTCTGTGTGGCGTATCACTGTTTAAACCACAGCAAACAAATCAATGTCGAGTTCAATGTCCCCTTAATTCATTAAAGATTGTGCAAGATAAATGCCAAGACAACCATAGAAACAGGGGAGAATAATCTTTAAACACAAACACGGTCCAGTACACACACCGACATCTCAAGTATGCTCTCATGGGGTCCCCACTCAATACCTTTTCAAACACACACACACACACACACACTTGTAGTAAAACAGTGCTACAATTATATTATAATTTTAAATAACTGTTTTCTGTTGTAATGTGTTTATTCCTGTGATGGCGATGTCTTCAGTGTCAGATCCTTCAGAAATCATTCTAATATGATTATTTGGTGTTTAATAAACATTTATTATTATTATCAATATTATCACAGTTATTTGGCTCAATATTTTTTTCTTCTTAATATTTTAAGAACACGATTCTTTAATGTAAAATTTATTTTGAAATATAAATCTTTTTAAATATTATAAATATCTCTACTGTAAATTTTGATAAGTTTAATGCATGCTTTCTGAATGAAAGTATTGATTTCTTATTTTTTTTTATTATAATTTTTTTACGGACTCCAAGCTTTCAAACTTTAGTTTTTTACTAGGACAGAAACTTGTGAAACAATTGTGCAGACTATTACTGCCCCATGCACATATACACGTGTTAAAACCTTCAACTACTTGTGTGTGCCCTGTCCATGATCTCTGTGTAGACAGTAGATGTGAAGCAAATTATATTTCACTTGTAATTTCATGCTTGAGGCCACAGTCTGCACCAGCTTTCACTGCAGTTACTCACTGAGACAAGCAACCTACAATTACAGTGACTTCCCAAACAAACAGAGGCTGTCCTGACTGTTAATGTGGTTTGTTCATGCATAGTGCTTTATGCTGAGAGAACGGACCTGGAGGTGCACACGTGAATGCCTTTGTAAAATGGCGGAATTTAATATGGAAGACATTCATAACATTAACTGAGTATAAGTGTAATATGTTTGATATTTCGATTTGTTACATGTGTTTCATACAACATGAATCATTTCTCAATCATTAAATCAAATGTTCAGTGATTGGGATTGGGACCGTGACTATCTAATACACTGAGATAGCTTCTAGATTAAAGTCAGAAGAACTGCATAACCAAAAAAACAAAGATTTGCATTTTCAAAAGAAAATGCCAGTGCTCACAAGACAGCTAAATAACAGTGTTTTAGGTAAGCTATATACTCCAGGCATTTGTTTTGCATAAATGCAATCCCATTATAGAGCTAACTGTCATTTTCATGACAGATGCAAACATTTTTATAGCACTCGTATAATTATATGCTAAAGTTCTGTTTTAATTTCCAGTACAAGAACATATGCTGAGTAAATATATGTGTTTCAATAACCCTAGTTAAGTGTATTCATATTTGCTATATAGGTGAACAATTCTAAAAAGACTTTATTCTGTTATTTGTTAAAATGTACTGTAAAGTTAATTCAAATAATAAAAAGTCACTTCATTGCTGCATTTCAAGCACAGTAACTGGGTACAGCAGTGAACCAGCTAATACCTCAAGACACTTCAGAGTCCACTAAGACTCTTTCTATGCATTGATATGTATTCATGAACCCTCTGTTTAAATATTTATCTGTCCTGAGGCCATACAGTAAAACAGCAAGCACTATCATGTCAAATACATACAACTGTGCTACAATAAAACATTCACTGATAAATAACAAATTTTAATACCTCTCCCCAACTAATCATCTATTCACCCCAAATACTTAGCGTCCTTACATCCTTTTTGATTCTCTTTATTATAACATGTAACATATGGCATTCACCTACACACAGCATGTGTCACAAAAATAATTCTTTTAAAGCGTGTTGCATTTTGTTGTTGTTGTTGCATGCATATTTGCTTTCCTGCTCGCTGAGCATTGATTAAAATTGATCACACATTTAATTCAGCATTTTAATGTTAATTATTTCCTAACGTGGGTTGTCAACCACAAAATTACTCCACATGTTTAATGTACTTAGCAAAGCATTGTGAATTAGCTATAAGTGGAAACATGAAAAGGTTGAGGCAGTCAGAACAACAAATCCAAATTTTGTTGTCAGACTGGCAGAGAATATTGTATTAGAGACTGAAACTAACAATGCTTATGTCACTTGTTAGGGTGGAATAAATTCTTGAGTATTAAAACAACACAATCCACAGGAAAATAGGAAGAGGGATGTGACTTAATGAAAAGGTCAATAAGGTAATAGTTGTTTCTCAATCGGCAGTCTCTCCTCCAAACATTCACACATCATTAACCACACACACGTACATTAACACAACTCAGTTCTCTTCGCTCTCAGCATCACTGCAGAATTCAAATGGCCATCATGTAAAGTGGCATCTTCTGTGCTAAAGAACCAGCACCACAATAGAGATCTGATGACATTTACAGCACTCAGTCTGTTGATGGTGGCATTTTCATGCCTGTCTTTCTCAGCTAATGCCACCAATACTAACGTGACCGCATCCAGTCTGTTCTCAGTCTGAAACATCCCTTGGTAATGAGTTAATTAAGAGCTGAGTCATCAAAGGTTTAACATGTTTTTCTAAATGTAGGATTACATGTAGAACCAACACAAACCACATGCATGCAAATATCACAGACAGCTGTGGCCTTAGAAATATGGAATGTATAAAGCAATTTTCATACTTTCATGTTATTAAAATTAAATGACCAAGTAATCATACAATAATTTTACTTATTTCAGAATAACAATTTTTTTTTTTATTGTCTTCTTTAGAACACAATTTCACTTTCATAATAGACTCCAAACTTACAAAACAACATTCACACTGAAGCTTACAGGACTGTATGAATGCAAGATTTTCATAGTTCATATTTTTCTTCTGTATTGTTAAATACTTCCAAGTAAAACAATGTTCACTGTTTAAAAGTAAAAAAGTAAAAAAATAAATAAAAAAAGAAAGAAAAGAAAGAAAGAAATTAATTAATAATTGAAAAATACTTTTGATTCCACAAGGATGCATTTTGATTACAAGTGACAAAATTATTTTGTAAAATTATAAATGTCTTTACTATTTCAAATTAATGCTGCTCTTTTGAACTGTGCAGTTATCAATGAAAAAATCCTGGAAAAAAGTAACATATTTTCCAACACTGATAATAATAGTAATGTTTTCTCAAGAACCAAATCAGCATAATATGACTTCTGAAGGATTATAGGACACTGAAGACTGGAGTAATGGCAGTTAAAAATTTAGCTTTACCCTCACAAGAAAAAAAATAAAAAAATAAAAAAATAAATATATATATTTACTCTATATTTGATCAAATAAAAGACTTGATGAAAACATTGACCCCAGACCTTTAAACGGCAATGTAAGTGGAGAAAATGAATGAAATGAAAAAGTAATGATTTTCGGACCATGAAAAGTAGTTGTTACATATCTGAATGAGTCAGATCTTAGAAAGTTTGCTGAAACTGTGCTTAAAATAACTATTTGACTATTAGCTGACATCATTGTCCAAATGATCAGCAAGAAATATAAAGATTATGACATTCATTTTTAAAATTTGGAACAATGTGCACAGTACATCATGTACAAAAAAGACCATCAGCATGCATTAAGAAAGTAACTAGGGTCAGTTTTGAAATGCATGCCCATTTCTGTACTGGAATCACAGTCTGACTTGTTATAAAGGAAAATGTGTTAAACAGACGATACTTCATCAGTCATCTGGCCGTGTCTGGAGTGTTGGAGGCACAAGCAGCCAATGGGATTAAGCTGCATATACTCTTTGTGTGTCTCTGGGAGTTAGTTTGCATGCCAGGAAGCAGGAAGGACTGGACAAACAGTCTCCTGCCCCTCCATCAACCCAAGACAACTGGACCAAAGTCAGCAGGAAACACAAGCACACAATCAGAATACAGCCATGTGTGGCGGATCATCTGGGAATGTGGTTGAAAGCATTAATTCCTTGTCAGTTCTGGATGGAAACAGGCACAGTTGGCATTTTATATGGCACACACAATACCAAGAGGCTTACACTGCTGTTTCCTTTACTCACACAGTGAAAGATTACAATGAGCTGCGTGTGGGCACACAAAACACTAACAACACCCCAAAACCTGCACCACTATACCACAAGCCTCTCCAAGCCACTTACTTTGCAAAGAAACACTGTATGTCTTCATTTCCCACTGCAATACATAGAGAGCAGCATGTCTTATTATACAGCTAAAGATAGAAGCCCAGCAGCAGTATTTATAGGTTGATTACAGACAGTCTGTGTTACCGGCCTGGCCACTCTGTCACTGCCAGTGACTGATAAAAAGAAAATTAAATATTATAAATCTAAACAACTAATCCAAATGCTCCGTCTCATAAAGCTCATTTACTCACAGGTCATATTAAAGACTGAAATGGTCCAATAAAGGATATTTATTAATGTGAAAACTGCAATTAATGAAGTCATGCTGAGGTAAGAGTTGCTTGCAGAATGTTTATTTAGAGAAAATCTGACTGGCTGGATGTATCAGGGAATATAATGAGCTTGACAGAAAACAAAACAAAAAAAATCTATAAAAGTCTACCTGTTGTATAATGAACAAGGTGTGAAAATACCACCCGCCAGCAGCCAAATGTGGGGCACTTTTTATCAACTAGAGTAGCAGCCACTACAACAGGTGGCTTCTCTTGAATTTAACTGAAACTTTGACAGTTAGTCTTTATTTTGATTATGTTCTCAAGTAAAAGACAACAGTATATTTGTTATGAATCCTGTCCATGGACTTCCGTCCGATCATATGGACTCTTGCATCATACTAACTGTTACACTACACCCTGGACTACATTTCCCATCATCCATTACACTGATTGCACACAGCTGTCACCAATCTCCTGCTCACCTGAAAGCAATTACACCTAGCATAAAACACACACTTATCTACCTTTCCGTGCTATTCTGTGGTCTTTCCGTGTTCCTAGTTAGTCTTGTGTATTGTTCTGCATCACTCCCCAAGTTTAGCTGCTTTACCAAGCCATTCCTTGTTTCTCTGTTCCCATTCAGTCTTAGTCTAGTCTTTTTTTGTTGCCTTGTTGTCTGTTCCCTGACATTCTGCCTGTTTATATTGGATTACCCCTTTTGTCAAACCCTTTGGATACTGTTCGCCAAACAGTATCCAAATATTCCTAACCCTGGAGGTTATTCCAATATTCCAAATATTCCAATATTCCTAACCCCAGGAATATTCTTTGTCTTGCCTGTGCAATACCTGCTTGCTGTTGTTCGACCTTACCTGTATTTTTGATCGTTTATTAATAAAGCTTGCACATGGAGCCGCACGCCTCTCATCAGCTCCATTACAACATTTGACTAGCTCTTCATCTCAATCTTCACATGTGAAAGGAGGTTTTTCAGAGTTGAATTAAAGTCTGGTCATCTCTGATATGTTTTTTTTTTCTTAATAAAGGTATTATTTATCCTTGCAAAAGTACCATTTTACTTTGACATGCACAAAGCACAATTACAGATATTGTGGGCTGTTATTCAAATCATGAAATGGTAACCCTTTATATTAGGGAACACTAGTCACTGTTAATTAGTTACTTAGTATAGCATGCATACTGATTATTAGTACTTATAAAGCACATATTAATGTCTTATTCTGCATGAACATATTATAGAGCCCTTAATAAACATTATTACTACAAACAAATACCTAACTTTATTATCAATAAGCAGAAAATTTGGAGTTTATTGATGGAAAACTCTTTGTAACATTATAAATGTCTTTACTGTCCTTCTAATTTTAATTTTTAAATAGTCTGTTATTATGCTTTGCTTATATAATTAGTTTAGTTTTAACACTATAAGATTTGCACACAAATCTAAAGTGTTCCTGCAGGCAGTTCAAGAGGTTTAGGTTTAAAGCCTGAGGGAAAACAAGCTGCTGAAAAAAAAAAGTCCAGAGAAGCCAGAACACATTACGAAACCGTCAGTACAGTCTTACTCCCATTGCACTGACCTAGAGTGAGACCGCACACCTTGGTCAACTGTTTATGTAACGTTAGTGACACAATAAGTGACACAGACGCACGACAAGCCAGCAAGAAAACTCAGCAGAGCAGAAACTGTTTCCACCCTGTATAGCTAATGGCTGTTTTTGTAGATGTTTATTGACTTTATATTTCCTCTAAAGCTGGCTCGCATATTTCATACATACTGCTGAAAGAGGGCTTTGTTTCATTTTTTATACTGAGAGCCAAATTTTGCAGACTAGCATCTTTCTCCACTGTAGTCAGACTTCATACGTTAGTAGGAAAGCACAGGGGCATTATGGGAAGACAGCATCCATGCCTCTTCCTTCCCGCCAGAGTCTCAGAGCTGCCGTCGGACTATGACTGCAGATGAATCTCTCTGGTCCTGCACCTGCTGGGGTGATCAAGAGCAGCTTTCCAAGATTAATGCCAGTGTGCTATCAGATCCAGAACAACACAATCCAAAACAGTTCTTAAAATATATATATTTTTTTCTTTTAGACTTTCTGCAGGTCAGGGTAAATTTGAAAAGCAGTTAAAGAAAATCGAAGTAATAAACTGAAGTGGAAATAATATATTATGGAAATTGGTCCATAATATATTGGTATTAGGACATTTATCTGGTCACCCTGCAAAATGTGATGTTCTTCCATAGTGTGTGTGCGTGTGTCTAAAGATTCTTAAATAAAGATATATTAAGAAGGAAACTGACAGAAGATATGAAGTTTTGTATTCTGTAAAACAGATCTTGAAAAATGAATTGAGTTTACAATTAACACAAGAACAAATCTGTCGATGGGGTCAGAACATTTGAATGGAATCGGTTACACTTTATTTTAAGGACAAATTCTGTTCTTAGGGTTAAAAACATTTTAATGTTCTAAATAACCTTTTTACAACTATATAGAAACATACATGATACTAAAAAACCTTTATTTTTAATAGTGCATGTTTTAGTAACATAAACATCTAAAACACAAGTTATTATTCAATGCAGAAACTCTTTCTCACTCTCTATTTTGTTTATTTCCACCAATGTGAATGAGGGAGTCAAATCATAAATGCAAGAAGAAACTAAAATACAAAAAGAAGAAAGTAAAATACAAAAAGAAGCAAGTTAGTAAAAAGCAAGATTGCATGAGTTTGTAAGTAAATCCTGTTTTTCTGATCTGGTACATGGAGACGTATGAATAATATTTTACTATGAGACAGATTACAATTGATTAAAGTGAAGTGTGTTAAGGTTGACAATGAAATTCTGTGTCTTTGTGTATGTTTCTTTTTCTGAGGGGGATCAAATGATTTTTCTTGTGTGTGTGTGGAAGGGAATGCTATTAGAAATACGTCTTTGTTGCTCTAAAATTGGATGTAAGTCTCAAATAGGGGCGCTCATGTCAAACAGCATGGTTAATCACCTTCCCTGCTTGTACTGCGGTCACCTTCATCTGCAACTAATATACATGCAAATCATTTGTGCAGTCATTTTTATGTGCATTCGAACTGAATTTTAAAACAAAAGGATTCAAGATAAAGGATTCTTCAAAATGAAATACAAGCATACAACTAAATCATACTGAAAAAAAATGCATGAAGAAAGATTATGATGGTGGTCTCACATGATGTAATTTAAAAAACATAAGGCGAATCAAGAAAACTGCAGCACAGCATACTGCTCTATTATTTATATTTGTGGATCTCAGCTGCCATAGATGTGTGTGTGCATCGACATATGGCCAGAGAGTATGGGCATTTTGGCCAGGTGTCTCTGCAGTGGTTACGAGGCTCAGGTCAGGCAGGCAAACATCTGGACAGCTGTTACACAAGGGTCCTTACTTATAAACACTGGCTAATTTGTTTCCTGTTTCCTCAGGTGTGTGTGTGTAGCGCAGGTGCACCCAGACTCATAAGTATTTAAGTCTGTTATGCTCATCGAGGTTATGTGTTAAAACAATTAACAATTAAAGGTTCTGTACGTAAGTTTTTGACTCAGCATAAAAATACCATAATATGCTTGCAGATATTTCAGAAACATGTTAAGTTACATACTTGTTTATCTGAAAAACAATGCCAGTTATCGTCCTTTGAAAATGTGTGTTCCGAGCAGGAATGTTTGTTTCTGTTTTGGTTTGTGAAACCCACCCAATGCTAGTTTACCCAATTGTATTTTGGCACCCCTGATTGCCAGTTGGCGGAAAACTCAGCGCATTTCATTTATGGTCAAGTACGCTCGTTCCTGTTGGTGTCATCGATCTGGCAACCTGTGTGTACGTCAATTTTGAGGAGGAGGGGCCGGGTGAAAAAAAACCCTTTCCGATATTTTGAATTAGGTCAGCAATACCTGATTTAGTTGAGTTACCCAATCGGTGTTAATCCTACATACAGCACCTTTAATAGGGTTTATAATAAATATTACATTTTAAAACAACATTTCTATATTAATATATTTTAAAATGTAAATGATTCCTGTGATTCCAGTAAAACTGAACCTTCAGCAGTCATTACTGCAGTCTTAAGTGTCAGAGCAGCTTGCTTCTTTTTCTTTTAAATCAATCTGTAAAAAAACATCAACAACAACCTTATTTAGTGGAGAAGAAATAAAAGTGTAGCACTAAATCTGATAAAGTGTTAGGGGAGAGTGAGGATGGTTGCAACACTTTCATATTTCCTTTAGTTTCTCAGAGACAATATTAGCTACAATATTGGAAGCTACTCACCCACATTGCTGTAACGCGTACATATGACAATGAATATACAGTTTATACTTGCAAAATCATTGACATCAATGACAATCATTTATCTACAAATCAAGTATACTAATGGGGACACAATGATCTTGGTTTAAATGCTGAATGGAATATGACTGACAGCTGCAGCAGAGAAAAGAGTTTACCTTAACTTTAATGTAAGGACTTAAATATTGTCCTCACATTAAGCTATCATATGGCTTCAGAAGACTTGGAATATAGAGTACAAAAACGTTGTGCTTAATAATACTTTTATGCCTTTTGTGTCGCTTAACAGTAACACAGAATGCATAATATCGGATTTAAATCGGTGCATAGAAAATTCAAAAGCACAGCCTTTTTTAAAAAATAGAAAACTTTTGTCAACTGTCACTTGATCAATGTATTGTGTCTGTGCAGAATATAAGTTTATGCTTGATTTTAATACTGTGTGTCTTACCTACAGGATCCAGAACATTTCTTTTTTTTTTTTTTGCAATCGTTGTTCATGAGTAATATTTTTGCTTTTTTATTTTTTTTAATAGTGTATGTTTAGAGTAAAAATATATATTTTTTTGCATTTAGTACTGCCCTTCAGAAACTAAAACAAAGATACTTACATTTCTCTCATGAACATAAACTTTTAACCTCAACTATACACACAATGTTGATTTGCATGTGAAATAGCTAGCAATGTAAAATGTAAAAATAAGGTATATAGCACCCCCCCCCCCCCCACACACACACTTTTTTAAATATATATTATAACACAAGCAAAAAAGACAGACTGTCTGGTCAAAGTTTGTATTTGACAAGCGAGCACAGAGCCAGAAGATCTTTGAGAACCTGAGAGTGTGGATCGCTATTTTACTGATCCCCACCTGCTGAGAAACACAAGCATACAATTACCCTCCACTCACAGCTAATCTGCTGAAATGAATCATGTTATTATGTGTACAGACACGGGTAATTCCATGTTCTAGTCCTTCTATTTGTTGAAGCAAATATAACATCCCTGCAGAATTCTGAAATGGCGATTAATTTTCAGTTAATTTCTTTTCCTGCCAAAATGTCTGAAATGCATTTGGTTTAAACACAGGAAATTGCATCAAACAAGCATTAAAAATAAAGCTTTCAGACACTGTATTTATTTCAGAGCTATATTTGTTGCTCATATACGACATATATGATCCTATGACATACATATTTGATAATTCCAGGAATTCTGACCCACATCTCTGACACATCTCCAGAGGACTGAACAAATACAGTACCAGAATAAACTAGTGTCAAAAAGATGCAAATTCTCAAAGACTACACATGTGGTTCATTTAAAATGGTTATGTGAATGCAAATGTCTCTTATAAGCGTAACAATTGGTATTAACATTTTTCTCGGGTGAGCAGACTACAAGTGGTCAGGAGAGACACATCATCATTTATACCTGGTAGTAACATGCGTTTCAAATGCATCTCTTTTGAGGATTTTGTGACCAAATACATCACTATGCCATGTTACTGCATGCTGATAAAGATAACACACACACACACACACACACACACACACACACAAAACAACAAAAAAAAGGTAAAAGTTTTTAAGAAATGAATACTTTTATACAAGATTGCTTTAAATTGGTTAAAAGTGACAGTTATATTGGTGCACACAATAAAATAAAATGCATTCTTTTATTTTGAACTTTCTATTAATCAAAGAACCTTGAGAAAATATGTATCACAGTTTCCACAAAAATATTCAACATTGTTAACATTGATATTGATAAAAAATTTAAATTAAATAAAAATTTGCTGAGTGATTTCTGATGGATGATGCAATTTTGGAGACAGGAAATTTCTGACTAAACATTTCAGGATTAAATAACTGATAAAGAATATTTAAAAATACAATTATACAATACAATTAAAACAGTTATTTACTGTATTTTCTATTAAATAAATTCCTTAACTTTAACTTTTGAAGCTTTCTTCCCCCAAAGTTTCCAATCGAATGGCAATTTTCTTTGAAAGCAGCATCTAAATGACAAAGTTAAACCCTTTTTTTTAACACAGCAGTGGACTGACAGGTCAGTATTTGCTGCTGTCTGTGACGAACAGCATTTGGACTGATTATCATTTACACTACAAATGCAATGTGGCCACATGCATTTCTGATTACATTCAAAAGGGTTTTAAGCAGAGATGTATAAAGTACTAGAGACCCATACTTGAGTAAAAGTACAAGTGCTCTATCAAAAAGGTGACTTGAGTAGAAGTTGAAGTGCTCTTTAAGCACCACACTTAAGTAGTACAAGTATTGTGTTATGTAGTTATTAAAGAAAGTAGTCAAAAGTTTGAACATATTGTTTTTACTATTTCAAATGATTAACCTAAAGGACAATCACAATTCCTTTGACTGTAACTTTTCGTAAAAAAAAAAAAAAAAAAAAACTGATTAAATTTGCAAAATTATGTCATTAATAGCTTACCCTCATGTTGTTTCAAACATGTAAGACCTCCGTTTATCTTTGGAACACAGTTTAAGATATTATAGATTTAGTCTGAGAGCTCTCAGTCCCTCCATTGAAGCTGTGTGTACGGTCTACTGTCCATGTCCAGAAAGGTAAGAAAAACATCTTCAAAGTAGTCCATGTGACATCAGAGGGTCAGTTAAATATAAAAAATAGCAAAAACTACGACTTTATTCAGCATTGTGTTCTCTTCCGTGTCTGTTGTTAGACAGTTCAAAACAAAGCAGTTTGTGATATCCGTTTCGTGAACGAATCATTAGATGTAACCGGATCTTTTTGAAACAGTTCACCAAATCGAACTGAATCGTTTTAAACGGTTCGCATCTCCAATACGCATTAATCCACAAATGACTTAAGCTGTTAACTTTTTTTAATGTGGCTGACACTCCCTCTGAGTTAAAACAAGCCAATATCCCGGAGTAATTCATTTACTCAAACAGTAGACTGACTGAATTGATGTGAAGAGAGAACTGAAGGTGAACACCGAGCCGAGCCAGATAATGAACAAAAGGCTGACTCGTTCACGAGTCAAGAACCGTTTACGAATTCGTGTCCGATTCGAGAACCGAGGGGCTGATGATACTTCCCATGTGTGATTCAGCGTGAAGCAAATCGACACACAGCGCTGGACCGAACTGATTCTTTTGGTGATTGATGCTGAACTGATTATGTGCTAATGTTATGAGCGCCGGCAAACCGAAGGCTTGCAATCATCGCCAATGACGTCATTACGTCGAGTGCAAAAGAACCGGTGAACTGTTTTCTTCAACCGGTTTATTGAATCGAACTGTCAGAAAGAACTACTGGTGATCCGGAAACCGATGCAACCCGTTCTTGACTCGTGAACAAGTCATTATCTGGCTCGGCTCGGTGTTCATCTCTCTCTTCACAGCAGTTCAGTCAGCACGCGCAGTCTTCTTAATCGCTTGATTCGCTTAATGATGTGCCAGCTTCATCAAACCTGCCATCTACAGTTCTGGCAGTGGTAATGTGGGTAACGAGTAACGATGCAGCACATAACAAAAATAACGGAGTAAAAGTATTAAACTCATCGAAAATATGTACTGAAGTAAAAGTGGAAGTAGGGGAAAAAAATAATACTCTAGTAAAGTACAGATACCGCCTTTTAGTACTTAAGTACAGTAGCGAAGTAGTTCTACTTCGTTACTATACATCTCTGGTTTTAAGTGGTCTGATCATAAATGTTGTCAGTCCAATCGCTGGTCGTCAGTTCTGTTAACCCTAAGGGCCCTATAATACATCCAGCGCAATGCGACGCAAGGAGCAGCGCCAGGGCTGTAGCTGGGGTTTGTGGGAAATTAGGAATGTATTTAATACATTACATTCAACCAAAACTACAGACAGCTGTTTTTATGACGATATTTACACACAATATTTAGTAACTATCTATACTTTGTTGACCAATTAACAAGCAAATTCGGTGTTCAAGCGTTTTGAGAAGTCTTTCTCTGCGTGAGTCCTGAACACCAGAACACAGCGGTACTGAATTGGGCTTCTTTTTTTTGTTCAAACTACGATTTGTATTTGTTCATTCAGTTGCAGGAGGGACTTCGAGGAGCACTTCGCAGAAGAGAGCTCGGTTCAGTGTCACTGTCCGTGATATACGACTCTCTCTCTGCGTGTGCACCGAACACAGTGCGAGAGTAACCGGCTACTCAGTTGAGCTTTTTTGTGTCTTATTTTTGGATGCTTTAATAGTTAAAACGACAAGCGGTAAGGCTTAAAACACATTAAAAAGATAAGCTTTTGTGACGATGCGGAGCAGTGGCCTGTCAACTGTCCTGAGCATCTTTTTAGGCTGGCCTCAGCCAGACGGTTGAGATCGTTGGGGGCCCCCCCTCAGCCGCGGGCCCCTATAATCATCACCACCTTTCACCCCACTAGCGACGGCCCTGCGCAGCACAAGTTTGTTTGCTAGTTTCAGTTTGGTGCCGTTCGCATTTTCCTGTCCAGTGCTTAATCAGTCGCTTAATTAGCAAATGCATTTGCTCTCATTTTTGCGCCCATGAGTGTGCTGGTCTAAAAAAGGGGTGTGTTCGGGTGCATTGCTAGTGGAATGCTATTTTAAGTCTGGAGCATTTTTTTTTCTTTGTTATTTTAAAGAGCGTACATGCTGCTTATTAAACACAGGGATGCACATCAGCACACAAACATGCCAAATATTAAAAATGAAAGGATTGCAATGCATAATATTTTTTTGTAGGCTAATCACATATTATATATATATATATGCCTACATGTCATAATGGATAGTCATTGCATGTAGCCTGTCAGCATTAGGCTATCTATTTGCTCACACACAAGCAGCTCCGTTTCATCTCGGAGATGCGTTCTGTCTTTGCCAAATTCTGCCGTGTAAATAGTCAATCCGTCATGGCATGAGTGCAACTGGCACTTAAAGGTAATGGAAGATGAGACACTGATTGGTCTAATGCACGTTACACCCCAAAAGAACACCCATTACTCATTAAAAGAATAGCGTTTTGAGTAATGGGTGTTTTTTTGGGGCGTAACATGCAATAAACCAATCAGAGTCTCATCTTCCATTCCCTTTAAGAGCCAATTGCGCTTGTGCCATGACGGATTTTGCTATTTACACGGCAGAATTTGGCAAACGCAAAGACAGGACGCAAATGCATTTGCTAATTAAATGGCGTGCCGCTGGACGGGAAAATGCGAAAAGGCGCCGCATTTTCTAGCAAACAGACTTGTGCAGTGCCTTGCGTCGCATTGCATCGGGTGTATTATAGGGTCCTCAGATCTACAGCACTAAAACAGCTGGTAAACATTACCTTTTTTTAAAGTATGCGTTTGTGTGTTTCGCCAGTGTTTCGTAACAGAGATAAATGTAACACCTCTAGAGATGCTCAACAGATGCTGGAACTCTATCAGTGCTGAACACACAAACCACTTTCTTCTGTATCCAACACTTACACTTTCTTCTGTGTCCAACACTTACACGCACTCAAACACACACTGTCTTAAAAAATGAACATAAACAGAAGCTGCGTTTTTCATCTAAATTACATTTTACAATCCTGGCTCGCTTTCCTTTGCAGCCTCTCTCTCCTCCTTCCCAAAATACTTTCCATCATTTTGTTAAGTATTGTAAGGTCAAAATGTATATTATTTATACTCATAATGTGTGCTCTTTATGGCTAAAGTATGGGCAAAAATATCCATTGACAGGTGTAGCAAAGTATGAATCACACCTCACACAAAAATCACTGTCAAACCAAGCAGCTTTCTGTTGGTCATCACTGTGAATTTGCTCTCTTATTAATCCATCCCTCCTCCTGAGGCTCCTCCTGTCCTAACAGTTTCACTCCATTTCCTCCATCCTTCCACTCTCTATTTGGGATCTCATCCTCTGTTCCGCTGTACTGGTTCTTAATACAGTACTGTACAAAGATTACAGAGACACTTCCACAAGTGTCATCCCATGAGAAATGAATGTTCTGCTGATGAACCTCTAAGATCTTTTTTTTTTTTTTAAAGCGAGAGTAAAACCTATACTGAATTTACTTGTTTTCATTCTATTGTGTTATTTTTTTTATTTTATTATTATTAAGCCATGGCTGTGGCAATGTATTTATCTGTCTCACCCCTCCAACTGCCACCATTTGCTCAAATATGTCCCAAAGACTAAATCCTTTGTTGTGTCGACTGTTTTCTTTTTTTAAATCTCCAAGTTTTGCTGTGATTGTTTATTGACCTGTCCAAAATGTTTGTGATTATATATATATATATATATATATATATATATATATATATATATATATATATATATATATATATATATATATATATATAAAATACTACTGCTAATAATAATAATAATAATAATAATAACAATAATCAGATACAAATAAAATGCAGGTAGACCTTAAAACCTCTATTATTGCAAACTGCCAGTCTATAACTGATTCTGCGTACAAGTTTGGGGAGATGGTTGAGGCATTTTGTGTTCCCAAATGTATTCTATATATAGCCTAAGCTAATAGCACAAATAGATATGAATTTATTTGAAGCAACATTTACTGTTAACATAGCTGCTCTTAGACACTGCAAACACTGGATCATGAACTGTTTGCATGAACTGTTTACACTGAAACAGGCAACACATACATTTCAATTTTATTTTAAATGTGAACCTTTAAAAAATCCTCTGATCCAGAATAAGCCAATTCAATACTTCTATAACGGAATAACTAACAGCAAAGAGAAGTCTGATAACAAAAGTTTAGAGGGAGTCATAATGTTTCTTCAAACCTGTGCCCTTTAACAGACCTGTGAGAAAGTGATACTTTCAGAAAAAAAATCTAAGACGTGAGAGAGAGAAAGAGAGAGAGAGAATAAAAACAGTGACTCAAGCATTAAGCCCAGTTAAGACCAAGCACTTCAAACGCCATGGCAACAGGAGTCAAAGGTTAATGAAAGGGCACTTTGGCGAAGGGATGAAGACATGACAGAGGAATAAAAAAGTGGATTACCCAGCTCTGATATCAAAGAGTCCCTCCCTCTCACTGGAATACCTCAGGGTCTAAGTTTGATCAGACTGTCTTAGTCCTCGCTGTCAGCCAGTGGCAGTTACCACAGTAAAACTAAAAGAAAACAGATTAAAAACATACAGATGTCATAGCAATTAACAGTCATCCGCATGATTAAACTCGCATCTCTGGTGTAATTTGTGTTGTATTTAAATCACGTCTCGTTTCACCTCTTCACCTCTGCTGTTTCTTTGCTTAATCTTTTGCCATGCTCCAGACTGCAGGAGTCAAGAGGTTATATTGATCAGAGAGATGATTCATCATGCCTTCATCACCAGAAACACAGAGCAAAAAAGAGACACAGAGATGAGCTTTATCTTTGAGGACTCTTCAGTGGTTTTAGTGAGTTGCCTTCATTATAATGGATGCAGGGATTACATTAGTTCATTAGTGCCATGGTTAGCAGTTATTGTAAGAATTGTCAACCTTTTTCATTCACATCACAAAATTAAGATACTTGGAAAAAACTCAGAACCTCAGAATAGACTTTAGTCTATAGGTAGGAATCAAATGTACACACACAACAGAAAATACCAAATATAAAGATGGCATTTAAAATATTGGCTACTAGTTGTGCACATAATATCATGTTTATGGGTCATTATTTTTAAATGTCCAATGAAGTATTAAAAACTACTATGATTTTTATTAATTTATTATGATTTTTATTAATTTATTAACAAGGAATATAACTTTATTTCAGAATAAATAACATATCATTGCAGAATTAAAAGTGCTAACTAATCAAAACATTTTCTATCATCATATTTTTTTTATCTAGTTGATTTGATCTGTATGTATCAGTATATATATATATATATATATATATATATATATATATATATATATATATATATATAACATATATATATATACTGTTGCTTATACTCTGATATAATGGTGTTAAACTATAACATATTGAGATCTGTATTTAGAACTGATGACTCTTTTGTTGATTTTAAATTTATTGTATCCAAAATCCTTCTGTCAGTCCCTTTCTCTTCATGATACCCTATATATCGAATACAAATGCCTATTGGGAATATGGAACCATTTTGGCCACAGATATTCTGAACGGAACTGAATGGACACACAAGCTACATGCTGTTTGTGTGAATAAAATCCCCTTTGATTGGTCATTCACACTTGGCAGCCACAAAAAGGACAACCCTCCACCTCTCCTGCCTCCTAATATTTTAGGGATTCTTTGACCCAATTATACACTATAAATCATAATGAATAAATAAAGTTGAGAAGAGAGTTCTTTCACACTTTTCTTTTATAGGGTAGAACCCTTCACACATTCTCAATCTTGACCGCCTGCTTTGGATGTTAAATTGTCCATGCAGAATTAATGACCACCATTGCCCTATAACACTCCATTACCCTGAGTGGAAACAGATGGGCAGCAGAAGAAGGGTATCGTGGGTAAAAGTTTCTCCCAGCTCAGTCTCTGTTCTCCCTTTCTTTGGTTCTGCAGATGTGCTATAGGCTCTTCACTCCCAACTGGAAATCACTGATGGCTTCTGCCACTGCGCTGTCTAATTAGGGGAAAAAATGTCCTTTTAATATCCACATACATTGGCTTTTAGCAGTAGTGGGTCATTCCTCTTATGCAGGTTTCTTATGCAACCTGATATATAAAAAGTCTATTGGGTTTTAAGAACTATGCTATAGTTTTTGTTATTTAATTTGATTAATAAAACAAACACATAAAGAAACACCTGTCATGTTTCTTAATAAATTGGCAGGTGCATAGCAGCATAGAACATATAATATCTGCTCAAACTTTTCATAACTTTTTTTTCTTGTTATTCTAAAAAAAATCTATATTGCACTACATCAAAACACAACTTGAAGTTTATGCAGATCTGCTATAATTTAAGTAATACAATGACTTGACACTTAAATTAATACGATTAATAAATTTCACCATTGAGTTTACTTTTGTTCACTGTTCTGCCTGGGTTTGATTTAATGCATTTTATTTTAATAAAATGTATAATAATTTTTAATATTATTATTATTAAAAATTATAATAATTTTTAATAATAAAATGTATTTTAATAATAAATTATCCCTAAATAATACATTTTTTTAATAATTTACCAGTAAACAGGGGCTGTTATGTAAATTGTAAAAAATAATTGTGCAGTTGCTTTGTAATTATTTATACAATTCTTTTTGAGTTGTTTCTAATACACTAGTTTATTTTTTAATTTTTTATTGAATGTGACACTTGTCATGGCACTCCACTTAACAGTCAGTTTTTAGAAATCAGACAAAATAAAGTCGTTATAATCTCAACTTGAATACAGTTTTGAGTTGTAATATTTATAAATCATAATATTTATATAAAATAGATTATTATTAATAATTATTATTAAAAGTTGAATTATACAGATTAGGGTTTATGGAAATGAGTCTATCAGGTTAAACTTTGACAGGCAAATTGTGCTGTCCATAGAGTTGTTACAGAAAAGAGCTGCTGTCCGCGCAGCTGGGAATGTTTTAAATACGATTAGGAGTTTGTTTAAACAAAGAGAGGGGTGAAGAGAATGAAGAAGTAAGGGAGACAGAAAGGACAGTAGACCGGGTGATACCGCACCTCTTCTCTCACTCTTTTAATTTACTTCAAGGGTGAAGGTGTGAAATTTAATAAATGGAAATTAATAGATGCCAAAACCATTGTGCTGGCATGAATAAATTAATTTCCATCAAAAGAAATGGTCTTGCATCACTGTTCTGAGTATGTGTGTGTGGAGATCAGAGCAGATGGAGTAAAGCCAAATGTATTCCGGTCCGTTTCTGAGAGGTTTGTTCAGCATGGCAGGTTTAATGTACAGTATGTCTGTATGGGACTTTTAGGCAGCCGTTACTGTCTTGTTGGGCACCTGAAAAGGGTGCTGTAAGGAAAAAAATGAAATAAGATCATATCCAGAGTTCAGGTTTACCTGTAAATATTATTTATCTGAGCATTTTCCAGATCAGTTTATACTTTATACCAGAAAAACTGTAGGAAACAACATGATAACAAAACGAAAATTGACGAAAACACAGCAGCATTAAATATGATTTTATTTATTGCTTACAAAAAAAAAGACTTGACTATGTGTAATGTGTAACTATGTTATTTGCAAATAAATTGGTGATTTTGTTCATAAAATTGGTTAATCTAAATAAATTATCTGAGCAAACCTCCCAGTGCTTTGCCTGAGAAGAGCATTTAATCATTTCCTCAGTCACTAAGTGAACAAATAAAGAAATAAGTAAACTGAGATACTATTGAACAACTGAAGAACAAAAAGAAGTTTAGAAAAATTTAAATCAGGTGCCATTGTATTTTACAAGAATTTATGATGATTTTATAAGAGCTCAATCAGTAGAAAGAACGAAGCAGAGAGAAAAAAAATCTAAATCAATTAGATGAAAGTCAGGAACCCTATAAAGACCTTAATAAGATGTTAAAAAAAGCATGTTGGAAAGCTCATTTAAGCCTGCCCGGTCCTTGATGTTTTACTGTTATTGATTGGTTTGGTTTCTCTGCACGCTGAACCACAACAAAAAACAACAAATACTGTTGTCGAAAAACATTCACACATCGCAAACCCTCACACACACTCAAAATCCTCCACAGATTTTTCTAGGCAGATCATTCTCCTTGATTCATTAAAAGTCCTAGCAGGATCCCTCTCATTCATCTCCTCTCTGATGAGAACTCTGATTGTCCACCCCAGTGGATCCGAGTTCAATAACTGAAGCCTAAAGCTCTGGATTAAAATCTATGCATTATAGAAAAGTTAATCATCTTTTGGTAATTCAAACCTCTTCGATTCAGATTCCACCTCTGGTTTGAGATCCTTCAGGTAAAGCCTTTGTAGGCTCTGAATATCTTTGTGACAAAGTAGAAATCAAAGACTGACTGAAAACTGTTTGTGTAATTGTCTAGTGTGTGTCCTGTTGAGTTTCTCAGTGTGCCGTGATACACTGTGGCCTCAGCGCTGCCACTAATGTAGAAATATGTGTAGTAGTGTTGGCTGACCTTGCTGTTTGTGTACTCGTGTGTGAGTGTGTGTAGATAAATGTCCTGAGCCTGTATTGAGTAAGAAGGTCTTAGAGCTTGAATCACAGCAACAGCATTTCTCTCTGTCATTCTCGCTCACTTATTAATATAATAGTTTGATACAAATATTAACAATAACATTAATTTCACTTTCAATTATTGTTAGTTATTTACTTCTCAAATTTATAGTTATTATGTTGTTGTTATTGTTGCTGTTGCTATTCATATTTCAATAGTTCAATAATAATAATAATAATAATAATAATCACAATCACAATAATAACAAGGATCCTATCATTCTTCTTCCTAAAAATGTAGGAAATAAAAATACTTTATATTTTAATAATTTATATTAATAATAAAATACTTAATTATTATTATTAGCATCATCAAAATTTCTATTTTAATGAACTAATTTAATAATGATAATTATAATCATGCATCTTGCTTTCTGAATTAACAAACTAATTCATTATATTATTATTATTATTAGAAGTAGTAGTAGTAGTAGTAGTGGCAGTATTCACCACCCACTCACCCACTTAATTTGCATATAACTGTTACAGCATTTCACATAGACCTAATCTTTTTTTGTAGGCAATATACAAAATAATATTCTAATATTTGTCTTTATTTAAAAATTAAAATATTTAATTGCATGAAATATTAAAAGCAAAAAGTATTATTATTAATAATAGTATTAAAGCAGTGGCTGATTGCGATTAAACCTTTTTAACATTAGTTAGTGTGTAATGTTGCTCTTTGAACATAAACAATATCTGCAAAGTTACGAAGCTGAAAGTTCAATACAAATGGAGATTTCTTTTAAAATTCTGTCAGTTTAATGCCTACAAATACTCTGGTGGGGACTACAAGGAGTTACTTCCTGGGTTCGTGACATCACAATCCCTGATAAACCCTGCCCCTTGGAAAGCAAGCAAAGGGGGTGAGGCCATGCTGTGCTGCTTTAGAGAAAAGGCTCCAGCAATGAACGTTTACAAATTATACACTTATTTTCACATAGCTATGAGAAGCATTAAACATGGTTTGCAGTTGCTGTACTGTATTAAAGTTTCAATCAGGATAAAAGTGTATATTAAAAGCTAACATAAGCAGTAGCATTTACAAATAACAGCATATCTAAAAGTATGAGACAACAACAAACAAAAAACATAGTTTTACCATTAAAAGCTGTGCTTGCACAGGTTCTGCACGATCCTGTTCAATAATATCCTCTGCTTTTCAATTGGGCACAAATTGATAAGGGATATTAAGGACACTATTGTTTACAATACAACCGGAGCACATGCTGCTGAGGTGAGGTGCGGGACGTTTAGATGTGCTAAGAGGTAGAGGCAGTTTATCCAAACACAACACTCACATGACTAGCTAACCAATCAGAGCCCATCACCTATATCTGAGAGAGGGGCTTCATAAAATAAGGAAATTATCAGCCCGTTTCTCAGAGAAGGGACAGATAAGTGTGGAATAAAGGTAAATTATGTGAAAAATTATGTTTTTTTTTTGTTTTGTTTAGTTTTTTTACTGCACCCCATAAACATAATTAAGCCTAGAAAAAAAAAAAAATTAAACCACTACTTTAAATCACTTTATTGATAAGTTGAGCTTATTAATTAACTAACTTATTTATAATGGCAATTATTATTATTATTAACTAAGACGATGATATAATAATAATAATTAATAATAGCAATTAAATAATATAATAAAAATACTTAAAATTAATCATTACAAATGAACACTATAATACAATATTGACATTAAATCAGGATGTGCAGGAAGTAAAAGTTGAGCATTTTATTTTAATACATTTTAATAGAAGAATGAAATATTGGGAAAATATTTTGTTCTAGTGACTTCCGTTTGGTGCCTGAAATTGTGGAAAGTGAGAAGACCTGAACCAGAAGACTAAGTTCAGTAAGATACTGCACTGCAAGATTATGGAGCTTTGTAGGTATTTTATACTGAATTCTAGATCAGTAGCTTGTGTAGTTGACAGAATATGGTCAAATAATTGTACTTGTTTCCACAGCTAAATGTGTTTAGTCGACATGGATATGCCTGCATACACCTTGAACCACACACACACACACACACGCACACACACACACACACACACACACACACACATACACGTCTATGTTACTAAGAGGGGACTATCGCTCTACACTGACCAAGAGGGGACCAGTGTTTCTGGTCATTTTTAAGAAACAAAAATTACATACAAAATTTTCATTTGAGGTCTTTTTTCATAATATAACTGAAAAAATTAATTTAATTTTTTTTTTAAAAACATGCCAAGTGGGGACCTGAGTGACGTCTACCTATCCAACAGAGGACCTCCATAGACTGCAATGCAACTGTGTGTGCAAACATTAGGGCAATTGTACCAAGTCTTTCTTTACAATCTATCTGTATTTAAATGCAATTCTAAACTTTGAAACATTCACACTATATCTCCATTGAAGAAATATTCTAATAGAAATCCAAAATGTTTAATAAATTAGTATGACGTGCAGATATTTTCTGGGCTTGACACTAATACAAATACACTTCTCAATATATGAATGCAATCACACAGATATATATATATTGATATATATATTTGTTTCAGTCAAACCAAAAAATATTAAGACAAAACAAACAAGACACCATAGTTAATTGGAGGATAGCAAAAATAAAGTAAAATGAAGAGCTCTTTAAGGTAACAATTGCATGTCAATACTTCTGACAGTAAAGAGTGCATGTGTTGGATAAAATGAGTTTGGTCTCCAGTTAGATGGTGACGTGTGACGCCTGTTAGACTGAATCACCTCTTCTTACATCACAGACACATTAACATTATATGTTAAATTAAGAAACATCATATGTTAACTTAAGAAACAACATTATATGTTAACTTAAGAAACAATATTATATGTTAACTTAAGAAACAATATTATATGTTAGCTTGCTGCATTGAAAAATTTCAGTTGAGTTCAGTAAAATATCTTTTAATCAGGCTACTTTAGCTGTTTAACACTGACATTTTCCAGAGGCTCGATTTTTTTGTAGGGTATTATCAGCATTGCCATTATATTCAGAAATAAATAAATAAAATAAAAGTAATTTGTTAAATGTAAAGGCAACCAAACAGAACACGTCATACTTCACCATCTAACTGGGGACCGGTTTGATCTTGGATGGATGGATGGATAGATGGATGGATGGATGGATGGATGGATGGATGGATGGATAGATAGATAGATAGATGGATGGATAGATAGATAAATAGATTGATGGATAGATAGATAGATAGATAGATAGATAGATAGATAGATAGATAGATAGATAGATAGATAGATAGATAGATAGATAGATAGATAGATAGATAGATAGAACAGATAGATGGAATAATGCTAATGTTGATCTGAACACTTAGGTCCCCTGTTAAATGGTAAACTGCGACATCTCTTTGGTTGCTTTGACATTTCTTGAAGATTTCATGTTGACTTTGAAAATATTCAATTGGCTAAATTTCTAAATCAATATTATAATCAACATATATTGTAACATTATATTATCATCCTTGCCATAGCATTCAGAGATGGTGAGAATGTGAATTATTGTTAAATGTAAGGTCAGCCGATCAGGCGTCACACTTCACCATCTAACAGGGGACCAGTGTTTTTATTTTATTTTTTTATTTACTGCATTAAAATCTTCAGTTGGCTCCAGTAAATTAGATGAACTGAATGTCTTTTAACATTTGCACATTTGTAGATCCAACTGAAAATTCTCAATGCAACAATCAATAAATAATTTTGAGTTTTGACCTCTATGTGAGTATTAGTGTCAGGTGTTGTATGGAGAGCTACAATAAAATACATTGGCACTTTAGTCGTTTAACACACTGACATTTTTCAGAGCAGCACTTGATTTAGGGGCTCCATTTTTATTATCAACATTGCCAAGAAAAGTAAAACAACAAATCAAAATGAAAATAATAAAATATGTTTATTTTAATTTTTTTTAAAATAGTTCAAAATTACAGTGGCTTACATCAAAGTTATAACAGGTCTAAAACAGAGTCCCAAACAGCAGCTGAAAACAGCTGTAGTCAGTCATTTCAATGCTATGACGCACTGATGCTGCATGTACATGGACCTTCAGTGTCACGGCACAGTTAGGACTCAACACTGATACTCCACATCACACGCTCTCAGGGTTTATGGCCTCAGTACTGTTCACCCAAACTTCTCTTAACTGAAATTATTCTGTTGAGCACAAAGTATTTAACTGTTTTCCAGTCTCTTCCATTATCCTTTAGAATCCTGTTTTCATTTATGCATCTTTCACAGTCCACTTTTCCAGGAGCCTTCATTTCCTCAAAGTAGATCTTGAAACAGTGTTCTATGACTTTCCTCTCTGTTTCTGACCAGGGCTTTCTGGCTCTTGCTATTTAACAAAATTAAAAGATAAAAAATATATATAGTGAATAAATATATGAATGAATTAAAAAAAATTAATGTCAGTAATACATACTTTACAAAGTTGAAAACACGAAAAGACAATGATCTTTAGATCTTGTGTATTGTTTATGGTGAATGGATCATACCGTTTTGATTTAATGGCAATAGTGATTTACTGATGTGTCGAAGACTGAAGTCTGAAGTCTTTCCTGAGCTGTAGCTGTTTGTGGTTGATATTTGATAAGACTGGTGATCAAACCTGTAAATTCACACTAATACTTATATCCAATCATTTTAATGCTTATTGTAAACTCTACAATAAGTCTTTGCACATAGTTTTGGCTTCCTGAAGGCTTTCCTCAATAGTAGGATGCTCTTCCACTGATTTGCTCATCATTCTGCTTAAGATATGTTTAGTCTTTCATCACATTGAAGACTGAAGTTACTCGTTCTGACATGTAGAGACAGACCAAGTGGATCCTGGTTGGAGGGTGTAGTAGTCTGATGAGGGTGTTGTCCATCCGTCTGTAATGGACCAAGCATCCTGCTACCTGTAATATAGAAGATTCATTTATATCAATGTCTAGTAATGGCCACCTGACTAAGCTGTACAGAATTAATACAATTAATAATAATATTGTTATGAACGCTGAAAGTGACATGCAGAACAATTCAACAAGTGCTCTTTTTTGTAAAACTGATTTTAATTAATGCTTTAATTGATTATTTTAGTCATATTTGTTACAGACTAAAATTGTATTATTGCATACATTAAACTTGTTTACTTGCATCCCCTTTTATACTCAAACCCAGACCCAAATTAAAAGAAGTAATTCATGTAATAACACACTAGTAATTAATGATTAACCTAACATTTTAAGGATCCAGAATTGTGCATTAGTTAAGAATAAACATTGTATTGTAAAGACCATACCAATGCGGATGGTTTTTTCTTCACTTTGATCAATAATCTCTATTGTGTTGTAGTGCTATCTGCTCTGTTCATGCTCTCTCTCTCCACAAACATTCACACCTCTCACAGGATCAACACACCTGACCAGTGAGTCTGGGATCAGGAAGACTGGTTTAATGTTTTTAAAAGAAGACTTTTCTGCTAATCAAGGCTGCATTTACCTGATCAGAAATATTGTAAAATGAATTTAATGAATACTTTTTAGGATTATTTAATGAAAATAAAGTAAAAAATTACAGCATTTATTTAAAATAAACTGAATAGACCTATATAGAGATATCTATAGATATATTGTCTATATATACAGTATACGTATAGAGAGAGAGAGAGAGAGAGAGAGAGAGAGAGAGAGAACTGTTACTTTAAACTGTGATAATATATCACGATTATATAGTTTTCACTGTACTTTTTATTATTAAATAAATTAAGACTTGGTGAGCAGAATATTCTTTTAAAGACATTTAAAAAATCGTACTGAACCCAAACTGATTTAACATTGTTTGTAACAAGTTTGCCAGGTTAATTCCATTATTTTACATTAAAACTCAAAGGAAGTTTGACTACTACAAATAAATAACAATTCATGAAATAACTCTGAAATATGAGCTAAAGTTATTGAAATAGAAATGTACCTGTCTCCATGAGCTGTCAGGATCTCCGCAGTCGAACATCATTTCTTCTCATGTAGTGATGTTTGTGGTCCCAAATGCACACAAATCTGCTCTTTTCTGTTCATCAACAATCTGTTGGTCACAAACACATACACACACACATATTAGCTTTAGAGAATACATACATTTATGATACAAGTTTAATATGTGTCCCAGTTGTTTTCGAGTTCCAGTGATTATCAATATTAAACATTTTATCAAGTATGATTATCAGTACATTACAATCTTTATAACTGTGCATCAAAATTAAAATACACTAAATATTCAAGCCACTGATTATCTATAATTTCTGTTGTTATTTTTTCACACTGCACACTATGAACTAGTAATAACATTGCACAGTACACTTCTTGAAATTCATAAGCTACTATGCCAAGTATTTAATTAATATTTGCAGTCATACAGTATTGGAGACAGAGTCTTGAATGATAACTTACCTTTCTCTTGACTCTTGACTGAAATATGTCTTTATCTTTCCCAGATGCGATGAATTTCAAAGCTTCCTTTTCAGGACAGACTCTTCTGGGTCTCATTTTCCTGTGAAATATTCAAGATTTTTTTAGGGTACACTGCATTTGCCAAAATGTAAAACAATATTTAGAAACAACCACAAAAAAAAAAAAAAAAATCAATAAATGAACAAATATATACAGTAAATAGAGATTAAACAGCACTAACATTTACTAAGAGACTACATGCAAATTTTAACAGTCTGCATGCATTTTTGGCAGACATTTATTTTTTAAGGCTACCATTTACATATTATCAGAATCTAAATTCAGAATGTATAACTTACCTTTTCAGTCTTGAATGGAAAAAAGAGATGAGAAATGGCCTTAGTAGGCTTTGTTGTATGTGGTCCCTTGTAGGCAATGTAGGAATTTCAAAAAGCAGTTTGTCCTTCAAGGTTTTAGAATTTTATTTCACAAAAAAATTAAAAATTCAATGTAGATTTTGTCAGAAAAACAGTATATATATAACCCCACCCAGATATCTGGAGCGTGATTGGATGAGACTCAGTTAGCCCGGATACTGTTGGTACTGTTTGCTGTGAAGGGCCACGTGATAATGTGGAGACATTAGTGTTTTTAGCATAAGAAGAGAGCACAATCAGTTTACCAGACACTGCTGGGGGAATTGGGGGATGTGGGGATTCTTTAAAACAAGTCACTTTGACTGGGATTGGTTTGCTTTTAGATTATGTAGCTTGAAAAATAATCAGGGATTTTTTATTTTTTTTTACACTCATGGGCATTTAGTGCTAGAAAGATTATAAAAGTGTTAAAAACTATTTGTGTTGTATTCAAAGTCTTCTGAAGTCATACAATAAGTTTCTGTGAAAAGTTTCAACATTGAGGTATTAATTGCTGAAAATGATTCCACTCCATAAACACAGTCATCATAAAATACAGCTGAATTTGAGTTTGAGATAAAAGACATCTAAACTGACGTAATAAATGTCCCTGTCCACAGCATTTGTCTGTTGATGCAAAGGTATCTTAATGAAACCAGTGAAATACCCTGCACATGGACAAACTGCACTAAATGGACAAACTAAAAACTGACACCAAGGGCTCCTGACCAAGAGTCAAGGATTGAGAAAGTGTAAAAGACGGTCCCCAATGAGACTGTGACGCCTGTTTGGTTGCCTTACATTTATCAATATTTCATATTCTGTTCATCTATGAAACAACAATGTTGATAACAACACTAAAACAGCCATTCTTGCCATCAGAAATAGTTAAACCTAAGTAAAAACATAAGACATAGAGTGACTCGTCAGGTCGAGATGCAATGCATAAGAGAATGGCCAGCATGCTGATGACTGGTCATACAGAAGCTGATCATACAGATGACCGGCCATACAGACCGCATGGACACGGATAGCTGTCGTACAGACAGTGATCACATCCTGATGTAACCCATCGCTCTCCAGCTGGAGGAAGTGCTGCTTTATAATCACAGAACCTTCACTCAATATTAAAGTGATTCTGTCTGCTAGAAGGGAGAACATATCCTACAACACGAGTAAGCTCTACATTTTCTAATCACTTATTCTACAAATGTTGCAACTATGTTTAAACATGTTTAACAAAACTGTCTTTACTTTTTTCTTTTAAGAAAAGTCAAGTCAACAGTTCACATTGTTCACTCTAAACAAGAATTTCACTTCATCAGAAAGTTCAGTCCTCAAAAAAAGGTATGTTGCTACTCAATATATTTTGAGTATAAAATGTTCTGAATACAAAAATATATACTCCCAAAAATGGAATTGCCACAATCAACAAGAATCATTAAGGTCAATCTCATTTCAAGACAAGTAAACCTCTTAGTGTTAGTGTATATTGATCTGAATATCTTTCAGTTTCAGGGACCAGCTTTAACGTTTAAACTGTGAGTTTTGGCTGTCCATGTTAAAGACTGGAAATGTAACAATAAAATAAATATCCTATAAAGTTTTCAGCAATTATGGAACCTCCAAAGATTTGAGCCATAATTAATAATTTGTATTGTATATTTTCTATCAGCTGCATGCAGAATCTGGATTGTTGGGACAGCTACATTCGACGTGGTGAAAAGCGAGCAAGGGAAACCATGGGCACCAATCTCAGTGTGTCCTCCCAGGTCCAGTGTTTGTCAGAGGAGGCATGTGTTGGGGTGACCTCCTTCCTTTCTTCCAACAGTGTCTTAAAGAAAGAACTGAATAAATGAAGATTATGCTTTCTTCAATCGACCCGAGGCACCACTGGAGGAAAGGTGGACAAAGTCAGGAAGTTTGTGAACAATGTGATGGCCAAGTTTGTTCTCTGTTTTAATGGAGCATTGTCCATCATCCACACATAGTGTTTGACAAGCCTGAGCTATATTTAAATGAGGAGGTTCATTTAAGCCCTAAGGGAAAATGATATATATTTTTTTAACTGATATTATCCAGTGTCTGAAAGACCACAGACCATAAACCTGATGCCGGATTGGTGCATGTTATGGGAAAGAAGGTCTCCTGTATTTTTTTTTTAAGTACCTGTAAAAGTACCCAGCAGTGTGTTCAACAAATGCCTGACTTAATAAAAGTATTCCCCCGGACTTACTGCTATGATCTTATTTTATTTATCTAGCGTTTAAAAATAAAATAATATACAATGCCTAAAATATAAACAGCTTCTTTGTTAAAATTTCAACCTAAATTTAATAATAATAAATTAGTATCTGGTAAAATTAAATACTATTTGTATCATTTCATTTCTAAAATACACTTAAATGGACCTGCTTTCTTTTCTGGGCTTTGCTTGTATGTCTGAATACCTGCTCGCTGTGAGAGGGCAGGTGATAATGTGGAGACATTAGTGTTATTAGCATATGAAGAGAGGAGACCATCAGTTTACCAGACGCTGCTGGGGGAACTGGGGGGTGTGGGGATTCTTTAAAACAAGGCACTTTGATTCAGATTGATCTGCTTTAAGATTATGTAGCTTGAAAAATAATCCAATTTTATTTTACTTTTTTATAATGCACTAGCCAGGAAAGACCATCATACACATTGTAGATACTGATATATATGTATGTTTCAATGTTTAGGTCTCCATTTTGTTCACTACTGCATGGTCATTTCTACACAGACTAAACTGTACATGCTAAACATACACAGCAACAGGTCTGAACCTGAACTGTACTACTAACGTAAAAAGATTAAGAACACCGCATTTAAACTCTTTTAAATCATTGATGCAACTTATAAAAATTACATTTTCTGAATGAGGAATTGTTTTATTTTTTTGTGTGGCTTTGTGTGGCTTAACGTCGGGTTTTGAGTAGACTTTTCTATTGAAATTATAAATTTTAAGTTTACTCCGTGACGTCACGTTGTTGTTCTTATCGACGTTCAGAAGAATCCATTCAACACGGCGGATAATCACAAGCGACTGGAGCAAACTTATGGAACAACTTGTAAGTACATCAAAACAATTGTGAAAATGTCTTATTGAATATCACGATAAAGGGATGTTTTTATTTTTGGGAAATGCTGTTTTTACACAGCGCCCAAGTGCTTTTGAATGTGCATTGATTTGGATTCTATGTTAGCATCACTGCTCACAGTATGATGTTAACGTCAAAGAAGGACACGAATCTTAACGTTAACTGGCATTTTGTCACTAAATGATTTGAATGTCACTGGTGTTAACTGTGATGTTCAGGACTGTGTTTCTCAAAAGCATTATGAGCAAGTCGATTGTTGAGACCATTTGGTGTCAAATGTTTCTACGCTCATCCTAGCCATACAGTGCTCTTTTGGGGAAATGCCCTGGTAAACGTGTGTTTGTTTGTTTTTTGGTCTGTTTTTAAACAACTAGCTTCTAAGAGTACTAATCCAGAATTAGGTTTAAGCTTATACACAGACATGAATATTGTAATATATTAAAATTACAAAAGAAATGTACAAACTTGTAGTAAACCTTTACAAATCTTTCTTAAACTGCAGGCTGAGCTGGATGCTGAATAGAACAGAGTGAGCCGTAACACTTCAGGTACTGTAACTTCAAGTTGTGTGAAGTGTCCGAACATAACTTAACAGGACACAGACTTGGCTTTCTCTTTTCCAATGTCGGTTAAACACTTTACGTTTTTGTGGTTTTCTAGGTTTCAACATATCAGAGACCTGCAGGATTCCACAGACATTCATGAGATTCTAAACATCTGATCTTCATGTGAGGGCAAATCACAAACACTAACTGCCTCCATCACCGTTTTTTTATTATTAAAGTTTTTTGTTTACATGATGTCAACATGAAAGGAGCCCTTCATGCTTTCCCAGTGTACATGTGTGAGAATAAATGTTCTTTAGGACATAAAATGTAAGAATTAACTGCCATAATAGATCTGAAATAAGAGTGGTGGAATTATGACGTCAGAGCTGCGGGTTGCTTTGAGATTTTCATGTTTTTTTTAATGGAGTTTTTCAATTTATGAATAAAATAGTGCCTGTGGTAAACATAACTTGACGATGCTTCTATTTATTTTCTACAGTGTAAACTGCACACACTCACAGCCTAAAACTTTCTTATTTAAATAAAAATTTAATAAAAAATTAAATTTATGAATTTAGCAGACGCTTTTATCCAAAGCGACTTACAGTGCATTCAGGCTATCAATTTTTACATATCATGTGTTCCCAGGGAATCAAACCCCCAAACTTGCGCTTGCTTGCTTATTTTTTTTTTTTGCTTATTTAGCTATTTATTAAAAACATCGTTTTTCAAAAATGAACATAACTGCTTCAATATTTGTGCCTGATGTTGTCTACACTGGATGTGACACGATCCCCATCAGTGAACTGATGCTCGTTCTGTTTATGATCAAATTTACTGACACTACGTTCAGATGATGTGACACTATAGTGTGATGTCATCAAGTTTACACACACTTTTAGCTCAGCAGGGCACGGCACAACTCTCACGTTCGGTGTAGACATGGTTAGACAGTGTCTGCTCTATTACAAATAATTTATATTTAAATCAATCAATAAATAATAGATAATTCTGCCTTTATATATATATCTTGTCTCAGTTTTAAATTTGACTGTTAAATTATAAAGAAAGACATTTTAACTGCTTTGGAACTACTTCTTTGTCATCTGAATATTGATTTTAAGTAGGGGGAAAATCAATTAAAATTGTAAATCAGATTTTTTTGTGAAAAAATTAGTTTTTTGTTTGTTTGTTTTTTAGGCCATATCGCCCAGCTCTAGAACGATCCCATGGTGAATTACTCTTCTGGGTTCTGATGTTAAAGTTCCCCCCACTCTGTTGTACATATTAATGTCTACTTTAGTCTCTGACGGAGGAATTGTGCGAGACATCACTGACACAAGCCCCTCTCCTGCTGATTGTGTTATCATGGACAATGAAATGTCCTGCAAGCACTGCAGCTGTGATGAGATGATCTTCCAGTGTTTCACATTCAGAAATACACAGATCGTGCGGTTTAAAAAAGGCTGAATATTTTTTTGAGTTTTTGATTCTTTTTTTTAGTTAGTATTTGTAATTTATAAAGTACCAAAATAATTGCTAAATGAAAAACATATGTATGATAAACAGTTTTAAGTACACTGCACTTAAACATTAAGCAAAAAAAAAAAAGCTTTTTAGCTTGACTTGACTAAATTAATTCATGTAATTATTATGATGTATAATTTAAAAAAAAAAATGTAGTTGCTTAAATATTCTTTTTTTTTTTTTTTTTTAGATAATTGGTGTCCACAAAAAAATTGGAGTATTTACAACTTATCAGTTTTTAGAGCGTAGAAGTGATTTGACTAAACTAAAGCACACTGGTCCCCTGTTAGATGGTCAAGTGTGATGCTGGTTGACCTTACATTTACTGTACCATTCTCTCTATCTGTGCATGCAACGCCAATGTTGATCATAACACTAAAATACCTGTTCAACAAACACTGTAAAAAAGATTTTAGGGTAAAAAAAAACAATATTAATACTACTAGTGAACAATTCAAAAGTAATTTAAGTAATTTAGTAATATGAGTAATATAATAATATGCATTATAGTCAAAATTGTGTATAAAGACAGATAATATGTGTAACTCATATTTCATTATTACATTCAGAAATAATGTAAAAAATCTCTTAATAGAATTAAACTTAGTAGGCTTCTCATGGCAAAATCAGCCAAATAGACGTCATAATTCACCATCTAACTGGGGACCAAAGTCATTCTAACAGAATCTCTTGTGTGTCTATTTCCACACTGCTTAAACTCTCTCGTTCTCAACTGATCACATATTGACAGAAAACACTGTTTCTCCACATGCAGGTGCTCCATGGCTTTGAATTAGAAACCTTTAGCATCAAAATGCAGAATCTATGGGCAAATGTTATTTCCTGATGAAATAATATATTGGGGTACATATACTCATGGACATTTAGTGCAAGAAAGATTATAAAAGTGTTAAAAACTATTTGTGTTGTATTCAAAGTCTTCTGAAGTCATACAATAAGTTTCTGTGAAAAGTTTCAACATTGAGGTATTAATTGCTGAAAATGATTCCACTCTATAAACACAGTCATCATAAAATACAGCTGAATTGAGTTTGAGATAAAAGACATCAAAACTGACGTGATAAATGTCCCTGTCCACAGCGTCTGTTGATGCAAAGGTATCTCAATGAAACCAGTGAAATACCCTGCACATGGACAAACTGCACTAAATGGACAAACTAAAAACTGACGCCAAGGGTTCACTGTAAACTGACATTAAGAACTTTTACTTACAAACTGTTGTTAAAATTAAATTTAAGATTTTAAGATGAAATTTAAGATTTTTTTCAAGCATTTTTTACAACATCTGCTGAATAGTTAGTAAAATATGCTACTCATGTCAAACACAATTGTTTTTGACAGAAAAAAAGTTGTGTTTCATTAAACTCGAAATAATGTAAAATTTGCGTATTAAACGAATAAAAACTATAAACACCGTAGTCCACGATAAACCCTTTAAATTTAACAGTATTCGTCAGTAATAGAATTGTTGAGTTTTGAGCTCCAGAATCTTTATAGTGCGTTTGTTATTCGAGAAAGGGCAAATCAACCAGACATGTATCGCACATCACCATCTAACTGGGGAACAAACTCATTTTATCTAACAAATGCACTCTTTACTATTAAACGTACTGACCTGCAATTGTTACCTTAAGGAGCTCTTTCTGCTGGTTTTTACCTGTACAATGTCAAAAGATTTGTTGGTGAAAACTGAAGTGTAAATTTGGTTCAATGATGTTCAATAATTTTTTTCACTTGAACAAAATCAGTTCATTTCAATGTTTCTATGTTTAGGTCACCATTTTGTTCACTACTGCATGGTCATTTCTACACAGGCTAAACTGTACATACTAAACATACACAGCAACAGATCTGTGCATATAATAGTGTTTTCTCTAGACTAAAGCACACTGGTCCCCTGTTAGATGGTGAAGTGTGACGCCTGATCAGCTGACCTTACATTTAACAATAATTCACATTCTCACCATCTCTGAATGCTATGGCAAGGATGATAATATAATGTTACAATATGTGTTGATTATAATATTGATTTAGAAATTTAGCCAATTGAATATTTTCAAAGTTAACATGAAATTGGCAAGAAATGTCAAAGCAACCAAAGAGATGTCGCAGTTTACCATTTAACAGGGGACCTACATGTTCAGATCAACATTAGCACTATTCTATCCATCCATCTATCTATCTATCTATCTATCTATCTATCTATCTATCTATCTATCTATCTATCTATCTATCTATCTATCTATCTATCTATCTATCTATCTATCTATCTATCTATCTATCTATCTATCTATCCATCCATCCATCCATCCATCCATCCATCCATCTGTCTGATCAAATTATCATCACTGATAGGACCTTCTCAGGAATGGGTTTTGATTGCATTCATACGTTGAGAAGTGTATTGGGGTTAAGCCGAGAAAATGTAAAATAAATGTAAAAAAAATAATAATAATTATATATATATATATATATAGTTAATTATAAGAGGCATTACCTCTGCCCTTGAACTGTTGACAGCTGGCTGACTCTAATTATATTACTATTTTTATTACTATTATTATTATTTGAAAAATAAAGAAACTAAGTACCTACAAACTAACTATAATGACACTTCTCAATGTGTCAGTATTATACGTACATATACGTATATTGTGTATGTATACAGTAAAAACTACATTTATTCAGACACCTTGAACATTTCAAGCGCAATCACAGTTTATTTGCTATAGTTTAGATAATGGTAATAAAAGATGACAAGAACTCAGAGTTAACCTGTCAGAACAAATTCATCTTGATAATATCAGATAGCACTTAAGCAAAAAATCATCAGGTCTATTGTCAGAATAATTTTTATCAAATTTACTGGTAGTCTACTTTATGAGGAATTTTTGGTTATAATATGTCAGTTTTTCAAAATTATATATTGATTGTTGCATTTAAAAAAAAAAGCACACTGGTCCCCTGTTAGATGGTGAAGTGTGACGCCTGATCAGCTGACCTTACATTTAACAATATTTCACATTCTCACCATCTCTGAATGCTATGGCAAGGATGATAATATAATGTTACAATATATGTTGATTGTAACATTGATTTAGAAATTTAGCCAATTGAATATTTTCAAAGTCAACATGAAATCTTCAAGAAATGTCAAAGCAACCAAAGAGATGTCGCAGTTTACCATTTAACAGGGGACCTAAGTGTTCAGATCAACATTAGCATTATTCCATCTATCTGTTCTATCTATCTATCTATCTATCTATCTATCTATCTATCTATCTATCTATCTATCTATCTATCTATCTATCTATCTATCTATCTATCTATCTATCTATCTATCCATCCATCTATCTATCCATCTATCCATCCATCTATTTATCTATCTATCCATCCATCTATCTATCCATCTATCCATCCATCCATCCATCCATCCATCTATCTTAAAAAAATAAATAAATAATTAGCCTCCAAGATCAAACCGGTCCCCAGTTAGATGGTGAAGTATGACGTGTTCTGTTTGGTTGCCTTTACATTTAACAAATTACATTTATTTATTTATTTATTTATTTATTTCTGAATATAATGGCAATGCTGATAATACCCTACAAAAAAATGGAGCCTCTGGAAAATGTCAGTGTTAAACAGCTAAAGTAGCCTGATTAAAAGATATTTTACTGAACTCAACTGAATTTTTTCAATGCAGCAAGCTAACATATAATATTGTTTCTTAAGTTAACATATAATATTGTTTCTTAAGTTAACATATAATATTGTTTCTTAAGTTAACATATGATGTTTCTTAATTTAACATATAATGTTAATGTGTCTGTGATGTAAGAAGAGGTGATTCAGTCTAACAGGCGTCACACGTCACCATCTAACTGGAGACCAAACTCATTTTATCCAACACATGCACTCTTTACTGTCAGAAGTATTGACATGCAATTGTTACCTTAAAGAGCTCTTTCTGCTCTTTTTAACCCATAAATTTGTTATGTTGATTTAAATTAAACAAACTAATAATGCTTTACTGGAGAAATTAATGTAATTATTTTTTCTCCTCTCCTTTTATTGTTTGATTAGCATTAATGCCAACACTTAACTCAAGCCACAAAACAAGATTTTTACAGATAAAAAAAAAAGGAATCTTAATGACCAACTTCTGGTCTAAAAATGTTTGACTGGAAAAATCATCTTGCAATAAATATAATTTCAGTTCTACTTTCTGAGTATGAATTATCATATGCAGTAAAAACAACAACACTCAAGCTGTGTAAAAGGTTTTGTTCAACTGCCTGGATTCTCTCCTGCATGATTTTATGTGAGTCTCTTTAGACATTGGAACCGTACATGAATTATGAGCTTCTAGAAGTGGGATCACAATGTGTCGGTCATCATCGATGTGACGTTGAGAGTGACCGACTGAAAGTGAAATCCTTTTCACAAACTGAACATACAAATAAACACATAACAAATAACATAATAGTCATATTAAGTAGAAACAATAAGTGCTCTCTATATATTCAAAGTTCAAATAGAGAAAGATAACAGATCTATAGACAACTACAAAACCTGTCATAGCCTACATACTAATAACAGTCTAGATATGTTATCAAGCCTAACTTGCGAGCATCAGGGAGTCACTCTCAAAATGCGGGGTATTAAAATTGCTTTTAAATACGCGTATATGTTTGATTTAAAGATCGCGGGATCACTCGGCAGTGCTGAGCGTACATTATAGATTACAAGACATTAATTTTGTCAGACACTCTACAACGAATCCTCCTTTGATGTTTCTTATCGGCCAATGAGGGTCATTTTTGTTTGTGTTGAACAGAAAAAAGTCAAATAATAAAAACAATTCCACACAAGCTAAACTGTACATACTAAACATACACGGCAACAGATCTGTGCATATAATAGTGTTTTCTCTAGACAAAAGCACACTGGTCCCCTGTTAGATGGTGAAGTGTGACGCCTGATCGGCTGACCTTACATTTAACAATAATTCACATTCTCACCATCTCTGAATGCTATGGCAAGGATGATAATATAATGTTACAATATATGTTGATTATAATATTGATTTAGAAATTTAGCCAATTGAATATTTTCAAAGTTAACATGAAATCTTCAAGAAATGTCAAAGCAACCAAAGAGATGTCGCAGTTTACCATTTAACAGGGGACCTACATGTTCAGATCAACATTAGCATTATTCCATCTATCTGTTCTATCTATCTATCTATCTATCTATCTATCTATCTATCTATCTATCTATCTATCTATCTATCTATCTATCTATCCATCCATCCATCCATCCATCCATCCATCCATCCATCCATCCATCCATCCATCTATCTATCTATCTATCTATCTATCTATCTATCTATCTATCCATCCATCCATCCATCCATCTGTCTGATCAAATTATCATCACTGATAGGACCTTCTCAGGAATGGGTTTTGATTGCATTCATACGTTGAGAAGTGTATTGGGGTTAAGCCAAGAAAATGTCAAATAAATGTAAAAAAAAAAATAATAATTATATATACATATATATATAGTTAATTATAAGAGGCATTACCTCTGCCCTTGAACTGTTGACAGCTGGCTAACTCTAATTATATTACTACTTTTTATTACTATTATTATTATTTGAAAAATAAAGAAACTAAGTACCTACAAACTAACTATAATGACACTTCTCAATGTGTCAGTATTATACGTACATATACGTATATTGTGTATGTATACATATTTATACAGTAAAAACTACATTAATTCAGACACCTTGAACATTTCACACATTATCACAGTTTATTTGCTATAGTTTAGATAATGGTAATAAAAGATGACAAGAACTCAGAGTTAACCTGTCAGAACAAATTCATCTTGATAATATCAGATAGCACTTAAGCAAAAAATCGTCAGGTCTTTTGTCAGAATATTTTTTATCAAATTTACTGGTAGTCTACTTTATGGGGAATTTTTGGTTATAATATGTCAGTTTTTCAAAAATTCTATATTGATTGTTGCATTAAAAAAAAGCACACTGGTCCCCTGTTAGATGGTGAAGTGTGACGCCTGATTGGCTGACCTTACATTTAACAATAATTCACATTCTCACCATCTCTGAATGCTATGGCAAGGATGATGATAACAATAAAATACCAGTTCTTGACATTCAACATACACTGTTAAAAAATTTTGGGGTAAAAAATATATAAATAAACTTTTTTTAGCATTAGAGTGAAATAATAATGCTAATAATTCAGACACTATTTTGCCTCACTGTAACGTGGTCCTCCTGGATGTTTGAGAATATGAATGTTTTAAGAGTTTAGAAGAGTTTAGGAGTTTAAAAGACTGGTTTGTGTTCAATCTCCTCTCAGAGCCTCAGAGTCTCTTTGGAACAGCAGGCATTCAGACAATAGAGGAGTGTGAACGACGTGTGTGTGAATTTGCCCTTACAGTTCCTGCCCCGGCCTACAGGGGCGCTGCTGAGAATGAGTTTAAACACACACACACGTCCAGGTCCCCACTTGGTCAAAATTAAAAAAACTTCACCAGGGGCTTTTTCAGTTGATTTTAGCATGATTTAAGGCATGTCTAACAGGGGACCTGAAAAATGTCCCCTCTTAGCTCTGAGGTCCCCTGTTGGTGAGTGTGTAACGACACCATGGTCCCCTGTTGGATAGGTAGACAAGTACACACACACACACACACACACACACACACACACACACACACACACACACACACACACACACACACACACACACACACACACACACACACACAAACAAAAAACTAAATCAGCAAACAAGTAAAACTTATTCTAAACTGGCTAACAAGATATGTTCTCTGATCCATCAGGCTATGTGTGTGTGTGCTATTGAGAGATGTGTTCTCTCTCTGCCCACTGTCTGATTGTGCAGATAGCTGTGCCGTCTCGTTTATAAGCTCCGGATGAGGAGACAGTAAACAGGGTCTGGCCAGGCGAGATATTCGCATTACAACTAGGCAAACTCTCTCCATGAACCAAACTCCCACATGCTGTCTGCTCCGAGTCCAGCTATCACACTTCCACCCTAGAAATCATTCAGAAAACTGGGCACTTCCTCTGGGGAGCAGGTCCGGGTGACTGCACACTGGGATCTCCAGGGAGGGTGAGGGGAAATGGCTTCTTTTTTTTTTTTTTTTCAAGATGAGGAGGATTGAAAACTCATGAGTGGACACAATTGTGTCTTGATTTAATTTTACACACATGGCTGTTTGAAAATGGCTGGAGTGATTGTGTGAGTGTAGGTTCTCTCCAATAGTTTTTTCACACAAGTGAGCAGTGGATGAAGTGTGAAAATTCCCCTCTGTTTCTCCATCCCTTCAGCCCTCTGCATATGAACTGACGTGTACAAAAGACACGCTCTGGAGAGAGCAGAGAGAATCAGGGACTACAAGGTCAGGTTTCCATGGCAATGGGAGCGTGAAGATGATGATTATCCTCCTCTTCCTCCCCTCAAATGCCAAACCTGTCTGTCCTCATTAACCTCTGAGCTCTTTCGTTCTCACTCTCTCACTTCCTTAGGCATATAGACACCCCTGTCATGTCAGCACTGAAATATATGCGGTTGACTTCTGTTGATCTCAGCTATAACATCCTCTGCATATAAACATATGGTAAAGAAATTCACCCGCTGATCAAAAGAGTGGTGTTCTGTGGTGAATGTGTGATGGCAGATTTGGAGACAGGAGAAAAACGGGCAGTAAGGGTGGTCGGATATCTTTAAGAGCACCCAGCTGCCAGAAACAAGTGCGTTACAGGAGATAACTAAAATGTGTTAGTTTAGAAATCATAAGACAGTATTGTGAATCATGTGAAAATAAGCATTTATTAATTGATCATACGGTCTTGTAATCATAATTTGTGTGAAAAGAAATACAGATATTTGGGGATGTGTTCATTTCAGCAAACTGCAGTGAATTGCTTAAAATTTTTTGGTAGATGCACGTTTTTCCAATGAGTCTATATTGGCATTTGTGGCATAAGACTATTTTTATTTATATAAAAAAATATTTAAGCTGTAAAGCTTTTTTTTTCAGTGCAGTGGTTTGAATGTTTTAGGTTTTATGGCATCACATTGTTATGGAAATAAAGTTGGAAACTTGCATATAACTGTTCACAGTACTAGGAATGTAACGATTCAATGCAAGCCGGTTGATAATCGAATACAAACATGTGACGATTAAAATCGGTTGAGATGCTAAAATAATCGCGATGCATTTGGGGTGGGAGTTTATACGAATGTATCTTTGAGGGGAACTGACTGTCTTTAGAAAGTTTAAATTATATTTTATTTTCATCTCTTCTCTGTATAATATATTAAAACAGTGTTAATTAGCACTGCACTGATTTGTTTACAGCGGCAACCAAGGAAACGCTGTATAGCTGCTGTCTCATAAGTGCCACCTGCTGTCAGAGAGTGAATCTGAATAGTTTCACAAAACTAAAGTAAAAAAAAAATTCTGTTTGCAATCTAATTAAGATTTAAAAAACTGCTCATGCTGCATGTATTCAGCATCTTTGTTTGGATTATGATTCAAATGCAGTGGTTGCCTCTAATTTTGAATAGAAAGAGCACAGGTAGCCTTTGTTTATATAAAGAGATTTTTTTGTCTAATTTATTTGATTAGATTTAGGGTTTGTTTTAAAATTTTAATGTAGTTTTGTTATTTGACATATTTCTGTTTCACAAAGAAATGTGCAACATTTTGTCCAAGCAATATTAAAGGACACCTTTTCATTTAAAATTCGTCTTAAATCAGATTTTGTTTAGAGAAAATTGGATCATGAAATCAGTATCGTGAATCGAATCACATTGTGAGTTGAGTCAATCATTACATCCTTACAGAGAAGAGGTTACCAAGTGAAACAGTAATTATATTAATTATTTGAACATTTACAGATCGGTAAACACTGGCTGACATTTCCTGAGTGTGAAGTGTGTGCGTAACTTTCATGATGCTGATATTTATGAAAGGCTACAGATTGTCAGACTATAATAATAACGACAGATAATGCCTCTGATTAAATATATGCAGTGAGATCAGTCTGAGAGAAAGGGAGTGAAGACCAACACATGTAACCGAGAACTAAGGACCCTGCTGTTAGAAGAAAAGAGGTATAAATCATGCCTGGAGAGATAGGGAGTGGGTAAATGGATGGTGGGAGACACAAATAGAAACAAAGTATGCTACAAATTCATTAATGTTGACAATTTAGCTGTCATCTCTGTTTTATACCTGCATTAATTTGTTCTTTTGGAAAGGGGGAAGGTGTTATACAGTAGATGTAATGTTGACACTATGTGCTAATAAAGGTCCAGTACCTGGTCTATATTCTACAGTGTATTGTCCAACATCCATTGCACCACATAGCCCACATAAGCTTGTATCCAGGGCTCACCAAACAGCGTCCTACACTACTCACTGATTAGACTGCTTGTTCTTTGCTGCTGTTTCACACTAATCATAGACTGGTCTTGAAACATTTATAAGGCGGTCTCTCCCACTTTCTCTATAGCACACATACAAACACACACTCAGACACACACTCTTGTTGTCTACGCTTCAGTGGGGCATGAAATAAGTGACTAAGCACTGACCTATGCAATTATAGGAGGGGGGGTTGGGGATGTATCCTATTTTTAAAATGATTGTTTTGGACTGGCCCATTTTTCTTTCACAGAAATGAATTTGCCTCCAGGTCCTACTGCTGCAGGCAAACATGGCTACAAAGCACAATGTAAACTCAGGTGAGGGGTTAAAACGCAGTCCAAGGCGCAAATTCAGTAAGATGTGGGGGGAAAAAAGCCCTGCATCTTATTCTCAATATGACCCAACCAGCTAAACATGCAAATAAGGCAATTTTTTTTTAAATGTAATTTATTATAGATTGTGCATTCACATACTCAGTTCCGTTTGATTATTGCAATTAATGCTTTCTTGATATTCAGTCTGAATTCATTTTCGCAGCTGTTTTTACTGCTTTCATGTTTGCATTATAAATATATTTGAGTTCTTATAGGTGCATCTCAATAAATAAGAATGTCATGGAAAGTTCATTTATTTCAGTAATTCAACTCAAATTGTGAAACTTGTGTATTAAATAAATTCAGTGCACACAGACTGAAGTAGTTTAAGTCTTTGGTTGCTTTAATTGTAATGATTTTGGCTCACATTTAACAAAAAAAAACACCAATTCACTATCTCAACCAATTGGAATACTTCAATAAAAAAAAAAAAAAAAAAAAAAAGTGAATTGTTGGCCTTCTGGAAAGTATGTTCATTTACTGTACATGTTTTCAATACTTGGTAGGGGCTTCTTTTGCTTTAATTACTGCCTCAATTTGGCGTGGCATGAGGTGATCAGTTTGTAGCACTTCATAGATTCTCTATGGGTTTCAGGTCTAATGAGTTTGCTGGCCATTTAACCAACTTTTGGTGCTTTTGGCAATACTGGCAGGTGCCAAATCCTGCTGTAAAATAAAATCAGAATATTCTAAAAGCTATGAAGGAAGCATGAAGTGCTCCAATATTTCTTGGTAAACCTGTGCAGTGACTTTGGTTTTTAAAAAACACAATGGACCAACACCAGCAGATGACATTGCACCCCAAATCATCACAGACTGTGGAAACTTAACACTGGACTTACAGTGTTATGATTACAAAATATTACAGAAGCTATGGGCTTCTCCACCCTTCCTCCAAACTGTAGGACCTTGGTTTCCAAATGAAATACAAAACTTGCTCTCACCTGGAAAGAGGACTTTGGACCATTGGACAACAGTCCAGTTCTTATTTTCCTTAGCCAAAAAGATGCCTCTGCATGACATTGTCTTTGGTTCAGCAAGTTCCTGGACACGTCTGTGTGTTGTGGCTCTCAATGCCTTGACCCCAGCCTCAGTCCATTCCTTGTGAAGTTCACTCAAATTCTTGAATTGATTTTGCTTGACAATCCTCATCAGGCTGCGGTTCTCTCGGTTGGTTGTGAATCTTTTTCTTTACACCTTTTCCTTCAACTCAGCTTTTTTCTAACATGCTTGGATACAGCACTCTGTGAACAGCCAGCTTCTTGGTAATGAATGTTTGTGGCTTACCCTCCTTTTGAAGGTTGTCAATAATTGTCTTCTGGACAACTGTGAGATCAGCAGTCTTCCCCATGATTGTTTAGCCTAGTGGACCAAACTGAGAGACTATTTTGAAGGCTCAGAAAACCTTTGCAGGTGTTTTGAGTTGATTAGCTGATTGGCATGTCACCATATTCTAATTTGAAAATGAATTGGTGTTTTTTTGTTAAATGTGAGCCAAAATCATCACAATTAAAACCACCAAAGACTTAAACTACTTCAGTCTGGGTGCACTGAATTTATTTGATACACAAGTTTCACAATTTGAGTTGAATTACTGAAATAAATGAACTTTTCCATGACTTTCTAATTTATTCAGATGTACCTGTATTTTACTTTTTTATAGCTATTTTTAAGTGATTAATTGTTTGACAGCACTGACATTAATACACAAAGAGTACATATTAGAGCCTAAATGGAACATATTAGTATCTTTTGAAAAGGTACTGTACTTGTGACACTTGTGTTTTATGGATTCTCATGTGATCGAAAGATTGAATTATGTTTGTAGAATTTTCATAAATTTTAACAGTTGTTTAGTGGAATTCAGCAGCAAAAAAATATCACAGACTAGAATTAAACTATCATAATGTCAAACTTTGACTGCGTTAAATGTGATGACACCACCTAAACTCAGCTCAACCTATTTATTCAAATAATTCAATGTGCTACGAGCCTAAAAGGATTTGTAAACAGATAATTCATAAAATGCTTAAGATTTAGATGCTGTCAGTACTGTCAGGGTTCTGTCTCTACAGACTAGTTTATTCAAGGTTTTGTGACAGAGCCCTGACAGTCCTGTCAACTTGTTTTCATGGAAGTGTGCGGCTGCAAGTGTGTTTTTGTGGTGCGCTCTCTCGTCTGTGTGCCCTCTTTCCTTATTTTATGTTGGAGAGTGGTGTTCGGATCCCGGCACTTGTGTTTTTTTTTTTTAATTTCGCTTTCATGTCAGGGTTTGTACACTCAGAATTGTACAGACTGTGTTTTTCTCTGGATGCCTGCTTTTATGTTGTCATATTTTGTGTGAACACGCGGCTTATGAGTGTTCTCATTAGCTACAAAGTCCTGTCTTGTTTTGTTCAAGCATATGGTTTGTGTTTGTTTTGCTGCCATGTGCTTGTGCTTGTGTTTTGGTTTTGTGTGAGCACATGGCTTTTTTTTTTTTTTTTCTGTGTGTCATTGTGCTCTCATGTCTGTTGTCTAACTCCGCCTCCCTTGCTACCTGGTTATTGCCCCACCTGTCCTGTCTTGGTACCTGCCTTGTTTGCTCCCTATTTATTCTCCTTGTGTTTGCAGTCCTGTGCCAGTTCATTGTCTAATGCAGGGGTTTTCAAACCTGTACTAGAGGACCCCCAGCCCTGCACATTTTGTTAGTCTCCCTCATCTAAAACACCTGTTTCAACTCATCAGCTCATTTGCAGAGACTGCAAGTCCTGAACTGTGTGTGTCTGATAAGGAAGACATACAAAATGTGCAGGGCTGTGGTCTGGGATCCTCAAGGACAGATTTGATAACCCCTGGTCTAATTACATCCGTGTTAGTTCCTGCATTACCTTGCCTTTGCTTTGGCTTTACCGTGCTGTCCAGGCCCGCCTGTTTCCCCCCGGGTTAGTTTTTGTTTAATTTTGTTTTATGAATAAAATTCCCATTTACTATACACAATTGAATATTGTTGTTTCAAATCTAATACTAGTACTTTTTTGCTTACTGCTTTAATGAAGTCCAGTTGACCGATGAGAGTAATGACTTTCTCAGTTCTGCAGCATTAGGGCTCGTTTGGTTTCTGTCTTAATAGTGATTTGTTTGAAAACCCAGATTATCCCCAGTCTATTCCGGTCACACAACTGACCCCTTGACAAATACATTGTTAACCTGATGGAGAGAGAGAGAGCATTTGAGAAGTCTTTGGAAAAGTCTCATGATGGATTCTTTTTCCGTTTTAACATAATACAGAGTCAAATCAATCTGCAGAAATTTGCAGGCAGCCGAAATAAGCTTTTAAAGAGCTTTGTGTGTAATCAGCACAAGAAGGGATTCAAGTCCCCAAGCAGAGAAAGAGAGCGGGAGAGAGGGAATAAGAGAGGGGAAACTGGAAAAACCCTGCAGGATTTTCGTATCGAACAGATGTATTTAGGTGGATTCTCGGCTGGGTGTAAAGTGTGCATAAAATGAAATGATATGATTGTGTTGTCACTCTCCCTCTCAGTGGAGTTAAGGATGCTGTTGTGTTTCCCTGTGGGCACTGTTCATGTGTGTATTGGGTTTAGAGCTGTAATTGTGTATACATGTGGGCAATTGACTATTTATATATTTGCATATAACCTTTCGTATGGTGGCCATGGGCAGCTCATAAGCACTTGTAAAACAAACAAAACTAATTAGCCCACAACATGACATTATTATCCTACAGCACTACAGCATCAACAGAAGTGATATATTTAAATGCTACATTTCAGGTTGCTACAAACAGAAACCATTGAGCTGGTTAGGTTTACATTTGAAAATCAATGCAGAGAGCTGTCAGTGTGCGTTTTCTCTAAATGTGTTTAGATTTAGAATTTACTTTTGTATTTTGTTTTCTTTTGTTATGAAAGACTCAAAATCCACATACTTTAATTTATCATAACATTATTATTATTATTATTATTATTGAGCAAAAATATTTTTATGGTCATAAATTATAAAAAAAGATACAAAAATTCTAAATTCAGTTAGTTTTTCTATATTTACTTGGTAACTGTGAACAATGATTAATACCTAAATCAAAACTATTAATACCATACTATTATACTAATACCATCCGTTAAAATGTATAAATGACTTGAAATTCCAAAAAAAAAAAAGAAATATAACACAAATATACCAATTATAAAAATATTTATCAAAAAATTATGTTTTATTGTTTAGTAAAATTATGTAAAATTGTAAAACAATAAACAGTATAATGTATAAAAATGTGGGGTCAGTATGTCTCTTATTCTCGCCAATGTTATTACATTTTAAAATAACTTTTATATTTTACTGTATTTTCAAATGTGATTTATTCTTGTGATGGCAAACTTAAATATTCAGCAGCCATTATTCCAGTCTTCAGTGTGATGTGATCCTTCAGAAATCATTCTGATATGATGATTTGGTGTTTAAGTAATATTTCTTATTCATCAAATTTCTTATATCAACAATGTTGAAACCATTCATTTTTTTTCAGGAGTTCAAAAGCATTTCTTTAAAATAGAACACTTTTGTAACATTAGAATGTTCTTTATTGCTAATTTTATGCATCCTTCCTGAATAAAAGTATGAATTTCTTAATAAAAAAAAAGTCTTACCCAGACATTTTCTGTTTGTAAAATGTTCATATATCCCCCAAAAACACCCTAGGAAAAGTAATTGTAAAAATGACTGAGATATGTAAAGTTACTTTTGGGAAAATCAGGCCTGGTTCTACTGAACAGGGGTTGCTAGAGGGGTTCCTTATCACCCTCAAACAAAATCTATAGCACCCTTAGTTAATGTTGTTATAATGGCACTTCATTGGCAAACTATTCAGTGCTTTATGGTTTTCGCTCTGGAGATTGGTTAACATCTTTTGCAGCACTGAACAGTGTAGCCAATCACATACATATCTGTTGATTTCTTGAACCCAACAGCCAATCAGAGGCATTTAAGTTAGAATCCACTCACCATGACCGCTTAAATCACAGAGTTTTGGTTCAGGTGTTGTGTTCAGCACAAATCCATCTTATTATAACAAAGTGCATAAGCGATGTACATATAAGAGATTCATTGTGCAGCATCATAACGTAACTTTGTGAAATCATGATGAACAAAGATGAGTGACAGCCTTTAGTTATTATAAAGGGAAGGTTCTTGCGCCATACCAATGGATGGCACAAATATATATATATATATATATATATATATATATATATATATATATATATATATATATATATATACAGCGAGAGAGAGACCCTAACTGAGAAGCATCCTCAGTGATTTGATTTTCACATGCCACTTGACATGATATTTTGTTATCTGATGCAATGTGAATTAAGTAGAAGTATTCATGCATGCTCATGAAAACAGCAATACAAACTTGAATGCAGACTTCACTGACCCTTGTTTCTTCATAAATCCTGTTTTTGCACCACTGCATCAATGATGCTGCTTGCAAATGTCAGGGTAAACTTTTAAGTTTCCATGCTCATAGAACAAATAAATTGTGAATGATTCTGTAATGCAGCCGTTGAAAATTTTATGACCAAGGATTCAATACACTGGCCTGTAATTCAGAGAATGGCAGTGACTTTTGTTTTAGGCTTATTAAAGACCATATTTCAGTCACATTAAAAACAGCACAATCAACTTTATTGGTGGCTTAAGGGAGCTGACTGGTGACTGATTGGCTGGACATATGGAATGTAAATCAGCGTCGATGTTCTCAGATAAAACTGTCTGGCAAACTGCTGCCAGTTCTTTGAGATGTTATGGGCTCGATTTCATTCATCAAAATTCTTTGGAATAATAAAAGAAGATAACTAGACATGGTGTGAAGACAAAATACACACACACACACACACGCATGCACACACATATTTTTTACACACTGGGGGAATCCGTCCTTATTCTTGGCATGCTTTTAGTTGATGGAGCAAATCTAAATTAAATCAAGGCCAATAATGAATCAATATTAAAATAATCTTGTTTAAAAGCAGATGAGGTGGATTGACTGAATAGAGTCCTTATGATCAATACTGTAGTGTTGTTTCCCAATCATTTTGTTTCACGAGTGACTGAATCAAACTCAAGAATGAGATTCACTGCGGTATGCTGCTGTGCAAGTTCATAAAAGTATTCAGTCCATTTTGAAATGCCTATAGATTTTCATCCAAAATGTATTGCCTGTATTCACACACACACACACGCACGCACACACACACACACACACACACACACACACACACACACACACACACACACACACACACACACACACACACACACACACACACACACACACACACACACACACACACAAGAACTTCACAAGACGAAATGCCAGAGTCATATTGATATCTGTACGCATCTTTACTCATTACTTGGGAGACATTCAGAGTGACTTAGAAGGGAATATTTGATAAAAGAACACTGAACATTTCACCAGTAAGCGTGTAAGCATAAATATTTTACTACAAACATAATTAAAAGAGGCATTATGAATTCAGAAGCTGAATATCATCAGGTATTCCACCAAAATGCTGAATTAAACACTGATGGTTTTTAATTTTTCCAGAAGCTGCCGGAGGACTCTGAAGATTCTGCGTGATGGGGAGTCTGTTTGCTTTGTGGTTCAATCCTAATTTTTGCAAACATCATTTGTCATGTGACTCGGTAGTTGTCAGCCACTATAATTTTTATTCACACCCTGATTTGAAATACGTCATGCGACAGGAACAGAAGAGTCAAGTTGTTTGTTCATAAAGATTGAATGAGATGTGAGATCCAGATCTCATGAATGTAGTCAGTGTGACGGTAATTAAACGACCTCAGCTTCTCATTTATAATCATTAACTGTAGAGGAGGCAGAGAGATTTATGAGTAGGGTTATATGACTGTGCCATGTGTGTATCTGACGGTATGATTTATACATTCAATGGTTTGTTTTTTCCTTCATCTGTTTGATAATATCTAATGTAACATTACATCAAACACTCATACAGGCAGAGAAGTAGCTCTTGCCGACTGACTACTGAATCATCAAAAAAATGCTGTGAGTGAACATGTGGTTTGGGGATGACATGTCTGTCTGTGTGCGTTAACATGAGTGAGTTTCTGTAATCTGACCGAATACAGCTGATTGACACTAATGTTCTTTCCAAGGGAGAATCTCATACCTTCCATTTGTCACTGTCCTCTTATCTCTCTCTCTCTCTCTCTCTCTTTCTCTCTCTCTGTCTCTTCTACTTCTCAGTATTTACATTTAATATACGTCCAGTCACAGTATCTTACTATTGCTCTCTCTCTCTCTCTCTCTCTCTCTCTCTCTCTCTGTCTGTACACACACACACACACACACACACACACACACACATATATATATATATATATATATATATATATATATATATATATATATATATATATAACAATTAAATAATATTTACAGTTAGTATTTGATCCCTTTTGTGAAGTTCACACTTCATCAATCACAATCAAACAATCATAAAATTCTACTGATCCACCATCTCCTGTGAGTTTTATTAAATATCTTGGCTCTTTGCTAGTTGGTTAATGTTTTCAGCTACCAATAAAAGTGTTATACTTTCAGTTCTGTTAAACATATTTGACCACGTTTAAATCTATTCTGCAAACTTCTGCAGATTTTCTCCAAAAAAAAGTCAGCATATTCTGTCTGGTCCTAGTCATGTGTTATCTTCGCCTGGGGCACTGAGTGAACCAGGACTTCCACTGCCACCCCCTTCAAAATAAAAACGGTGCATGACATCCTGATCTTGTAGTATTTGTGCGAACTGAGTCGGTGTCTGTGTCTGAGATGATCTCTGTCATCATGTGGATGAAGAGAGAGAACAGAATTTTGTTGGCTGTATATAACTTGCTTTCTCTCTTATCAATTGTATTTCTCCTGCCCTTCCTCCCTCTCTTTTAATCTTTGTTCTGCCTTTCTTTGCAGTGTGGGCTGAGATAATGAACACAGAGATGTAGGGACCCGCTTTATGTTTGTGATTGCATTCTGTTTGTCCCTTTCTGATCATAATGGAGGAGACATTCGCACAGGTGTGGGTTTGTGTGTTTAATTCTCTCACCACACTGACAGCTGGAGAGCCAAACAGCGAAGGATCCAAACTTGAATAACTCCCGCTTAGGGGCAGTATGTTTTGTACAATCACCGCAGTAATAACACCTCAACAGAGTGAACAGTGAGCATATGTCTGCTTTATTTTTTCATGTGTTCAACATAGAGGTGTGCATGAAAAAGAGAGAAAGAGTGTGTGGCTCAAGGACACAGTGTCGTCACTTATGCCCAGATGAGTATATTTCAATTACACATGACTGTCATATCCAGACCCCTCGCAGAGCAGCAAGTGAAGATTTATAATAGGACAGTTGACATCTCATAAGATCATCTCATAAGAACATTTGTGTATTTGTGTATCTGACGGTATGATTTATACATTCAATGGTTTGTTTTTTCCTTCATCTGTTTGATAATATCTAATGTAACATTACATCAAACACTCATACAGGCAGAGAAGTAGCTCTTGCCGACTGACTACTGAATCATCAAAAAAATGCTGTGAGTGAACATGTGGTTTGGGGATGACATGTCTGTCTGTGTGCGTTAACATGAGTGAGTTTCTGTAATCTGACCGAATACAGCTGATTGACACTAATGTTCTTTCCAAGGGAGAATCTCATACCTTCCATTTGTCACTGTCCTCTTATCTCTCTCTCTCTCTCTCTCTCTTTCTCTCTCTCTGTCTCTTCTACTTCTCAGTATTTACATTTAATATACGTCCAGTCACAGTATCTTACTATTGCTCTCTCTCTCTCTCTCTCTCTCTCTCTCTCTCTCTCTGTCTGTACACACACACACACACACACACACACACACACACACACACACACACACACACATATATATATATATATATATATATATATATATATATATATATATATAACAATTAAATAATATTTACAGTTAGTATTTGATCCCTTTTGTGAAGTTCTGTTAAACATATTTGACCACGTTTAAATCTATTCTGCAAACTTCTGCAGATTTTCTCCAAAAAAAAGTCAGCATATTCTGTCTGGTCCTAGTCATGTGTTATCTTCGCCTGGGGCACTGAGTGAACCAGGACTTCCACTGCCACCCCCTTCAAAATAAAAACGGTGCATGACATCCTGATCTTGTAGTATTTGTGCGAACTGAGTCGGTGTCTGTGTCTGAGATGATCTCTGTCATCATGTGGATGAAGAGAGAGAACAGAATTTTGTTGGCTGTATATAACTTGCTTTCTCTCTTATCAATTGTTTTTCTCCTGCCCTTCCTCCCTCTCTTTTAATCTTTGTTCTGCCTTTCTTTGCAGTGTGGGCTGAGATAATGAACACAGAGATGTAGGGACCCGCTTTATGTTTGTGATTGCATTCTGTTTGTCCCTTTCTGATCATAATGGAGGAGACATTCGCACAGGTGTGGGTTTGTGTGTTTAATTCTCTCACCACACTGACAGCTGGAGAGCCAAACAGCGAAGGATCCAAACTTGAATAACTCCCGCTTAGGGGCAGTATGTTTTGTACAATCACCGCAGTAATAACACCTCAACAGAGTGAACAGTGAGCATATGTCTGCTTTATTTTTTCATGTGTTCAACATAGAGGTGTGCATGAAAAAGAGAGAAAGAGTGTGTGGCTCAAGGACACAGTGTCGTCACTTATGCCCAGATGAGTATATTTCAATTACACATGACTGTCATATCCAGACCCCTCGCAGAGCAGCAAGTGAAGATTTATAATAGGACAGTTGACATCTCATAAGATCATCTCATAAGAACATTTGTGTATTTGTGTGTGTGTTGTTGTTGTGCATGCAGATATATTCAGTCTGAAACAGAGCCTGAAGCGTCTTGGCTATTGTATGTGTGTACCTTGCCCCTGGCTGAGGTTAATGATGATCATTTGGGGAATATTACATCATCAATATCACGTCTTTCATTCTGATTGAAACTGGTGTTATTTATCATGGATGAAGAGAATTTTCTTTCGGGCAGAGCATCAAGAGCATAGGCGAGGAGAATAATACTGTTATTGCCAAATAGTCATTTGGTGCTATTAAAAACTAACATAGTGAGTACTAGTTAGTATAACATCCATTGCTCCAATCTTCACTGGCACATAAACATTTAGAATATTTGTGGAAACCATGATATGTTTTCATTTATGATCCTTTGATTAATAGAACAATATTTATTTAGAAGTCATCTTTTGTGACATTGCAAATGTCATTTTTAATCTCTAAAAGTGAATCTAAAGTTTTGGAAGATCTCCACAAAGTGTGGGTTTATATTGACATTATATGGGATGTGATGGATTGAATATAGACACATTTAGGGTCACTGGATTCATGTTTATGTGTGTATGATTGTTAAACTGACTGTCCTCCAGATGTGCAGATGAACTGGATGTGCACACTTATCATCCAGATGAATTATATAAATGAATAAAAAAATATATATTTTACAAATATAAAATAATTGAAATATTTCATACAATCATTCTATAAAAATAATATAATATAGTTCCTCATATGGAAACATTTCTGACCTATTTAACATTTTCATTGTGGATTATTAGGAATCCAGTGAATGCAGGGTTCCTACTGTCCTCTTAATGTTTCTCCTCACTTAAACTGCTTTAACTTTTGATCCCGATTCCCTATGGTAAAAACTCAGCAAACTTTGCATGCATGAAGGGTATGTGGCTAATTGCATTTTATTGGATGGGATGTATGGTTGCCTAGCAACTGACAGAATGACAGGCCCTCTACGCCTTTTGAGCTTGAGACTTACATTTTCACATGAGAGTTCCTCAACTCATGGGGAACATTTTTGCCTCAAGGACCCATAAGTTACACTGTTAAAAATGCTTTAGTGTTTTTCAGAAAAATCTTTACAAATCTCCTTCTTATGAACATGAGAACTGACATAGATTTCTTGAGTTTTTATGACTGTAGAAATGAAACAGTCATTCTTCTGTTAGTGTATCATTTGACGTGAAACTGCTCGGCAGTTTTTTCTATTTTATTTTGGTTATTGTTGTCACAAAGTTGTAAAACTGTATATAATGTCACAAAATAAGCAATAGTAAGCATTTTTTCTTCAAACCAAATTCATGTTAACATATTGTTTATACATAGACACATTTGTTTGTGGCAATTCATTTCTGTTTAAGGCTATATTTGTGGTTGGAATCATGACAGTGGCTAAGTTTTCTTAAGGATTTTGTGAGCCTGTTGTGGGGACATTTTGCCCCTTGGGGTCCAGGGTCATACACCAAACTTTTGTAAATTTTTTAAGTTTAAATAAATAAATCTAGTGGATGTTAAGAGCAGAAATAAAAGCTTCGGCCCTGTTTTGCTGACCAAATTGAGTAAATAAACTGGATTCAGAAATGGACTGAAACCTCTATTTAGTTGTTATAGTGTCTCAGTTCATATTACATTCACACAATTTGAATATAACAACAACATTAAAAATATTATTATCATGATCTCATGATATCATGACTGTGTTCTGTGTTTAATTGAAAAACAAGTTAACAAATGTAACATATTTTACAAACATTACAATACAAATCTAATGAAACACCAAACTTATATCCACAAATTCTAGAAATTTGTGAAATGTGTATTTGTGAAAATAAAAATTAACCCTAACCTTAACCCATTCCTAAATGCACAACACACACAGAGATGGAGTTCATTCACTTCCTGTGAACCCAGAAGCTAAAACATCATGAGCTGCTCACGTCAGCTCACACACACACACACACACACACACGCACGCACGCACACACGCACGCACGCACACGCACACACACACACACACACACGCACACACACACACACACACACACACACACACACAAAATAAAATAAATACAAAACCACAGTGCTGTGCTTCATTCTTAAACACACAGCACAGCTGACTAATTTAATTAATCACAGCCTTTTGTGCACAATAATATTGTGATTTCCATTTTAGTTCAGTCATCTGATGCTTTGCAATTGCATTGATTTGCAAAGCAATAGCTCACAGAACAACAGTTGAGATCTTTTATGTTGTTTTAATATTTTTGGTTCTGTGGTTTGGAACTGTGGCGGGACATATTAGAGGTAATTAATGGAATACTGCATCTGAGAATCTACAATTATATTAAAATAGAGGAAAAATATTCAAATTAATTCAGAAGCACAGGGACCAACTAAGCACACGTACTGTAGTAAGTAGGGCCTGTCATTGTCTATAAAGCAGCTCAGAGATGTACCTCACTAGAGAAGGCAGCAGTCGCACACATTTTGTTCACGTTAAATATGTAAACATGCACACCAACACACACATGCAAACAATGCAGTCTCCTGTTCTGTTTTTAACCTGATTGTGTACAGAGCCTTTAATTGTCTTGCAGCAAAGTGTGTGTGTGTGTGTGTGTGTGTGTGTGTGTGTGTGTGTGTGTGTGTGTGTGTGTGTGTGAGAGAGAGAGTCTTTCAAATGAGAATAAATGAGAGGGAAACAGTCCTTAATTGCAGCAGTGGGGACAGAAAGGAGACACCCATGAGGACACTGAGCACACAAGAGTGATAATTTGATAGACATCCTAAAACTCATGATCTTCTCCGTCTGCCAGGCTCTTTCTTTACTCTGACCTGATGACTAATACCTATGAGTACCAATCTTGTTGCTAATCAGAGGTATTTGCATGTAAAGTGTGATTCTGTCCCCCATGTTTTCACACATTTGCATAGAGACTGAAACATTTTATAAACATACAGACAGAATCTAAAATGTAAAAACTGCTTTAGAGATGTACAATTTCTTATGAATACTTTCACTTTAATACAATGCTCACTTCATTTAACTATTAGGTTGATTTCATTGTATTTGATCAATTCAATTAAATACACCATCAATCAAAAGTTTGGGACAGTATTTATTTTTTTTATTTTTTATTTTTTTTAAACAAATTAATACTTTATTTAGAAAGGATGCATAATATGTCACCATTTTTTGACAGTTGCACTGCATCTCCCTGTTTTTCCAGTATCTCACAGGACCCTATAGACCAAAGTTATAAACTGCTTTAAACCACCAGGATTCAGTCAGATTTATTGCATAGACAAATAGTTTTTAAAACAAATATATGTAGTTAACAAATTGTAGTGGGAAAAAGTAACTGCACTGACAGCACAAAGCTTTTGTACTTTGATGTGTTGTACTTTGGCTGGTCTGTAAGGAGACAGTGGCTTGGTTCTGTTTCTTTGACCCAAGGTCTGTGTTGCTCTGTGGGAATTGGACGTTTTAGACAGTTACAAGTGGCTTGCGAGAGGCCGTTTCAATGTGATTGATGTGACTGTGGTGCTCGACAGATGTTACTGGAGTGCTGTGGGAGGATAAGAGGATTAATGCAACATACAGAGAGCATTATGGGAGTGTTAAAAGAATGTTCTGCAGTTATACAGGTTTGCTGGTCGAGTGTTATAGAAGAGGAGTGAATGTTCTTCAAAAACACAGAAGTTTTGGGGGACATTCTTAGTGTTGAGGGTGCCATTTTTTTGTGAACATCATGGTATTGTTAGGACTAGGGAGAATGTTTTCAAGTATTGTGGATCTTTTGGGAGTGTTTTTACTCCAGAGCGTTTTGATATCACTCTTAAAATAAACTCCCCAGATGCCCATGTTCTAAAGAGAATGTGTTTGTTTAATGCTGAACTCAGCCATGACAGAAATAAACAAGATGACTACATTGCCAGAGACTATTTGCTGTTATGCTGGGCACAATTTACTTAACCAGATCCATGTGTGCATTTCATATGCATTTATTAATTGGACATAGAGATCATAAAATATATACCTATATATATATAGACTCTGGCAACTGCAGCACATTTTTAATTGAGCTGTGGCTGAATGTGTTAAAAATGTAAACTCTATAGGGACAGACAGGCAATTCAGTCTAATTTAGTGGAATAATAGTTAAACTATTCAGTTAAAGAAATTTTAAGTAAAGTGTTTAACTAGATAAATGTTACTCTGGACTACAAGACCAGTCTTAAGTTGCTGGAGTATATTTTTAGCAATAGCCAAAAATGCATTGTATGGGTAAAGATTTTATATTTTTATTTTATGCCAAAAATAGGATATTAAGTAGGGATATAACGATTAACCGTGAGCCAGTTAAAAATCTTTTTAAATATCTGATGATTTAAATCGGTTGAGATGCTAAACAAATTGTGATTCATTTAGGGGTAGGAGTTTATATGAATGCATGTCTGAGAAGGAATTTACTGACTTTAAAATAGTTTAGATGGTAACTTTAATTTTAAATGAAAAGAACACAGACAAAGCTTTATTTTGTTTATATGAAGTGTTATATTAGTATATTATGACATGTGCAGCATTTTGTCAAAGCAATAACTAAAGGAAACATTTAATTTATAATTTATCTTAAATCTCATTTTGTTTAAAAAATAAAATGAAATCGCTTATTAAATCGAATAGAATCGAATCGTGAAATCAAAATCGTGTGTCGAATCGAATCGTGAGTTGAGTGAATCGTTACATCCCTGTCTTCCATGAAGATATTTTGTACATTTCCTACTGTAAATATATCAAAACTTCATTTATGATTAGTAATATGCATTGCTAAGAACTTAATTTGGACATCTTTAAAGATTATTTTTTCAATATTCAGATTTTGTTGCACTCTCAGATTCCAGATTTTCAAATAGTTGTATCTTGGCCAAATATAGTCCTATCCTAACAATTGTTTTTCAGCTTCCAGATGATGCATTAATCTAAATTTTGAAAAATCGACACTTAAGACTGGTTTTGTGGTCCAGGGTCACATATTATAATTACACACACAATGTAAGAGACATCTTGCATTTGCCAAAGAAAGTGATATAATTAGACTCATATTCCATGATATGCTGGAGTTTCTGAATTTCACTAAAGGAGTTCGATGGTGCTGACAAGAGAGCGAAAGATAGTGAGGGAGCAAGGAAAGAAAGAGGAAAGAGTGTGCTGTAGTTTTCCCAATAAATATTCAGACCTGAGTTCTTGACAGGTTGTTCTACTTCATTAGAGACTTCGGGCTGCTTGAATGGCAGGGTGACATCTTACCCTCTCTAATCCAATGGATCAGCTAATGTAGACACTGTTAACTTAATAATTAGCTGCAGGTTTAGCCTCTTTAAACATACAGAGAGAAAGAGATGTAAAGATAAACCAAGAGCCACAGTTTCACTGCTATTCATTGTTCAATTTTCCATTGTACTACACTAATTGCAGGAAAAGCCTCACTAGAGCATGCTGGGATTAAGTCTTTTGCTTCCTCATTTTTGTTACTTTTATTTGAATGACTAATTTAAATGTTCTTATATATCATGTTAAAATATGGTACATTTATAGTTCAAAAATAGTAATATTATTAACAACAATAATAATAATGAATTTGTATAGGTTTGAGTTTTTCCATTGAGAACATATTTTTTGTTTATTTTAAAATGCGTCTAATATAGAGTATGTAATAATATTTGTATATATATTTTTTTATTTAAAAATAAAAATGTATGAATAAATACTTTCATTAATTAATTAATGTACTGGTCATATTTTTCCACAGCTCCAGTATAAAAATAGATGGTCTCACTTGGTTTCAGATGAGTGTTCAAACAAGAGTATGTTCAAACAGAATGGATGTCCTTAGGAGTCCAGCAGTGAGAGCCGTCCTGCAGAGCCGGAGCAGGAGGAGGCACAGCTGAAATGAAACAGTAGGCTGGATTCGGCTTGTTCATCTGACCTGACTGTCAACGTGGTGATTTATCCAGAACCGAATTCTCGGCATGTCAGATAAACTGCTCCCTCACTCACGATAATGTATGTGTGTGTGTGTGTGTGTGTTTTCTATATGGAGAGAGCATGGAAGAGCAAGTGAGTGGAATAAAATTTGATGTTTATTACCGGGCTGAGGTGGGATACTGTTTCCTGATGGAAGAAGTATTTTCTGTGGATGGAGTTGACATGCTGCTTCTCTCCTCACTCGGGTGTGATGTGGGAGGGGTGGTGAGGTGACCTCCCCCTACGCTGGCAGACGGCCAGCCTAGCCACTGCAAGGTGAATTTCATTTGTCAGAAGTGTTTACCAACATTTGACCAAAGTTATTACAGCCCTGTCATCGCAGAGAGGCAACAGAGTAATGAAAAATACACAAATATAACAACCTAGGAGAGAGGAATAGAGAATGAGAATGAGAATAAGAAAACAGACCTTTATTTTTTTTTACTTTATTCATGGAGAACCAGTGTTATTCAAGATGACTGCCCCACAATCCTTTAGCACTCTTAACATCAGTTTACACCCATATTTAAAGGCCCATCTCCATTCTGACCTCCATAACCCTGCTGACCCCGTCAGCACTGTCATTTCCTGCATGTTACATCATTCGGCTCCACCCACATGCACTGCCTGCTGCGGTCTCTGTTTGTGTGAGTCACAATGTGACCGCACATATCACATTTAAACAAGAGACTTGTCCCTGCATTTGTACCCTAGTGGACATTTTTCTCTGGCAATACCACAAAAATGATACAGTTTATTTCAGTGCTCAGTGCTAAAATAATTTTATAACAATTAATTCATAGTTAATTATTAATTTGTAAAATGATAAATTATCATAATGACAATAATAGATGTTAAAATCACATTAAATGCAATATGTTAAATACTAATAATAAATGATTGTGATAATATATGAATCATATAATATATTATTGCATTCAAATAATATAACTAACATAATCTGTTTAAAATCTGTTTAAAATAGACAGACAGACATACAGACAGACAGACAGACAGACAGACAGATAGATAGATAGATAGATAGATAGATAGATAGATAGATAGATAGATAGATAGATAGATAGATAGATAGATAGATAGATAGATAGATAGATAGATAGATAGATAGATACTGTAGGTTTATGAGGAAAGATATATTGGATATGGGAGGGATTTTATTGTGTAAAATTCAATCACTCTGAGCTGCGGATTGGGGGTTATTTATTTTTGTGTTCATTAGTTTTAAATCATTCATGTTTGTACAGCTGTAGAAACAAAAAGACACTCAGCAACAAGAGAAGAATAAGCAATTAAGACTGTTCACCAGAGCTAAAACTAGCTGGTTATTAGTTTCTGAATCCATAAACACACAATTTTGTCTCTCCTTAAATCAATCAGAATCTCTATGTAGAAAACAAATTAACAGAGTGATGGAAGGTGGGAAAGTGAGTACAATAACTAGAGAGTCAGTATTATTCTCTGCTGTATAAGGTGTAGCAGGCAAATTTAGGAAGCGTCAAATATGAGATGATAACAAGGCATGGGGGAGAGAAAGCGAGGGGGAAGAAAAATAGACAAGTGGAGGAGGGCTGTAATTTGGCCGTTGGCCTTCATTAAGGCTGATGTGGCAGAGACAGCTGGAGAGAAAAGCACCATCTGGAATTGAGAGAGCAAAAGTGTGCAATCGCCTGTCTTTGCAGTAGACTTTCAGATTTAATGAACATCTGAGTTAGAAAAACATCATCAGAGGAGGTTATTTGTGTGATTGGAAATTGAATATTGTCTCTAAAGCCAATAAACTACTGTGGGCCATCAATGTGTAATGTACAATGACCCCAGGAGTACAACATTTGTGTGTACTTGTGATATCAATAAGCATTATACTCATCATGCAGTATTTGTGGCATAATGTTAATTAGCACACACACAAAATAAATGAATTAAATGAATAAATTAATTAGATTTGTCCTTATTAAAAATAATAAAATAGAAATTGAAGTTATGGTAAGGCAGTTTTAGAGGATTTAAAAGCAATTATGTGAAGTTTATATAGTAATGTAATAAAAGCACTCACATTAATCCTTCTGTTAAAACTTGTGTATTATATGAGCTGTGAAGATATTCTCATTTTAGGGTTTATGGTGTTTTCATGGTGATGAGGCTGTAAAATTTATATCATTTTTCTTATATAACAAAAAGAGAACAAAAATTAGACCGGATTTTTCTTCTTCCTCTTTTTTTTTTTTTTTTTTTTTTTGGTCATCACCATTATGCCAATGAAAATAATTATGCCATTAAGATAATGACAACACTCATGTTTTCGTTGCTGTATAGTGAGTACTTTAATATTTACAGATTGGCCCCATTCCCTTCAATTGTTTTTGCCATTTTATAAGAAACCATATATTTATTTATTTTTACCTCACTAAAAAAGAAATGAGAGACATTAGAAAGAAATGAGAGTAAATCATTTTTGGGTCATCAACATTATACCCATCTGCTGCCTGTTGAGCCTGACATGCACTGAATTTTCCCTTTAAGCTTTTTGTGACTTTATCAGGTAAGACCTTTTAGTCTTTGTAGAATTTTAAATGAGAGGAATGATTATTATATGTCTTGCCTCGAGTAATAATTAATCAACACAGAGCGCTAGCCATTGCCCTGGCCCTCCTATTTACAACCTGGAAATGTCATTAAAACGCCATTAACAGATGTGACCTGCGGATCAGTGTCAAAGGCCAAGACACACGCAGCCTTGTGTAAAGAATGATGGCTAGTGGATAGATATTCTCAGTATGGAGGGAATTGTGCAGGTCAAGAGCTATAAATCTAGGCATCATGGTCTCAGTGTGTCTTCCTTTAAGGGCTTGTCTCATCTTTAAGATTATTCCTTCAGCCTCTGCCTGCTGTGACATACTGCCCTACCCAGTGCCGCTGACTTTGACAAATATCACATCTGCTTGCGGACAGAAGAGACACGGTCTAGACGAGTAGATCCATACACATGCTGACTGTGTCTCTCACTTGTCCTGCCTCCCTTCATGTCCATTACAGAACGGTTGTGTTCATTTGTAATCCTGACATCACTGATGCCGCATCACCCTTCATGTTCAGCCCCTCTCTCTTCTGCTCCAAGGCTAAAGTCTTTATGAATATAAAGTTGTTTACAAACCAACGCTGTGAGGATAGAGCAGGCTCTCATTTACAAACCCTGGCAGGAAGAATCTATTTTGGGTTGGGTGTATATGCCACTGGCCTGAAGGAGGTGTGTGATGGGTGTATCTGAGTGATTTGTATGTTGGTGTTGTTAAGTCCACGGTATGTTGAGTGTTTTTGAGCGTGTGTGTGTGATGACGGAGCATGTGCATCTGGGCTGAGGGAGTAAAGTCAGTACTAAATCAGTTTTGCCACTTGAGTTATAGACTCAGACTGAGAACAGAAACCTTAAAGAGACAGCGCAGCCAACATTTTAAATTGTAATTAATTACGTTATTACATTTAACCTGTATGACAAGTTCCAAAATGACAAAAAGATCCATTAAGCTAACATAAACTTGTTTCATATATAATCCACGCTCTATGTTATGTACTATATTATGTGTGAGAAACACACTTCTATTTAAGTCATTATTCACTATAATCTTCACTTCCAGTGAACATTTAAAAGGATAGTTCACCCAAAAATGTAAAATTCTATTATCTTTTATTCACCCTCATGTCATTCCAAACCGGTATGACTTACTTTCTTCTGTGGAACACACACACATACACACACGCACACACACACACACACGCACGCACACACACACACACACACACACACACACACACACACACACACACACACACACACACACACACACACACACACACACACACACACACACACACACACACACTATATATATATATATATATATATATATATTGTAGAAGCTGATAATCAAACAAACTTCCATTGTTTAGACTTTTCTAAAATTATACTGACAAGCCCAGACAGTCTTCATTCACTTTTATCATTTAGAAAATAAAATTTTGAGATAAAGGTTAATTTGATTAGAAGTACATTTTCCCTCAGAGTAGTTTAAAATAAGAAATTGTGATTGCAAGATAAAAAATTTAGATAAAAAATAATAAAATATATATTTAAAAATAATTTTAGATAAAAAAATTAATGTTGGATCCTAATTTTAGAAGGATACATTAAATTAATCTAATTCATTCTAAATATTCTAACGAGAAAACTTTGTTCTTTTAAACTTTCATAAAATTCGTTAAAGAACGCTAAAACGTTTATCACGGTTTGCACAAAAATATTAAGCAGCACAAATATTCTGAAAGACTTAAAACGATTTCTGAAAGATCATGTGGCACTGAAGACTGGAAGGCTGCTAAAAATTCAGCTTTGCTGAATATAATATAGTAATATAATATAATAACATAATTTTTATATTTCATTTATATTTCATTTTAAATTGTTTTAATTAAGTTATTTTAAATGGTCATTTAATAGTAGTATTTAATAGTAATATTTCCTGACATCACGGTTTTTGCTGTATTTTTGATCAAATAAATGTAGCACATTTTCAGAAATGTGAATGGTATAGTCCTACCTTTTGAATGGTAATAGTCACAATGTGAGTTGTAAACTTGCAACCAGGAGTTCGACCATTGAAGTTACAAGAAATAGATATCTGTGAGAAATTATGTTTCAGTCATGTGATATAAGTCCCAAAAACGGACTTCCATAGGAGAGTAAAAGGCATTTTACTGCCATAAATGAACTAACCCTTTAACAGATGGTGGATGGGAAATCAGCAATATTTTTATGTTTATGATAGAGTGAGATATTAGAATGTGTGTGTGTGTAAGAGAGAGGTTGTTTCTCCGTCCAAGGTCTCTTCCTCACGTTGTTCACTGTCACAGTCACTCATTCCTGCAGGCCAAAAGTTCACTTCTCTCTGCTATTGAACAGAGTCACAATAATACTCGCACACCAACATTGTTCAAACATGTCCTTCACTGCACAAAACCTCACAGCTACAAGCTGCTGCTCAGAGCAGATGAGGCCTGGGGTACCGTGTGGCTCTCTGGATTCACGATTTGTATTCTCCATGTGATATACAGTATGTGTATGAATAATATTTCTATATTATTGACCATTTACAAGATAAGTAGAGTATATTAAAACAGCAGCATGTGAATGCATACACAGTGTGGATGTAAACCTGTGTGTGGGTGTGTGTGTCTTGAGGAGGTAATTTGTAACTGGAGGAATGGAGCTGTACGTGGCTTGCTGGGAATATTTTAGCCCTCTCATGCTGCTTTTCAGCCTTTGAAATGCAAACAGCTTCACTTCAGTCACATAAATCAAAATGAATATTATAGACCTTGAACACAACATTTATATTTCCGTTTCTATGTTAAGTCTGTGTATTGCAGCAGTTCTGTTCCCTGTCTTAGTCCTTACAGGAGAACTGTGTTAGGATACACCAGATTACACCAGATGTTATTGCTTAAGATCACATGAAATTCACTAATACTGCAATCAGTTCTTAGATTTTGAAAGAATCTTTAATGCAGCTTTATTCTTCCAACTAGGCTTTCTTTTTATTTGTAATGGAAACTTTATGGCCACAACAGAGTAAATGATCTGATTCCGCTAAAGAAATATTATACAGCAAACACATCCTGGTGTCACAACTTTACAGTACACTCTCAAATATTTGTCTATATAGTAAGTTATATTCATGTAAATAGGCATATATAGTTACCATATACAGTCAAATATTATAATAATTATAATATATATTTATATAATATTTCTTTAACCTTTTCTAAGTAAATTTAGTAATATGTGCTAAAAAGTACTATACACTCTCAGAACAAAAAAAAAAAAAAAAAGGTGCAAAATCTGTCACTGGGGCAGTACCTTTTCAAAAGGCACACTTTTGTACCTTTTAGGTACTAATACTTTGGTTACTAATATGTTCCTTTAAGGTATTAAAAAGGACTGTTCAGGTATAAAGGTGTGTCTTTTGAAAAGGTACTGCCCCAGTGACAGCTTTTGTACCTTTTTTTCTGAGAATGTATTCAAACAATCCAGTATACTTTTGTTTTGTGTTTATCTTTTATAGTAATATGTTTCTTCTCATAAGCTCTTATCCTTAATCCTTTTATTTTACATTTCTATGTTTATTTCTGCTGTTGATTTCTCCCGGTCTTCCTCTTCTCTGTCTCTGTCTCACTATAACTGCACTAATAAGAGCTCTAAAGCAGATTTAGAGTTTGGGATGCCTTGAGAGAATATTACCCTACAACACTGATCTCAGACCAACTTTGTCTGTGCTAAATCACACCCTTAGCCAATGCCAAGAAAAAGAAAAAGATCTCTGATCAGTGCCCGAATGCTGTATTAATGGATAGCTTAGGCTCAGAGGATTGTGATGGGGAATCGGCCTTAACAGATGTGCACTAAAGAGCTGAGAACTATTGTGAGAGAAGAGGGTCATCTGTAGGCTGAATGCACATTGCATCATTTTCTACTTTCTCTGGTCCTTGTCCTCATGTATCATGCTGTTTTGCAGCCAACATGCATGCCTTCTGGACAAGAGCTTAAGGGCTGCGACTAGAGAGGCGCTGATCCACTGCATTGCCACTGCCCCCCTGAGAGAGGGAGCTATGGACAAATCCACAGGAGAGAGGGGACAAACTTCCCCTTTCTTGACAAAATAAGCTCCTCAGCAGCACATTTGATGTTGTGTGTATCCAAGCCTGCAAAACTTTTCCCGCTTTAGGGAATGTTTAAATCGCTGTTCAGTTGCTCAGGGCATCTACCAGCAATAACTGCCTAATGATGAAGACTGAATTGGAAAACAGTGAGCGTGCTCCTGACTCCCTCCATGGAGACAATATAAAACTGCTGAGTAAGTGTTTAATAGCCAGAAGCTGTTTTGCTGTTTGTTTTGATGAAGGTAAAATTGTACGGTTGAACGCCCTGTCCGTGAGGAACGTTATATTTAGTGAAAATTTTCAAAACAAAAAGCTAGTCTAAATTAAATAAACAGAGCAGAAAGAAGTCAGCAGGATTTTTAAATGTGCCAACAACTGGAGAACGTGCTGAAGTTCAGGCTCAGCCTCACAGCACAAACAACACGCAATATGAAGTCAACTTAAGGGCTTTTCACATTACACTTAACCCTGGGTTAACATGCTTTCCCAGAGGAACATTTTAACGCTCAGAGCTTGCTCTTTTATAGCTTGAGTGATTAAATGGAGTTCTCAGTTGCTAAAGACACTAACTTAAAAAAAATATACACTATATATATAAAACAGATGCAAACTGAAGAACTGGAATAATTTTATACAAAATTATCATATTAAAATCTCTGGTGTTTAACTGCACACTTTGATTGCATCTCTGTGCTAGAAGAAAGTATCAAGACACTAAGGAGATGTCTTTTGTGACCCCCCACCCCACTCAAGAAAAAGCTTAAAATGTTGAAAAGAAACAGCATATGTTAACTGAAGTGATGAAATTACGTTTTATTTAGCTGTAGGCATATGTTTTAGAAGCACTAAATGTCAGGATTCAAAATTTGGGTAAATTATCATTTACTTACCCTTATGTGTGATTTTATGTATGTATGTATTTATTTATTTTGTGGAACCTAAAATAAATGCTAATCAATAATATTTAAAATTATATCTTGTCCATACAATGAAAGCCAGGGGGTCTAATGTTGTTTGGGGCCCAAAAATATTCTTCATTATTGGATGTTTTGCAGAACACATTAACGGCTGTATTTTCACTTGTATTTACACTAAACATCTTACTGACCCCGAACTTTTGAATGTTAATATGTGTGTGGTTTTAATTCAAATAGAAGTCTTTTGTAAACATGTAAATATCTCTACTGTCACTTTTGATTAATGCATCTTTGCTGAACAGAAGTATTCGTTTCTTTCAAAAAAGAAAGTGTCAAATTGACTACCCAGGATTAAAACCCAACGGAGGATAAACTTTATACAAAATGTGAAAAACTAAACAAGATAAGCAGGGTTGCAAGGTAGAAAAGGCCATTAACAGGAAGTTCACAATTTATGTCATAGGAAGAGCAATGCACATACATGTGCGTGGTGGGGGTTAGGTGGTATTTGAGCATTGAAAGATCACAGGTACGAGTCAGGCTGTGTTTAGCACCCTATCACTCATTCTCTCTCTCTCTGGTTATGTCCCTTTCTCGCTCCTTCTACCTCTCATAATAAGGTCATTCTGAGTGATATGATAATCCCAAGTGTGGAGCTTGAAAGAGGTTGGAGAGATACGGAATAGCTGAGAGTGTGCATGAAGGAGGGAAGTGGAGAGCCCTGGATTTAATTTCACCTCTTTCACAGGACAAGTTCTTAACAAGTCTTTGTGATTATAGAGAAGATCTTCAGCATTACTTTTGGCCTCCCCTCACTCAATAATGAGGGAAACTGTCTCAAAGACGTGCTAAAGCTGCATGACACATGCAGTAATGAATGTGACAGTAATCCCCAAAATGAATTGCACTGAATCTTTGTCAATTGATTAACAAAACCCACATAATGTCAAATAAAAACACCACAGCCCTTTAATCCAAAGCTATTCGCCAACTTTTCCTCAGGAGATGCCATTGATCTGCAAGTAATTTCACCTTCAATATCTGCTAGGAGTTCTGTGCCAGTGTTGTTCTCGAATCGGAATTAAATTTTTGGCGGCCTGACTGAGGCAGTGATCTCCCTCCGAGAACTGAATCTCATTTAGTGTTTCTGTTTGCGGATAAAAGACCTGGCCTCGAAGAAATTAATTAAATTGTGTTTAGTGTCAACCAGTTTCGCTAAGTGTTTTGTTGTTTTGTTGAAAATTGAGGCTAATGTTTCTCACAGCCCAATGAAATATACTTCAAAAGATTGGCCTACATGTTGAATCTTTATTCTGAATCTCTCTGCTGTTCTCATGCCTCCCAAGTGATGTCTGCTCGGCTCCGTGAGAAAATGAGACAGAAGGTCTGGCGAAGTTCAGACATGGTTTACTAATAAAGTCCCACAGAGCTTCATGACCTTTTCAATATTCTTCCTCAGATTAGTTGAGGGGAAAGAGAGAGGTGCGCTTGGATTGCTTTCACGTCACTTTAATTCATAAAGAAAGTGTGGGAGGAGACTGTAAAACATAGCTTTTCACAGTTTTTTTTTTTTTTTTTTTTTTTTTACAGTTTATAAGTTGTGACTCAAGTAAGGTGTCATTTTTCACAGATTGCAAATCATAGGTTTTTAGGGAGGGAAGTAATACACAATCATAATGTCATCACTGAAGTTTAAGGACATTATTTAACTGGACTAGAACATTTAGTAAATGGTTGTTGTTGACCTTGCAAAATATTTCTGCAAAATATTTGAATTCCTATAGATTATAGCAAAACTCTTTAAGCATCACAAAGTAAAAGTAAACACATCACACTAATGGTTCCCAAGTCATTTAGAATCGGATGTAATGGAAAAATGACTCCCAGTGAGTCAGGTGAGAACTATTGTCTTTGGATGACCCACTCATGAGCCAATTCAACATTTTTTCTTTAAGACTGAATCTTAATGATTTAATAATTTTAAAAGAACAAATATTTATACAAGTTTTGATCAGGGATTGGTTATTACCATGCATACTGTGTTTGTTGATGTGTGTAGTTGTCCAAGACCTTTTTTATAGACTACTACATTTACCTTTTTCTCGCATTTGTCACCAGCTCATTCTAGAGCTCTGTAAACACCCCACTAAATTGTCCGAAAAACAGCTTTTTTATGATGATGTATTTCTTATCAAAACAAAGTTTGGGTGGAATATTTCAAAAGCCTAGTGCAATATGTTGCACAAGGCTTTTGAAAACCATGATTTGCTATCTGTTATTAGTGGCAGTGTACATTCACTGTGAAGGGAATTTTATTGGAAAAACATATGTATTTAGCATAAAATGTGCTTGCATGATTCTCAAAATAATTTTTGCTGCTTATTCCAATTATTATTATTATTTTATTTTTTTTCAAGACATAATTTCATTGTTCAGCCCATGTAAATTTGTAAAATTGAGCTCTGTAGTTCCCAGCATGCTCTGCATGGGACTGCTATAAGAGTAATGTTGAAATTAAGTGTAAGTTGACGTGTTTTTCGGTAAAGAGAATGACCTGTTTAGTGATGAAGGTTATTTAAAAGAGTTTCTATTATGCTTCTGAGGTTTTGTGGTTAGCATTGTGCTGAAGATTGGAAATGCTATTTAGGGAAGCTACATGTTTTCCGATGTCTGGCTTCACTCAATAAACAACAATATATCTCTTCTTACTTGGTTATATGATGTTATGTATAACAGTAATAAATCTAATTGTCTTTAACTTGCCAACATGTTATGGATAGTACGAAATTTACTATTTTGAAAAAAGAATATTTTCGTTTTCCATGACACTTGCTATACACTATGTACTGTAAAGCTAATAGTTGTGGCCTAAAGCCACAGAACACTTTAATCACATGAGCACTTAAGCTACCATTTACCTCATTCCATCAGACACATATTTTTGCCAGCCTTCATCTTTCGCCCATGTTTATCAATAGTTTATGTCTGGAGTGTCCTTTGAGCCAAGTCCAGTCCATTCATCTAGACAGCAAGACTTTATCAAACTGCTCCATATTAGTATGAACATTTATGAGTTTTGTGAAATTGCATTTGTTTGTTTTGTTATAACACTCTCATAACACTCTTGTGCTGCTGCTCACGGTCTACGGTTTTCATTTGTCTGTACTGGCTCAATTTAGCCAGTAACAGACACACTCAGACTGTGGGAGATGGAGCAAGCTGCGATAGTTCTTTGCTTGCTCTAAAAACCTCTTGGAGATTAATCTAGCACCTGAGAAGAGCCATGATCAGAGACTCGTACAAGCCATTGAATTTCACACAAGGCAATTAAGAGGGACAATTAGGCACATTTACCGTGAATCACACACACACACACGCACGCACGCGCGTGCACACACAGACACAAGTACCTAATGGTTCCCTTATGTTGGAAAAATAGGATATCTGCAATTACAGTCTTGCTCCATGGACTTTCTTTGATCACTGATCTGCATGGGACATCTGTGTATTTGTTTATGTACATTTGGATTTCTCTCAGTAACACCTCAACAGCGAAAAATCAGATATGGCAAAAATACAGTTTTGTATCAATGCCTCAGGCTTTGTAATAGGCTAAGGATTTTATATGTGGGGAAAATGCAAAGGTTATGAAGGTCTGGTAGACTATATATCTGTAATAACATAATAGTATGAATAATTTGAGAGTATATGTAAACTGAGTAGAGTTTTCCCATAATGCAAATGTTTTCAAACTGTAAATATTTAAATATTTATTTGTTCGTTTATTTGTTTATATGATATCTATTTTATACACATTAATATATTAAATTTAAATGTTAATTGATTAAACTAATACAGACAAACAGATAGACACACACACACACACACACACACTGTAAATATTGTAGCATTAGACCAATCACACACACAACTATTTGTTATACTTCACGTGGAAACATTAAATGCAGCTTTTTTTTTATTCAAGTCCCAAAAAAACAAACCTTAATGAATCAGCCTGACTGCACTAGCTGTCACACGTGTGCTTGTGTGTAGAGTAACGCGCACGATGAAGAAGATATATATCAAAATAGTTCTTTTAATGCTCACGGGAGAATAAGGCACATCTAACACAAATCATCAAACATAAGATAATCACATTAACATAACATTAATAGCGGACTGCGAGGAACTAAATAGACAGGGTTTTTAAACACCAGGAAAGTAATCAGGGGATTGGAAACAGGTGGGGATTAATCAATTAACAAAACGAGGAACGGAACATGACCAAAATAGGGAAAATCACAAAAGGAACAGAAAGTCTATGATCGTGACACTAGTTTATTAGGTCATATTTTTAATCAAGTAGAAACACCTTAATAATGGAACAGTTTCACATACTGTAGTAAAGTAGGCTATAATCAGTATCTTGTGTGCTACAAGCAATACACTAATGTTCCGTTGCAAACATATAATTTCAGTCCAAATCCTACAACATGTTATGCATGTAGACTTTGCTCCAAAACACCTTTAATTCCTCTGAGTTGTCTGGAAGCTTTCAGGAGGCCTCTGTTGCACAGGGACTGATACAATGAAAGTGTGATGATGAGCTGACAGTCATGCCTCTGTTTTGTGTCTGACACCTCACTTCCTGTGAAGTGTTGTGGAGCTGTCCATTGTGCTGCACTGGGAGTGATGCTGACAGCTGCTGTGTTCCTCCTTCTCACAATGCACAAACATATGCATGAACAAACAAACAACAACATGGACACAGACACATTCCCTACACCTCACAGCTGTCCATTCTGCTCATCGGGTATTCTCAACCCACTAGACTACATTTTGGAAAAACTATCTGGTCTCTTAATGTGTGTGTGTGTGTGTGTGTGTGTATATATATATATATATATATATATATATATATATATATATATATATATATATATATATATATTTTTACTTAATATATTTTATATTATTTAATTATTATTTAGTATATTATGTTTTAAATCTTGTTTTGGTGGGTTAGAAGGAAATATCAGGAGGTTCTGATATTTTTATTAAATAAATAAAAAGCTTTTATTATATGTAATGTATATGTAAGTCACTGAGGTTTTGAGGGAAATCATAGAGTGAAACTAATGAATGGATTTAGAGCTCCCAACTGACAGCAGAGTATTGACAACATAGCAATAGGACAGAACCGACTCTCACCGACCCCATACAAGCAAACACCTTTGCAAACACACTGCTCTCACAGTTTCCATAGTTACAGGTTAAACCTGCCCTGCCGACACTCCAGCTGGTTTATTGTACAACACTAGCCTGGTAATACCAGACTCTGCTACTTCACTTTGCTTCGTAGACAGAGTCTGGAATGGCATAATAGAGAAGTGTTTTCTCTCTCGCTAGGGGGCGCTTGTCTGAAGTTTAAAATCATTGGTTACCCGTAGCCTATCAGATACGTTTAGTTATGACGTATGCGCCTGTACAGCCGCATCGAAGCACAGACATCATGCATCGAACTCAAATCTATGATTGAACTGATGATGCAAGCGAAATACCGGAGTGAACATGGCTGTAAATGACTTTTGCAGTTTGAAAAAGAGTTGAATGTTCTCCATAACAGAGCGAATTGCATCCCGTGTCTCGTTTCCCATTTCCGCGGTCGTTTCGGTTTTCGATTTCTCTAACCTACAATGTAAAACTCGGCGCTAAGCATCTACGTCACGGCTCTCAGCCCGCCCTCTGTTCGGTGATTGGCCCGGCTGTTTCCAGACCGGTGGCAAACAGAAAGCTCTGACGCTGTATCAGACTCATAGACAGTAAAAGAAATGGACACAGCGACCCATTGGAACTCAATTGAGAAAAGTGAAGCCCATTTTTAGCGTTTTTTTAGCACTTCCGTTTCTGACGCGCAGACTCAAACGAAGCTTGACGACGTCAGCAACCTGTCTGACAGATGTAAATCTTCTAGTAGCTGTGCGTGCAAACTGCCATCGTTAATCTTGCAGAGACGGCGAGCTTGAGCGGGGAGTTCTTTGGCGTGAGTGAGCAGGAGTAAGTATTCTGATTAACTATTTTGTATAGTATTTTAAAATGTAACGCCAGTACGCCATGTTAAGTTAATTGCCAGCGAGCTTCTCCTCATGTCTGTACGGTAATGCGACAGAGAGTTGAGTGGTTATGACGCAATCGTTAGCCTATTTTTTACAAAAACTGTTTATACGGGGCCATAATGTAACATAGAAGGTAATGGAGCCCTTTATACATTGTCGTGTATCTTTAGAAATAAATAATGGACAAACGGAGTCTTTAAACGCCTCAGATGTAAAGTTATTCGCTGTCAAAGTGACGCCAAAATGAATGGGAGTCAATGGGAATGCTAACGCAAGTGAAGTTCTGCTACAAGATGGCAGCTCGCAGCCGACTTCAACTTCCGGTCAACTTCCTTGCCGCCTGATCCGACTGAGTACAAAAGCGAAATGAAATTGAGCGGAAGTAGGAAGTCTGACGTAGTCAGGCTAGTACAACACAGCATCCCAACGAAATAAACTGCTAAGTGTAAGCAGTCATGACTCTGCAGGTTTTAAATAACTCACTGAAATTTTGTGAATGTATTTTCCATGACATGGCTACAGGAGTATTTTTAAAATGTTTTAAAGTCATATGCTTATGTTTCTTGAGAAGTCAGTTCAAGATGAAATAACAGAGAACTAAGTGAAGTCAAACTTGTCTTTGATTTTATCTGCTGCTCAACAGTATCATCCCTTCTCAGACTAAATGCATTCAATGATGAAAGAGAACCTTCATCAGCAGCTATATCTGTAAAAATGAAAGATTAAAGACAGAGCGAGAGAGCATAGAAAAGAGATCTACGCTGTATCACATAGTGATGTAGTAGCAGTTTAATGAAGTTTGATGGTATTAACACATTGGCCACCAGACTGTACTAAACATAATACAATACTTATTTTTCCTGATGTCCCTGATGCTAATTTTTACATTAAATTAGCTTAGAGACAGAATATGCATATATAGGACACACATATGATTCGGTAGCATGATAGTATAGAAAATAGACGGTACTTGTCAATTAAACTGTATGTCATCTTCACAGAAACAAACCTTTTTACTATATATGCAGCCTTTCTCTAATAATTATCACAAATTAATGGTTTTGCATTTATAAACCAAAAGGGTAAATAAATGTCTTTTAATAGAAACATTTTGAAAACGCTTAATCTTGATGAGCGGCAACTATTTCTGAAGTGCTACAGATACAAAGGTTAGCCTTTTAACTAGGTGAGCCTGTTAAAATCTTCCTGCAGTCATAATCTACTGTTACTCGTCTTCCCTGCTGAGCATGTGTGTGAGCAGGACTACAGATTTCTGATGCCTGTATTGGCCCTCAGTGGCTCTGTAATTAGACAGAGATATCTCGGTTGGGGGAGATGATCTAAACGCACATGGCAAGAGCTTTGCGTAAACTAATGACTCTCCACGGACCATGGAGGAACAGGGAAAACACCTCCATTATGAGGAGCTAATCCTCCGTAAAAGCATTGCATAAAATGTTCTTGAAATCAGACAGAGAGAGAGAGAGAGAGAGAGAGAGAGAGAGAGAGAGAGATGAGTTAGCTCCATTAAACAATATCAAAGACTGAACATTCCAGAAGATAAAAGACTGAAAATTCACCCATGTATTTGCAGAAGACTGTACATTTTATATTATTCAGAAAATAGATGCAGATGTAGAGTGTGTCATATTATTTTAGAGATACAGGGGATCTTATTAATTGTAGCAGACACACTGTTAACTGTGTGTAATTTTAATAGATCTGGGCAACACTATATTTTGATATTCCACTTTAGACATTATACTACTTATAAACAACTTTGAAACTACATGTCAACTAGAAGTCATTATAGTATTAGTAGACTGTCTGCTTAATATCTAGTAACACTTTATTTTGATGGTCACTTATAATTAACTTTGCAAGTACGACAACTTATTCTACTGACCCTAACCTAACAGTCTAACTCTCATTACAGCATTTGTAGTTTACATGTAGTTACAAGTTTCTTACAGTAAGTAGAATGTCTCTGTTACCTATCGAAATAAAGTGTAACCTAGTTCTATATTCATCCACACATAAAACCATACTGTTAGCTCTGTATTAATGTTGCTATTGGTGCAAGATATGAGTGGTTTTGTTAGCTCTTTTAATAATTAGTATTAATATTAGCAATGCAATATAATCACTACTGTAAGCTGTGTGTATGGTAATAAATTTATTACTGAGGCAGTATAATCGGTATTGCATAGCTCTGTGCAGTCCTATTATAGTGATGCAAAGTAATTAGCTGTGTGTGGTATTATTAATGTGGTATTACTAATGTGTTGTATGTTAGCATATTAGCCCTGTATAGTCCTGTGCAGAATTGCACTATAATTAACACTATATAGTTGTGTGGGGTACTATTAATGTTAACTATTAGTTGTCCGCGGTATAGTTATGTTAGCTATGTTGCATAATTAGCACTGTATAGTTGTGTGCAGTATTGTTAATGTTAGCTATACATGCAGTGTAATTAGCACTAGTCGAGTGTGGTATTATGAATGTTAGCAAAGCTGTATAATTAGTACTGTATAGTTGTATGTGATAGTATTTGTTAGGTGTAGTGTCAGAATTAAAGTTGTGTGCGGTATTATTACTGTTTGCTATGCAGTATAATTAGCACTACATTGTTGTGTGTGTTATTGTTTATGTTAGCATTGTGGTATATTTACCACTGTATAGTTGTGTGTGATATTGGTAATGTTAGCAAATCCAGAATGATTAGCACCATTGTGTGCGGTGTTAGTAAGGTTAGTGATGCATTATAATCAGCATTGCATAGTTATATGCAGTATTAGTCATGTTAGCCATGCAGTGTAATTGGCTGTGGTATTATTAATATTAGCCTAGCGTTTAGAGTATTAGCAGTGGTGTTAGTGGGGTATGATACTGTAAAAGCAGCTGTATAAATGTGTAGCTTCAATAGCAGTATTAGTGATTTGTAGCTTGAAGTATTAGGGGTACAAGCCTGTTATGTTTGAGCTGTGGGAGCAGAATCCCCTGCAGAGTTCTGGACTGTTCCCAGTAACAGCCCTGTTTGACCCACTTCACATCACAAAACCTGAGACTCCAGAGACCCACAGCAGTGTCTTCACTGAGCGTGTGTGTCTGTACTTCACAACAACACCAGGACCCCCAATACATCAGCGTAAAGCAGATGACTCCCACAGGAAGTGAATTGCCCCTCTTTTTTTCTCTCAAAGCTGTAGATCAAAGCTTTAGATTTCAGCAGAGAGAAGTATACCATGTTCTTGCCACAGTCAAACTGATTAGAAAGCACAATCTCCAAAAGGCTGGCTCAGCAAAGATTTTTGCAAAAAAAGGGAAGGAGGCCATCCTCTCTTTTCAAGCTATGCCTAAGCAGTCCTATAATGTAGGAAAATGACACGGTGTCACATAGTTCTCTGTGGCTCCCAGCGTGTGAGTGTGAGTCATAACTGTGTGTGATCAGATTTGAAGATGTTGTGTGATGTGTGTAATCTGCTGTGTCAAGCTTTATCTTTGATATAGAGCAGATATCTCAAAGTACAACACACACACACACACACACACACACACACACACATACACACAGCCAGTCCCTTTGGACTCTAGTACTTTTTCACAGTGCTATTGATGTATTTCTCCATGCTCTGCATTAAACCATTGGACCAGAATCAAAATTTCAGCAGTGATAAAGTGCTTCATGCACATTTACTGCTGTGGATGTTTGACAATGAGTAATGCTGTAGAACTGAAAACCTTCAATTGAGATGGAAGTTTAAAACTTATTCCCAATTTAACTATTTCAAGACGAGGATGGAAATAATGTTTGTCTGTCTGTCTATCTGTCTGTTTACACCTTGACACATCATAGAGATCAAATTACAGTTACAGATGCAAATGGGCTCCACAATATTTTATGATCAAAGTCAAGCGAAAGCGTGTTGCCACATTATATTTCTAGTATTTGTGTATATTTCTAGTATGTGCTGTTTTTGACGAAAATATATTAAAAATTAATAATAATTTAAACTCCCGCAAGAATATATTAAATTGATTTCAAATATTAAGTATCCCAAATGTTTTCAACATAATAATAATCAGAAGAAATGTTTCTTAAACACCAAAATCAGTAAATTTGAATGATTTCTGAAGGATGTCATGTATGCAAGGGCGTTTGCGTCGCTCGCCCTCGCCAGCTCCCTCGAGGGGGAAATAATGGTGACACTGTTCCAAATCAGGATGAGTTACCATCGCCCTGCGGTGCTCCCATACACCACCTACCTCAGCTGGAAGGAGGCAATCATCCGGTGTCTGGAGAGCCTCTGATGCTGATCCGGGACCCATTAGCCGCCCGTCCCCAAGTCAAGCCCACCGCCTTGAAAGCTGCTCCGCCATGGCTGTCCGAGTCTCCAGATCTGCCATGGTGCCTCGAATGGGTACTGCTCTGGAGGTCCTCTGTCCTGAGGGACCACCAGAGCACACCCCTCCACCTTTTTGATGTTATGTGGTGTGAGGTCATGTCTTGCAGAGGGGGCATTATGTCAGACTCTGTTCCATGTCTGAGTGTGTGTTCTTCCCCACCCCCCACTTTCTCCATGTTTATGTTTCAATGCTTGGTTTTCCTGTTCCTGTCCTCAGTTCTTTCAGTTCCTGGTGTTCACCGTTTAGGTAATTTGGTACCAGGTGTGTCTAATCATTAGGTGCCTTTACATGGAGCATTGTAATCGGTTTTAAAGTCCAATCCGAAAGAAAATGGTCCATATAAACCCCTCAGTTGGAATAAAAATGGCCAAACTGAATGATTTTGTAATCTATTTTTGAGAGGGTGGGATAAACCTTTCTATGAACCAAACAAATTTTAAATCCTTCCATGTAAATGCATTAAACCGATTACTTTGCATCTACGTCATCACATCAAGTCTTGGCTGTCAGAATGGGAACGTGACATCGGTAACGCAGTACATTCTGTGATTAATGGACACCAACACTACAGTAGACACTAGGTAATAGTGTACATAGTTAAAATTTCAATTATACAGTTAAAACACATTAGAATGGAGAACACTTGCTGTGTTATGAACTGCCATATCTGCTCTCATGATCGGAGAGAAAAGCAGATCTGAAATGAAGCACAATTTACTGCTTTTCAGTTTAGAAACAATTTGATGATAGTGAATAGCAATAGTTGTTTTAAAATGAACAAATTGACCAAAATTTACCTTTGTCATTTGTTTGTTCAAATCTAATCATTAGAGAGTAACCTTTTCTACAAAACATACAAAGACGCACATCTTAAATAGTTTATATAGTAGTTAACCCACAATGCCGTGCACATACAGTATGTGTTTAAACGGCAGTTGATGGTCTCAGAGTGCATGGTGTGTATTGATTCAACAGTCAACCCTGTTGCTATTGACCCCCACCCCACCTGAAACAAACAGAACTACAGCATATACTGTACAGCTACAAAGGTGGTTTATATTTATTTATATCCCATTTTAAACTTTAGCAGCAGCTCATTTTCTTACTGAATGATTATAAAATACAGTTGTTTATAGAACAATCACCAAACATCAAATTTGTTCACACAAAATCCCTTAAAAATAGGGCCCATTTGAATGTTTTTATAAAGAATTTAAGTTAATTATGCATTTTGTTGTGTTTTGTTTTAAGGGATTAAAGGAGGGGAAAGGGTTAAATGAAATAATAGTAAACTTTACAAATAATGTCTAAGCATAAAAATAATAGTTTTTCTGATTTCAGAATTTTCTGATCATTAATTTATTTCAAGCACACTTCAGTCAAGGTTGGCAAAAAAGAAAGACTTATTTAAAATATTTTTCTTTAGCTCAAAGACGTCTGTTTAGTGAATGATGATGTCTCTTCACAAGGACAACTGACTGCCAAAAACTGTGCCATAACATTAAAATTGACTAGCTAAGTAAAAGAAAATATTCAGGACTGATATTTTATTGGCTTCTAAGCGCAGTAAAAATAAATTTATTCTTATAACTAAGGTATTATTTAGCTGTTTTTCTCTCCATTCTGGCACTTGCAGCACAGTGAAACACCACTTGTCACGAAACATGGAAACACATAGTAATTAGTTTTAGTGGCAAAATGTGAGGAGTATTCCAAATATCACCAATTGGATTTTTAGAGGAAAACATCTTAAATGTTGGACTGTAAATTGTTCACCAGTGTAGAAGTTCTTAAAAGATGTGCAATATCATGATAGTCACTGATATTTTAGTAAGCATCTTTAGTAGAGCATTTGTACATCAAAAAGCTGAGTCAGCCACATTGTTTGAGCAAATCATGTTGAAAAAAAGTATCTGATTGGAACTTGTAGTCCAAATGTTTAATTAATGTATTTTTTTTTTGTATTTGTTTTTGCCATACAGTAGCTAGTTTTTATTTACAGTAGTCACCCTCAAGTTATTCCAAACCTGTATGACTTTCAAACACTAAAGTAGAAATTGTCTGGACTTCTATTCTACATTTATATCAGAAGAAAGAAAACCATACAGGTTTGAAACACCAAGAATGTGAGTAAATGATAGATATAGATGACAGAATATTAACATTGAGTGACAGATCCCTTTAATTTGGACCCAGATAACACACACACAGGAAAACTGTGATAGTCACACTGTTAGTTAACACAACAACAAACATGTTTGTTAGAAAGTGTTGTGTGCATGTGTTAATATGAACATACGCAAAAGAAAAAAAATCATCCAAGCATGTATAATCGGACAACAAAATCTTTACAGAGGCTGTCTGAGTACTTACTCTCTTGACAACAAAAACATGTTGAGGTAAATTAGGCATAGATTGATACACAAACACACACACACACACACACAGTCACATCTGCTCAGGTAAGTAATACAGAGAAATATTGTTTCACATGGCTCTTCTAATTAATGATAAATGAACTTCTGCACCACGTTCAAATGATGTCTGTTCTCTGAGGAGAGAACTTGTACTGACTAACAAACACTCCATTCATATTCCTGCACTCACTCTCTTTCTCTCTCTCACTCTCTGCCTAGGGCCTACATTTGAGTCTGAAGACTTTGCAAAACACTTTTAATCATAAAATAAACAATTTACAACACAAGCAGCCCATGTTCATCTACAGACAAAGAGACTTTCTCTTGTAGAAAAAGCATCTGTCTCTCTGGTGTCATTTAAACATCATTTATATTCATATCCGCTTATGCTTCTGGAAAATTACTTAATAATTTGAGTTTACAACAGTGTCATGGATTGGACTGCTGCTATGGATAGAGACCATACTGTATTTAGACTCCATTAGTCAAAGATCTGTTGCTCAGATTATCAATAGATCTTAAGTTCTTAACAGGCATTCAGCACTAATCTCAATGTGAATGTCTGATGAACATCTGCCAACCCTGTCTGCCAAGAACCATTAATGTAGTCATAAGACTCCGATGTGTGCAGCTATACACCTCTGAGCTGAGCTGCAATGGGATTCCATGAAACCACAATCAGCTCAGACAAGGCTTTGGAAATAGTGGATATATTGTGATATTGTTTTGAAAATGAACAATTCTGGGCTGAATACTTCTGTGCAGCTGTTTGATAGAACACAGGCTTTCTGGCTTGTTTCCACTTATTGAAAAGGCAGGATGTGCCTCTGCTCTAAACATTATTGATGTATGGAGTTCTTTTACAAAAATATGGAGAGAAATAAAGTACAGGTATCTAACTGGGGAACGAGCTAGGTGTTTTTTGACTATGGGCACTTTTTGCAATTTTTTCACAATTTTTCTATATTTGAACAAAATGTAATCTTTACTGGAGTTGATGCACAATAAAAAAAAATAGTGATGTATATATAATAGTGATGTATATATATAATAATATCTATAATAATATCATCATTTAAAGTGGTGCTGTTGTTAACCTGGTAAACACGTATACTAAAAATATTTGTTGTGGAGGAAAAAACACCTGCGGGACAGCCATATATATTTTTAAATGTTTATAAATCATTTTCTCTCAATAAATATTAAAATGGTTTCACTTTGTGTTTAGATCTTAATAGTTTTAAATGCAATATTATATATAGTTTTTTTTTCTGGGAAAAGGGTAAAATAATAAAATAGCTTTTGAAATGTAGCAAAAATAAACGATGATGACATAGGCAAAAGTTTCCAAAGAGTTTTAATATAATTTTCATTTTGCAAGCTACAATTTTAAATCATCTGTTTGAATAAAAATCAACCCCTGGGATGTATGAAGTAGAGGAACATACAAACCAGATTTTAAATTTCATGGCAACACATCTCAAAAAAAGTTGGGACATGGCCATATTTACCACTGTGTGGCATCCCCTTCTTTTTATAACAGTCTGCAAATGGCTGGGGACCGATGAGACCAGTTGCTCAAGTTTAGGAATAGGAATGTTGTCCCATTCTTGTCTAATACAGGTTTCTAGTTGCTCAACTGTCTTAGGTCTTCTTCGTCGCATCTTCCGCTTTATGATCCGCCAAATGTTTTCTATGGGTGAAAGATCTGGACTGCAGGCTGGCCATTTCAGTACCCGGATCCTTCTTCTACACAGCCATGATGTTGTAATTGATGGAGTATGTGGCCTGACATTGTCATGTTGGAAAATGCAATGTCTTCCCTGAAAGAGACGACGTCTGGATGAGTGCATATGTTGTTCTAGAACTTGGATATATCTTTCAGCATTGATGGTGCCTTTCCAGATGTGTAAGCTGCCCATGCCACACACACTCATGCAACCCCATACCATCAGAGATGCAGGCTTCTGAACTGAGCACTGATAACAACTTGGGTTGTCCTTGTCCTCTTTAGTCCGGATGACATGGCATCACAGTTTATCAAAAAGAACTTTTGATTAGTTTGACCACAGAAAAGTTTTCCACTTTGCCACAGACAATTTTAAATGAGCGTTGGCCCAGAGAAAACGCCTGCGCTTCTGGATCATGTTTAGATATGGCTTTTTTTTTACCTATAGAGTTTTAGCCAGCAAAGGTGAATGGCACAGTGGATTGTGTTCACCGACAATGTTTTCTGGAAGTATTCCTGAGCCCATGTAGTGATTTCCATTACAGTAGCATTCCTGTATGTGATGCAGTGCTGTCTAAGGGCCCGAAGATCACAGGCATCCAGTATGGTTTTCCTTGTCTTGACCCTTACGCACAGATATTGTTCCAGAATCTCTGAATCTTAGGATAATATTATGCACTGTAGATGATGATAACTTCAAACTCTTTGCAATTTTTCTCTGAGAAACTCCTTTTTGATATTGCTCCACATATCTTTCCACAGCAATGGGGGAATTGGTGATCCACTGTCTATCTTGACTTCTGAGAGACATTGCCACTCTGAGAGGCTCTTTTTATACCCAATCATGTTGTCAATTGACCTAATAAGTTGCAAACTGATCCTCCAGCTGTTCCTTATATGTACATTTAACTTTTCCGGGCTCTTTTCGCTACCTGTCCCAACTTTTTCAACTGCTGGCCAACAGCAATAAGCTGTCAGCCATGGCTTTTCAGCCTGATCGGACAGAATTATGCTTCCACTTGGTATATCAGCCAGCCAGACACAGCTCACTGTAAATTGTCAGAGGTGTTCCAGTGTCGTTGTGTTAATCCTCCAGTTACAGATGTCTCTTTCTCCATTTCCTTGGTGCCTTCCTCTGCATGCGCCAGCATTTGTGATTAGCCTGGCCTTTGCCTGTGATTGTCCACTGCGTCCACCCTTGCAGAGAACGCATGACTGCCTGAGACTCCTGTGACAAAACTCACATTCAATATTACATGCACCATGGCAACATGAACCTCAGTTTTCATGGATCAACTTAACCAGCACACTAATTAGCAGGTACGCTAACCTAGCTGTCTAAAATGCCAGAAGGCTAAGGGAACTTTTAAAAGTGTTCCAGAAAATATAGCGCATATATAACTGCCCCATTCATTCTCATATCTGTGTAAACAGGTGATTTAGTGTTCACAAATGAACATGGCTGGTCTGGGTAGAGTACTTCCAAATCTACAGTACCATTTCTATCCCTGCTTTTGTTTCAATTAAATCCTCTTAGAGGAAGTAAGCTCATAATGAATGTTAACCTATTTTACAGTTCTGTCATCATTGAATAATTGATGTTACACATTCTTGCTGGGAAAGAAATAATATGTAGACATATTAAAATAACTTTCCCAAGATAAAATAAAACTGATTAAAAAAGGGGGTGAGTGAAATTAAAGAGATAGTGAGAGAGGGGCCCCTTAGGGTTTAGCTTCGTATTTAAATAAGGAGATAAAGCAGAGAGAGTTCAGTGAAGTTAGTAGACCATTTATTAAATACTAAGGTCTAGACTGCTTCTGTAGTATTTATAAAGGCTGTTAACCATTCAGCCTCGTCTCTTTTAATTTATTAAAACCTGAGACCCTCCAGTTAAACAACCTTGAGATTAACATTCACTGATTTAACCATAATTGCTATAATAAAGTAATAGTTATTGCTATTGCAGCATTCCTGGATATGACAGATGAACAACAGGGAGGGTAGACATAAATGACAAGCTCATCTGTAGCAGATTTAACCCTTCCTTGGAGCCACAGGATTTAAAGCTACTGCTTTATGCTTTTTTTTCAGTCTAAAACTGAATGACATCCTCCACAAGAGGTGATCTGAACATGAATGTAAATGTTACTTATTAACTAAGTTGTTCTTTAAAAGACTAAGAGAGCTTGCAAAAGAATACTTATTCTTTTTATAGTTTTATATTTACAGCTTAGAATAGTTATTAGGGAAAACATTAAATTGACCAAAAGGGGAAAAAAAAGTTTTCAAAACATTTCTATTTCAAATTAATAATGTAATTTTGAACTTTCTATTCATAAACAAATTGAAAAAAGTATCATGCTTTCCACAAAAAAAAAAAAAAAAAAAAAAAAAAAAAATAAGCAGCACAACTGTTTCTGACAATGATAATAATTAGAAATGTAAATGAAAAATGAAAACAGATGTTTTAAATTGTAATATTTTATAATATTATAATTTTCAGTTTCATAATTTTTATTCCTAGTTAAAACTATTTACATTCAGCTGTGTTCATAACTATGGGACAGCTATGTGTTGTAGACAGCATTACTTATAAGAAACATGCCTGGATACATGCATGTAATCTGTTTCCAAGTGGATTTTTCAAAGTATGCAAATTTGCTTCATTTTGGGAGTTTCTAATGAGGATGTAATGTATAGTGATTAGCAGTTCTAAAACTGCAAGACAAGGGGAAAAAGAGCATTGACTGTATGAGTTTAGCAGCAAAGCTGAATGAGTGAGCAAAAATAGTCTTCTAGTTAATGCCATTAACTGCAGTTTGATGCTGTTCGGCCTCAATTTGCAAGCAACTGTAAAATTAGTTCAAGATGCTCAAAGCGTGTAGACATGAGGGGGTGGTGGCATTAATTCCGAAAAGCTCTGAAATCAGCAGGGTTATGCTGGATGAATCTCTGCACAGTTCACCAACTCAGACCACAATCATCAGCAGAACCTTTGTGTGTGTGTGTGTGCATGCTTAAGTGAGATGGATGGCTTCAACCCTGAAAGAGGACACCTGCCCTGCTTGCAAAACTCATGACAAGTTACAACATCCCAAACAGGTTTTGTTGCCTTCAGGACACATAGAGGACAGACATCAGAAACTTGTGCCAACATGTCTGCCAGCTTTCTTGTGACACCTGACACACATCCTCACAACCGTTCTGCTCACATTCAGACAGACAGAGAGAGAGAGAGAGAGAATAAGTAGCTTTTATTCTGGTTTTACAGGGGTCAAACACCTGCACAACTATCCCCAGGGGAGCAGAGAGGTGGAGAATGAAGGGAAGGAGGGATGAAAAGGAAGAAAAAAACAGGGCTGAAGTGATGAATAGGGCTGACTGCGGCTGCTCGATCGAAACGATTGATCGGCACGGCTGCTGACTGATAGTTTCACCTTCCGTCAAAACACACAAGGAGAGATCGAGTCTGATAGAAAGGTGGATTAATGCTGGGTGGGGTTGGGGGAGGCACCTATAAATTAATCTAATCTTTCAAAATGTCAAGTGAAACTCAGCGCTTGAGTTATTTTCCACAGCTGTCACAGAGATGATTTAGGCCTTTTAATGAACCAGAGACCATCTGGAAAATGTATTTCTATGCTTCCTAGGAGTCATAAACATCACAATTGAGCTTTAAAGGTTTTTAATGCTTTAAGAGTTTTCAAAATACTTCCTCTAAAGCCGCATTTCCACTAACACTGACATTTGCATACGATTGTCAGATTGAACTCTCTAGTAACAGTAAAATGGAACTTTCAAGCTGGATGTGAAGCAACCCTCCACTTATTCAAAATGTTCAAATGAATGATTTGGATGGATACAAGGAACATGTGAAACACAAAACAAATGTGCCCCAATTTATCTAAAAGAAAACAGTAGGTTTCCAAGTCTAATGATAATACACCAGCGCTGTGGCACTAAAGCTAGCTAGACCACCTTCTTAACCTTAAAACAGATAATGATTGAAGCAATACTCATAACAATATGATAGTGGTAAGAGTGTCTCACCTATTTTAAATTAAATGTTGCACTTTTTGGACCTACTTTATATTAAGTGGCCTTAACTACTATGTACTTACATTTTAATTAATAATTTAGTACAATGTAGCTACTTATTGTGTACATACATGTTTTTACATTGTACTTATATTTGGATAAAAAACTACATGTAATAACATCTGTATTAAATTTCTGTAATTACATTTATAATTACACTGTTGACCCATACTTTACACCTTAACCCACCCTTAAACTTACCCATGCCTCCAACCATCTCCCTAACCTTACCCCATCCCACCTCAATAGCAGCAAAAGTGTTTTACAATACAATATGAACACATTAAGTACATTGTACTTATTTTTTTTATGTAAGTACATAGTAGTTAAGGCCACCTAATATAAAGTGGGACCCACTTTTCAATAAGAGCTCACCAAGTCAGCATAAACTGAAAATCTATTTTCTAAATGCATATTATGCATAATTCATACATTTTTCTTCTTCTTCTTCTTCCTCATCTTTACACTGGCTTCATACATTTTTTTAATCAAAATGTCATAACTGGATGTTCTGGTGAAACAACAGACTTCTCTCTGATGACATATGCTGGACTTCACCAATCATTTAGTCTGCTTAAACTCCGCCCATTGCTTATAATCGACTGCAAGATCATATTCAGGTCTGCCTCCAACCTCAACAGCTGATGGATAAAAGCAAGTCCCCGACCTATGTATCCGGCAATGTATGTAACAAATACCAAAGAAAAGATCTGTGGCTACTTCCTTTTCATCACAATATTATGAATCAGTTTACTGTGGACAAGTAACCTAGTGAACCTTTTTCATAGCCAGCTATAGTCAATTTAAGGCTATTGTTAAAACAGTAAGAAATAGCTGAACAAGTCCAGCATTTCCCACTGTATAAATTACCTTTAAGAGCTCAGATTAAATGCCACTATTAAAGTTGTCTTTAAAAAAATTGGAACATGCATATTATTAGAACTAATTCTCCAGCCAGTTTCCATTCATTGAATCATGTTCAAATAGATGTTTCAAAAATGAGCAATTTTCGGTTTTATTAAGGAGAGTAAAGGGCAATGTTCACTCATGGTACAATTACTGCAGCTGTTACTGTCAGTTTTAGCCCAAATCCTTCACTGAATGCAGCTTTATGACAGACATTAATTTGATGGGCTATAAGCCAATAGAAGCTGCATCATTTTATACTGCTGATAAAATAGAAATGAAATTACTGTGCTGCAGTATCTTCTTCTCACCAGAGAGTCTCTAAGCTGCACTCTGTGGGGTGTTTTGGTTCAGAGTGGAGGAAAGATGGCTCTTTTAAACCATGCTTGAACTGCTCTGCATTGTTTACCTCACAGTAGGTGTCCTTATTAAAATATTCTTAATAAATATATACTTGCTTTGAGTATATACAGACTTTATTCCCCTTTCACATTGAGCGCAGTTTAATATTTGGGGGTCCTCCGGTCGCTGGCTCATGCTTATGCCTATACTGCTGGATTGGTGAACTGTTACTGCCAATAACTTAAAAAAATTACTTATGAAAATGTCATTCTGTTTTGACAAGGAATCAGTTCTCGTGCTGCTACAGTAAAAATTGACATTCTGTATGGAAAAGTGTTTGTTTATAAATCATTGCAGCGCATAATGCATCATATCATGAACAAGATGAATGATTATCAAAGTATTTCTGACATGGTTTTCAATGCATCATTTTTTATTAAATCTGGGCAGAGATAAATCACATAGAACAATGACATCATTCACTTAATTTTAAGATTTAGCTTAGCATTAATGTTCAAAAGTTTGGGGTTGGTAAGATGGTTGATGGTTTAAAGGTGTTTTTTTTTCTTCTTCTAGGAAAGTCAAGTAATGTCTCTTATACTCACTAAAGCATCCTAACATGCTAATTCGGAGCTAAAAACAAACAAAAACACATTATATTAATATAATTAGGTTAAAAATAATTACATTATAAGATTAAATATTTATTAAGGCATATTTGATAGGGACTTGCCAATATAAAGCATGACAGGAATCACCCTTCTCAAAATTAGAAATGACCCACATCACATCGCCAGCGGCCCTCGTCTCTCATGTTGCGGCAAATTGTCAATTCTCATTGAAAATAAATGACTTCCAGTTGGTTTAGTCCTCTCTCTCTCTTTCTGATGGCAGACACATTTGTTGGGCTGATACTGTCACGGCCAGCTATGAAATAGATCTGTTTCTAGTGTTCTCAAAAATCCAGAACTGGAGAATAAATGTGTTTAGAGGATCTATACAGCCATTGAACACTGATATAATTGCTGCCATTTAATCATTCTGTTCTGTAGCCAGTTGTCCTGCTATCTTCATTCTCTGTTCTCAGGATTTTTTTTTTTTTTTTTCTCACCTCACTGTTTTGGCTTACTAATTAAGCACCAGCACCATGGGACTCACTTTTTTTTGCTTTTCTCACAAATACAGGTCACAAGCTCCTAACAACAGGAAACATCCCGGCTCACACAGAAAGAGGAAAAAGAGGACTGAAAATAGTCTTTTTGAAACTTGTGAATTCTGGTGAATTCTGCGATGCATCTAAATGGAAGGTTTAGGTAGATGTTGACATGATGAAAAAGATCAAGTTGCACAGATGTCTAAAGATAAGTTTGATTTTTGCTCCATTTCTATGTATCTGTACCCATCATCCCAGATAGTATAAATAAAACAATAATGTTAATTATAATAATAATTATTATTATTATTTTTGCATAAAAAAATTATTGCTACTACTACTACAACTAATGCAGAATTATTATTATTATTATTATTTTTATATACTAATAAGTGATTGTAAATAAATTGATAAAATGTGTATTTGTGAAGATTTTGTGAAGAAACAGGTGTGAATCAGGTGGCCCCTATTTAAGGATGAAGCCAACACTTGTTGAACATGCATTTGAAAGCTGAGGAAAATGGGTCGTTCAAGACATTGTTCAGAAGAACAGCGTACTTTGATTAAAAAGTTGATTAGAGAGGGGAAAACCTATAAAGAGGTGCAAAAAATGATAGGCTGTTCAGCTAAAATGATCTCCAATGCCTTAAAATGGAGAGCAAAACCAGAGAGACGTGGAAGAAAACGGAAGACAACCATCAAAATGGATAGAAGAATAACCAGAATGGCAAAGGCTCAGCCAATGATCACCTCCAGGATGATCAAAGACAGTCTGGAGTTACCTGTAAGTACTGTGACAGTTAGAAGACGTCTGTGTGAAGCTAATCTATTTTCAAGAATCCCCCGCAAAGTCCCTCTGTTAAAAAAAAGGCATGTGCAGAAGAGGTTACAATTTGCCAAAGAACACATCAACTGGCCTAAAGAGAAATGGAGGAACATTTTGTGGACTGATGAGAGTAAAATTGTTCTTTTTGGGTCCAAGGGCCACAGGCAGTTTGTGAGACGACCCCCAAACTCTGAATTCAAGCCACAGTACACAGTGAAGACAGTGAAGCATGGAGGTGCAAGCATCATGATATGGGCATGTTTCTCCTACTATGGTGTTGGGCCTATTTATCGCATACCAGGGATCATGGATCAGTTTGTATGTTAAAATACTTGAAGAGGTCATGTTGCCCTATGCTGAAGAGGACATGCCCTTGAAATGGTTGTTTCAACAAGACAATGACCCAAAACACACTAGTAAACGGGCAAAGTCTTGGTTCCAAACCAACACAATTAATGTTATGGAGTGGCCAGCCCAATCTCCAGACCTTAATCCAATTGAGAACTTGTGGGGTGATATCAAAAATGCTGTTTCTGAAGCAAAACCAAGAAATGTGAATGAATTGTGGAATGTTGTTAAAGAATCATGGAGTGGAATAACAGCTGAGAGGTGCCACAAGTTGGTTGACTCCATGCCACACAGATGTCAAGCAGTTTTAAAAAACTGTGGTCATACAACTAAATATTAGTTTAGTGATTCACAGGATTGCTAAATCCCAGAAAAAAAAAATGTTTGTACAAAATAGTTTTGAGTTTGTACAGTCAAAGGTAGACACTGCTATTTTTTTGAACACACCCCTTTCAACTAATTGCCCAATTGCACAGCCTTAAGAGCGTGCATATCATGAATGCTGGGTCTTGTTTGTTTTCTGACAATCTACTGAACCTACTGGTAACTTGTTTGCCACGTAGCAATAAAAAATATACTAAAAACCTTGATTATTCTGGTTAGTCACATTGTACTGCTATTATTTTGAACAATACTGTATGACCAAGGTCTCCTCAAAGTCCAGGAAGGGTATGGCATAGCAGGACCCCTACAGAGACAAGGACCGCTGGGCCGGTGCCTCTGGACCTAACCGCCCCCTGCACAGCCTGACCTTCACTTCCCCATGGACACTATAAACCCTTGTTATTTCATTTAAAATACTAAAATAATAATATTAAAAAACTCCCCTTGGTTTCTCACCACAAATCCCGCTGTGTTTGTTTGCTCTCTGCCTCACAGCATCGGTGTTGGAACGGGGCCCTTTTCCCAACCCTTTTCCCCACCCAAAAATTTTGTGTCATAAAATTATATCGCGCATAAACTCAACTAACGCGATCGTTTTAAAAGTGTTTAAACAACAATACACTTCCACTTGCATGTATTTGACAATCGGAATATCAGATATTTCATGCCATAGCTAACACATTTGTGAATATGGGCCTAGGCTATCCATTTTTTTTTTCATTGCATCTGAAAATGACTTTGTGCAGCTCATTCACATGTGCGCTCGGGCACAGATCCACCTCTCACGATGCTCAGCTGTGAACGATTTAAAAATGGGTGCGTTCAACTTGAAGCATGACTACTGACGGTGGTATGATTCACTCTTTTGTTGTTCTGTTTTCTATCGGGATCAAAAATACAACAAATGAAAGCGTTTATCTGTATTTCCGACTGATGAGAACTATGCATATACATTCAAAAATCAGTCAATTTTATAAATTTTATTATGAGATATTTTATCCTAATGTGATCAGTGACTCAAGTATTGATGGACCAAAGAGCGCGCATTTCGACATTTGCAGTAAAAACTTGAAATATAAATTCTCAGAAAATGCATTTAATACTAATATATTGAAACGTATGTTTATATACTCCATTAATAAAGGAGACATTGGAAAAATATCAGTCCACATGCGTTTTATATTTAATATGAGGGAAATAGACATGGATGCATGCATGACACAAAAAAAAATCTTTAACTTTTAGGTAGCAAAATAGTTTTTAGTAATTCTGTGAATTACACTAAGGTTATTACATTGTCAGCTATTTGTTTCTTATTTATTAAATACGGGCAATTGATTGATAAAACATTGATCAAAATTAAAATACAATTTATACAAAACGAATAACTTTTTAAAAGAGTTTTCTATAAAACAAAACTTAATGAAGTCATCAAAATCATGTTTTACCAAAAAGAGTGCCATTGCTAGGAGGGCGCCACCGCCTCTGCCTCGCCAGTGAATGATAGCCCCGAAGACGCCTAGCAATGATATACCTTTAGTGGTAGTATACCTTTAGTTAAATTATACATTAAGAGTCTTCGTAGCACGCTAAGAGACAATGTTATCGGGAAACGCAGCCCAGGTATGCGCTTCATGCTTAATGGAGATTCCAAAGAGCTCTTCTTTGGTCAGAACCATGGAGAGCAATCGCAGATAGGTCTGTCCTATGCACCGAAACTTTTAACAATGCAACAAAATATTTAAAGAGCATCAAACTATTAAAATCTATATCATGTATATGCACAGATAATATAACGTTAGGCTATATTAGTCAATATTTTTTAATTAGGTTTTATTTTATTTTTTTAACCTAATTTAACATTTTTAATTTAAGGCCCACCCACAATTGGTCTGGCCCATCCAAAACTGGAATCCATGGCGCCTGTGCCACACTGAGCTGTGCCTAACACCCACAGATGTGAAGTGAATGAGACAGGCTGTCCTGAACTGTCTGAAATGGTTAACTCTTTGGCGATGCATGTGCAAAACAGATTTAACTAATCATAAAGTCAATCAGGATACATAACACAGCCTACACTAACGCCCCCCCACCCCCAAGAATCCCGTCCCCCCTCTCACAATACAGTTCCCACGTCCCTGCCTCACAGGTTAAAGTAAGACATAACAGAGGTTCCACCAGCAACTGCAAGCTTCTTTCCAAAGGTCTGGATCATCTTTGTCTGTGTGGTTCTAGATCAGAACTGAATGGCTGTGGGTGATGAGTGTTCAGGCACAAGCACTGTTTAATTCTGCATGACACACATGGACACCCACATAAGGCATTTGTCAAAACCTTCTGCTCAATGTGACATCTGTCAACATGATCTGCATGGGGAATTATCATACACATTACATATTTACATACATATATATCATTAAGAACTGGTTATTCCTACTGTAAACACTTTTTAGACGAACCTTAATTGGTTTCAAATTTATATATACGGTATATATATATATATATATATATATATATATATATATATATATATATATATATATATATATGCCAGTGTTGTGAGAGCAGAATGAAAACCGTATTATGTAAAATTCAGAAAATGTAATTTATTATAATACTACTACCACTAATTATTATTGTAAAACTTCTGTTATTTTTCAGATACCCACAAATATGAAAATGGAAGTCTTTGGCAGGATACCAAACTCTACAACCCTGGACTGAATTAAACAATTCAGAGAATTTCAAAGATAAAACCTTATGATACACTCGTGAAACTTATGTATCTCCTTCATCCTCTCATTGGTTTTCATTTTTCTCTCTCTTTCATTCATTCTGTTCATCTGCTGTTGCTCTGTACCCATCCTCTTCAGTGCTAATGGCCATCTGTTCACACACACACACACACACACACGCACACACTGGACTGTGATGCTAAAATGGCACAAGTGTCTGATATCTAGAAAGTGTTAATTTGTTAGCACAAGCCAAATGATTATTCTATAACATTACACTGCATGGTTACACTGTAGCGATGGACTGCGTGATTAAACTAGAACACAAGACGGCACTAAACCACATCGAATGCAGACTATGCACCACTGACCTACATTTAATACATCACAAATATTAAAAGTGCAACAGCACCATAGCATAAAGTTCAGCATAAAGAGTATCAATTAATCAATTAGACTTTAGGATTAAACTCTGGAGATCACTGGATCACAGTGGTGGAGATTGTTGGCAGCATCTGAAAGAATTTGACCACCGGAGTCGTATTAGCTCAGCAAGTCCTATAGGACCAGATTAGAGCATCAGAATCTACAAACCCTCACACACTGAACTATTTTCTGCATGCCAGTGGCACATTTTCAGGAAACGTCAAGGAATCTGGATACAGACTCAGGTACTTAAAGATGAGTGAAGGGAAGCTTCATCTGTGCCAGCAGCAGTCTGGCCTATAAACCCATAGATGTGACTCAGATAGGGGCTGTTTATTTTAGACTTGCCATTTTAAGCCTCTTGTGCTGTTAATATTTCATGTCTGTCACTGAATCAACAAAATTCTCAGCATGAAAAAAAAAAAGATTAATTAATTGAAAAGTTCATGTAATTTAGTTGAACATATGACAGCCCCAGAACCACTCATAAATAAGAATTTAGACCAAATGTGACTTTTTCAAAAGTCAAGCTTAATTTCATAAAGTTTTCTGCAAATTTACACTTGTTCCTCCAGCATTGCTGAGGACTGGATCTCCAGAGACATGATTAAGCGTAGTAAATTGAATCATGAAAAAAAAAAGTGGAGTAATGTGAACAGAGGAAAGAGGAAAGAGGAAATAAGAGGAAATATTTAAAAAAAACAGATAATAATAATAATAATTATTATTATTATTATTATTGTTATTTTTATTACTGTCTTTTTCTATCATTGTACAACGGTTGTACTCGACTCCTAATGTTTTTATACTGAGCTGATATTTTCCATTCCCAAATGCATAAATCATTGCAAGTTGCAAGTTGTCATTAAGACATTTTTTAATGATGTTTTATGCCGTTTTTCTTGTGAGGACTGTTGTTTTTTTCTCGTAATATCAGATTTTACTATCCTTATGGTGTTATTTGGTCTTCACAATGTAGAAAAACCCAGAACCAACCATACCACATGCATTATTGCTTTCAGCAGAGTATGACCTCAAAGAACACAACAAACATTTTCTTAGACTATAGCAGTACTAGATTTAGTACTTCTTTTAATGAATAATTCATATCCACAAACATTTTATTTTGATGGGGAATGTTTGTATCTTGTGGAATCTGGAACAGCAGAATGACAGAGAGGTCAGTTAAATGTTACCAACAGGCCAGCTGAATTATTAAGATCTGCTAGATTTAGCTGCACAGTGTTTCTCCTGAAAGATCTTGGTGTCCTCTCACATTATTATGCTAGAAGGGCTCTACCCATGAGCAGACAGAAAGATGTCTCCACAATATTACCTTATCCTTGTGTCAGTGGCATACACCCAATTGGCTATTGGCTTGTCTCTGCTGTTCTGAACACCACAAGGCTCTCGTGCTTCAGGAGGGATCGACTCTTCTGTGAGCATGTTAAGAGCTAACTGCAGGTCAAAAACATTCACCGGCTCTTTGCAATTTGGGGCTGAAACCTTCCATTCCTTCTACACTTGAAAAATGAATGTCCTTTCAGACATTGCTATAGGCTGCAGAGTACTGTATGTGACAAACTCTCTCTCTCTCTCAAACACACACAAACACACACACACACACATGTTTGTTTTTGTGTAAAGTGGGTTCATCCCATAGGCGTAATGGTTTTTATACTGTACAAACTGTATATTCTATCGCCCTTCACCAACCCTACACCTAACCCTAACCCTCACAGGAAACTTTGTGCATTTTTACTTTCTCAAAAAAACTCATTCTGTATGATTTATAAGCGTTTTGAAAAATGGGGACATGGGTTATGTCCTCATAAGTCACCCTCTCCTTGTAATACCTGTGTCATACCCATGTCATTACACAGAGTTGTGTCCAGATATGACACAAAAACAAGAGCACACACACACACACACACACACACACACAGTATGGTGTCCATACTGTGTTTGTGTGTGCTGGGAGACTGCTATTAATGCATCATAATTTAGCCGAACTGCATTAAAGCCGCAACCAGTGTTTTGGTGCAAATTTCCATTAAAAAACTATGAAGACAACATTTACATTCTCCATCCAGTCTTTCCTCCATTATTCTTTATCTGCCTGGCTGATATCAGTGAACAGTTATGTAGGTCACCGATGTTAAACTTCAGAATAATGGGAGACGCACTTACACAATCCAGCCAGATAAAGCATGATTAATATGCATTCATCTGCCTGTTTTGTCACTATATGTGTGCGAAAGTGATAATGCTCATTTAAAATCTACAGATGTTTTTGATTAAGCTGCTATCCTCTACCACTTGTAATTTTATGCTGATTTATTCCATAATATTTGCATTTTTAAAGCAAAACCTTTATAATTAATACAAGTAATAATTTCCAAAATAATATGCATTGAAAGTTCTGTGTTGTCACATGTGCATATTAATAAAGCAATATTATAAAAGCAAGAGTCCATTTCTTAAAATCATCATGACTGTGTTTTGGCTTTAGGTAATCAGAACCCTGATGAAATTGAGGGTTTTCCTGTCTGATATTGCTATGATATAACAGTTCAATAAACAATAACTGGTGTTTTTGAATGAACTGGTTAAGTGAATGATTCAAAGACTCACTCTGATGATGAACAGTTTGACTCACTCTTTTTCACAAACACTGTTATTGGTGTTAATAGTTATCTGAACCTTTCCATTCTGCCAATTCTGCCATTCTGTTATTTAAAGTGGAAGAGGGCTCTTTAGATATAATCTTCAAATAAATAGTTCTTCTATGTAATCACTTAAAAAAAAAACACTTTTGAACCCCATTTTAAGATTGAATGTAGCAATGTTTTGAACTAATCAGTTGACTGAATAATTCAATGACTCACTCTTAAAGACTTGTTGTCACCTACTGGCGAAACTATGTACCGTGCAGAAAGTGGCATTCTGGACCAATCAGATTTAAGAACCGGAACTAATCGTGTGAGAATAACTTGCAATGTGAAGTGAAGTGTAGCCAAGTATGGAGACCCATACTCAGAATTTGTGCTCTGCATTTAACAGATTGCACACACACAGCAGTGAACACACACCTGGAGCAGGCAGTCACATTACTCCAGGGAGCAGTTGGGGGTTCGGTACCTTGATCAAGGGTCTCACCTCAGTTGTGATATTGAAGATGGAAGGCTGATTATTCACTCCCCCCCACAAATAATTACTGCTGGACCAGAGACTCGAACCCACAACCTTCAGGTTACAAGTCAGACTCTCTAATCATTAGGCCATGACTGTCCCTAATTGCTGCAGGTTAACATAACTCACCTTCGGAATTACATAATGTTTACATACATCTATCATACAGTTACTGCATCTCATCACATTCATATGCATGCAACTCAATTCATATGCAGCATTAAAGTATTATGTATGCACACCTTCATATACAAATACAATATGCTACATGCACATGTACAGCAATAACTGCACAGTGATTCTTTCCTCCTTTCTTACTTGCCTTCTTTCTTATTTATTCAGCTAGCTCACTTTATTTTTGTCTGTGCTGTCAGAGTGTGCATGGTATCTCTCCTGGCCTTTTTGCTCAGACTTCATTAAATCTGCAAGCTGTATTTGCATAAGCGGCACCAAGTCTCAACACCTACATCCCAGGGTGACGTGTCATTTCCTGGTGTGTGTGAATGAGAGAAAGACAGTGCGGTAGCAGTGCCTGACAACATATGCTTGAAGCTTTGTTCACCTGTTTGTATTTTGCCAGATTCATACTGATTCATAGTAGCCCAACAATCCCAGATGCTTTAGAAGTGAGCTGCGCCTATCATTATTCTGCAACGCTCCGCTGAATTTTCAAACTCACAGTCTTGTTATTGCATGGGGGGGATTTCTGCTTGTAGTGAGCTTCAGTATGAGTACAGTATGTGCAACTCTGAGTGTGCATTTATTGATAACATGTATTACGATATCAGCATGCATTTACACAACCTACCTATGCATCATTTAACTTTCAAATATGCCTCTCTCTCTGTGCTGCGGTTGTGGTTAGTATTAATGATTTTTATTTTTGGCTAATTTCTCTAATCTCTTAATGACATGCGCAAACGTTCTCAAGATTTCTTCAAAGCTAAATGGCATGTGCATTGAACAGATTTGGTAATTTGATTTGACAAATAAAAATCCCATTTTGTTGTCAGAAAGGGAAGGACAGAGAGACGTGGTGCACAGAGAGCATATGTTTTGTCTCAAGGCATAAAGGTCAGAAAATATATATAAGGCTGATTATGTTGTTTTCCTGGATATCAGTATTGGTGGAGGAAAAATGAATAAATCATGTTATTTGTGGCACAACAAGCTATTAGTTTTCACTAGCTTGCAGCCTCTGAAATCAGAGCACAGAGAAAAAATCTTTTTGACATTTTTAATTATTGAATGTAATACTGACACATGTACTCAATAGAAGTTACCAGGCTGGATAAGAAAGAAAAGAAGAAAAAAAAACCTTGATAATAAAACTGATAACCTTTAAACTTGATTCTTCTTGTTTTCAGAAATAACACTTTGATCTTTTACACTTAAACATTTTCTTGAATATACTGGTACATTTATTCTTTTATTTCAGACTGTGGGTTTGAAAAGCTTTAATTTAGAAACAAACAATATACAGAAGACAAGTCCATTAAAGGTCCAGATTGATCTTACATGTTTAAATGCTGTTTAAAGGATTCCAAAGAAATCATCAGGCTTTCTTATAAGGTAGAACAGGAATGATTATGGAATTGTCGGAAGAACTGAAGGGCAAGGAAGGAGAGCATGTTGATGAAAAGCTTAAACTCCATTGCGCTGCACTGGTCTAGATGATCCAAACTTCTGTAAAAAAAAAAAACAACTACAACAACTGCATACGTACATTGAGACCCCCAGCGAACACATTCCAGAGGTTATGGATCCACACCCAGAAGATCGAGCGTCCGGAAGGTCCATTGAGGAGGACACATCAAACTCCAGGACGGTCCTAATGTTTATGTGGATATATTTCTGGAGATCAGTCTGCTCCTTGGATATTCTGATTGCAAATAATCTTTGACTAATACTGATCGGTCCGGTTAGCTGAAGCTGAATGCTGTCTCTAGTTAGTCTTCACTTTCAGCACTTTTGTCCGCAGTGAGTTGTGTCTGCTTGGAGTGTAGAACTATCGGGTCACCTGAAATAGAGAACAAGGAAGAGTTTAGATTTGACACTTTGGTGTTTTGCCATTAGACACATCTACACCTGTGTTTACCAGCACATCTGACTGCAGTAACCCCGAAATATGAATCATTATGAACTATATGGGCCCATTTTGGAAAAAATCTGTCTGGTTCTCCAACTCTGTTTTCATTAATGCTTGACATTTATCTGCACAGACTTCTTGTCCTGGCCGCTGATGGACATGGCCTTCTAGAGCTGCGCCTGAAACAGTTGGCGCCAAAGCAAACTCATTGATTTAGAATTTGGCACCATGCCTTCCAAGTTGGCACAGAGGGACAACTGAAGAGTGGCATGGCATGATGCCCAATACTTGATCCACCCTCTCAGTCTTCCTCTTTCCTCTTCCCGGTGTCTCTTTCAGTTTTGGCAAGGTTTATATTGCAAGAGGTGTGCTGGCATAGATTGAACAGTTGCCATGCTAATCATTCTTTATAAGATTCATTATGATCCATAGCTGATCAAAGCAGCTCTTAATTTCTCCTCTCTTATATTTGTACAAACCTGCATTGTAGGTCCTTGGAGTATATAAGATCTCCAGCCTCTTTCCCTTGTTTCCACTTTCTTTTAATGTGATGTATCATTTGCATGTACTGTAATTTCCTTATTTATCTTGGTTAAAAGTTTTGATCAGCATGTGGTCCAGTACTGAATACAAACTTAGAGAAGTGAGATCGCTTTAAAACATTTCAGATTGAGTTAAAGAGCCGAAGGTTCAGTGCTGTAGGTCTCATTCTTAGTGTGTAATGAGAATTAATGTGTTTGTGTGGGTTTATGTAGCTATACTTTTATAGGACCTGATAATACCTCTGGGGATGCTCTCAAAGGTAAAAAATATTAATAAAGTGAATCAAATAATTTTTTTTTCATATAAAAAGACAATGTACATGCTGTAATATAACTCTTAAGACGATTTGAGTGCCATCATAAGGCTATATGGTATTTTGGGTGGTTTTCAGTGTGTTATTATGCTGGTGTTAGGGTGTTCTGGGTGTTTGTTGCAACATTAGCTGGTTGTTTACAGGTTCGAGCCAAAAGACAGGTCTTTATGATTATTTTTTCACAGATTGTTAACAGGCACTAGTAACAATAAGCTTTGGGTCAGATTGTGTCTACATTGTGGGAACAAAATTTCCCTACAGTGAGACAGAGATAGAATGAAACACAGAGGAGTGTGTGTGTGCATGGTCCAAAGTAGAAGTGTGTGTACAGTTGTTTGTTCCAACTGTTCCATGGGCCTTTTTTCATTCATATGAAAATTTCACTACATCTAAATAAACATAACACTCGTTCAGAAACACTTCATCACACAGATGAAGGTTCAGATTAATTCACTGTGATGAAAAATAGATCAGTGTTATGTGCGCATTTTATGTTATGAGAGGTATGATGGCACAGAATAGCTTATCAGTCATTGATCAAACCAGACGCTTTCTTCTCCTTCTCTCCTGCTCTCCTCTATTTTTATTTAATGGAATTCTTTAAAAAATAATTAAAATCTCCCTGACTCTCATTTTTACAGTAATACATGGAACTCTACAGAAAAGTCTCCATGTACTGTTCTCTACAATAAAAAAATGTTTCAATATTCATAACTTCAGTGTATGGAAAATACACATTCTATCGGTTAATATTGTATTAATAATAATATATGTAGTTGAGTGTGCATAATTTGATTGTAAGTATATGTATATATATATATATATATATATATATATATATATATATATATAAACCATGTATTTTTGGTTACAAAGTAAAAACTATTTTCAAATTATTTCCCTCAAATTTTCCACTTGGTAAGAGTTCATTTTGTACCCTGCTCTCCAGCGACTAGAGATCAGAATGCATATTGACATCAAGTCTTCTGGTCACTTCATATTTACTGCTTTGTTCTGCCATTGGATTTTTTCTTTCTGTTGAGAACAGTCTCAGTCAGTCACTTCACATCTGTCACTCATAACCTAAGCTCTTGTGTGTTTGTTGCTGTGCTTGTCTCTCTCTTTCTCTGTCTCTGTCTCTCAAAATTCAAGATGTTTTATTGGCAGGATAAAAAGGAGTAGTCTCTGTGTCTCTGTTTTGTTCTTCTTTTCCCTAAATCAGGCTGTATTGTGTTTGATGTCAGTTCCAACAAACTCCAGGCTCCACTTGAACTCCTAAGGTACGGTACGGAGCGTATTCACAACAACAGGAATTAGGTCACTGAGGGAAAGAGAGACAGGTTTTGTTCCAAAATCTAGTGTGCTGCCTATCTAGACCATATTTTAAATACTAATAGACATGTTTAGCCACATTCTAAGGTAGCATTGCTTGTGTATACAGTATATATACTGTTTTATATATATGTGTGTTTTATATATATATATAACACACACACACACAAACAAGCCCATTGGAAAAAAATTTTACATAATGAACACATTTAGATAATTGTTATAATTATAGTAAATTATGAAAAAAACAAAACATAAATTAAACCAATATACTAAATACTATTTTAACTAATATTTCTGTGTGTTGTGTTTTATGCTGGAGTATTGCACTTTCTGCATATTGTCATTTAGAAATGAGAGTATGAATAACCCTGACTTTGAACTTTGAACGTTACAGCATCCAACAGGCCAATAGGACAGTATTTTTGCTTTGAGGTGTGTGTGCATGTGTTGTGTGCGTATGTGTGTATGTGTACGTGTGTGTGTGGACGTGTACACTAACCTTGGTGGTCTTCACCTTGTTTCCTGTGCTGCAGCTCCAGCCTGTAAGGTCGGGCAGGACTTTACACTCCTCACCATCCACACACGGCTGCATCTGACACCACCACTTCTGAGCTACTATAGATGCTGAACACACATCACAGGAAACATGAACACGTAGACTAAGGTTAGTACAAACAGACATTCTCACTTCCTATAAGTATATGGTTCATATCATGGAATGGGGGAAAACAAATCAGACAAAATGTTGATGTGTTCCTGGATGGGTGTAGCACCTACAAATCTGCCTATATTTTTGAAGAGGCTAGCCATGAGAAATGTATAGGCACCAAATCATTTCAGTGCAGATTGTCTTTTCACAATGTAGTGCAGGCTTTGCAACAAGATATTTTAGCCAATCGAAAAAGAGGTCATTAAAGGTCATAGCAAAAGCAGCCTGTTAATTTAATTTATAGGGTTGGATAAAGGGTAGAAAATTTGCATGAATAACTAAATTCCTAGTGCTATCGATTTAACTTGTTAATTTAGTGCACATAATTTTTTAATCATGCTCCCTGACATATGCACTTCTAAAGGCAACATGCTTCGCAAATCATGCTTATCGAGAGTATGGCAGTACAGAATAAGTACAGTATCTGTGTTTATGTCAAAAACAGCTGGATGGAGTGCAACTGAATCCAGAGGTGCATTTTTGAAAGTTGAACTGACTTGACATGGCATCTTAAAAATGTGATAATTATTATGCAAGATGTGACACGTCAAACCAAAAGAGTCCATCTTTTAACCATCAGTAATTAATGTAATTACTGTAATTAATTCCATTAAAATTTAAGTCCTATGAAGTAAGAGTGTTTTAGTTTTAGGTTAAATTTGTAAGTGGACTCTAGGGAAAGAAATAAAATGGTAAAATATGACATGACCTCTTTAAAAACAGAGGATCGTGGATCAGCTCGGAAGCAAGAAAAGGGTAAACAGACGAGGAGCTATTTGAGCTTATACAGAGAGAAAGAAAGAAGCATGAGATAGGGTGAAACATAGCTTATTTGACATTTTCTCTAACGCAAAACGCTGTGTGTAGAGACACTTGGGCTATTTTTTCCTGAGTTTACAGTCAGGCAAAATAAGATAACGATCGATTTCTCTGTCAAGTGGACAGTGTTGACACAATATTAAATCAAATAGCCATACAACTGAGTGAGACAAAGAGACCCAAAGTCAGTGAATGAGAGAAATAGGGAGAGGGCAAAAGAGTGAAAAATCCAGGACACAATTTCTCATTTAACTCTTTAATCTTGTATACATAAAGGTGCATTTTCAAAACAATCCGGTTAATCCAGACACTAAATGCATGGAAATAGTGAAGCGCAATGAGTTTTTAAATTAAGTCATTATCATTATTTTCCGCACAAACGCTTTAAGTGAATTAAGCTAATATTAAAAACTCAGCACTATTTGCCTGAATAGAGTTGAAGATTGATTTTACCATCCACACAGGAGGGTGCAGCCCTTGTTGTTCCAGCGACTTGTCCTGGGAAGCAGGAACACTTAACCGTCTGTGATCGCTCTTCAATCTTATTTCTGTTACAGCAGCGGTGGGCTGCAATCACCTCACATGTGCCAGCCTTCACGTGCACTGCAACAAAACATACACACACATTTCATAAGAACATTTGTCTCTGAATGACATTGCAGTCAGCATCTCATTTACACAGGCACATCTGCAGTCAGTCCTTTCAGTAATTGAAACAAATTGAAAAGTGTAAAACCTGATAGCTATTTATTTTTATTTGTTTTTCTAATACAGAAAACATACAAGCTTTGCCCAGTTTTTTGAGAATTTTAATTAAAACTCTGAGGGTCACACAGATGAGAAAAAGACATAACCAAAAAATTAATAACAGAACCGCTCTGGGTGCCTGACGGCTACTTGCTAGGGCGTACAAATGATTGAAAATCTAGCAGAGATCTTCACCATCTCACTATCTCAATATCACAGGAATGGAAAAGTGTTTTTTCTTTCCGAGTGTTTGAAATTTGTAGACATGCCTTTGAAACCTTAAAACTGAAACTGCAAGACAGAAAATAACACAGAGTTCTATTAGAGAAAAATGCCAATAATAAAGTAAAAAACAAATGAATTAATTTTTTCAAACCACACATCAATCCTTGATCTTTCTCAATCCACCCACTTTGTCTGAAGCATTCAAAACATTTTATTGTGGATAAGTACGGCTTAGTGGGTTTCACCTACAAACACCAGAGGCTTCAGCTGAAATTTAGTCTGAGCTTTTGAAAATGACCCTTAATGTCTGGAGCAGGTTTTAGCATCAGCCCAAACTGGCATAAAAGTAAAGGCCTATTTAAAACAATAATGACATTTTAAACAAAACATTAGATCTCTATGAACTCTCTTCACACTGATCCTCTCTCTCTCTCTCACACACACACACACACACAACGCAATACTCTACAAGGCGCAAAACTCCACATTTGAACAGTCAATAGCAAATACCTTAACTATTAAGAAAACATACTTACAGTAGCTGATTCAGAATAAGCGCCAGATTGTCATAGCAAAGTCGGAATTTAATTTTTTTTTTTTTTTTTTTTTGCTGTCCATAAAATGCATTAAACATATTCGAAAATCTGGCTTGTGCTGTTCAGTTGTAAATAAATCTTAACCAATGATTCCTCATTGCATTTACTTTCGGAAGGCCAAATAAAGTGCTTTTGCTTTCGCACAGAAACACAGCATCTCCCTGACATGGCTGCATCAACACTACTGTGCTTCCTGAAAAAATAAATAAATACAGTAAATACAGTTATATTATTTCAAGATATATTATATAAAATGAATTGGACTTGGTGTGAATAGTTTCAGCACACATTGTTTTCTATACTTTTGTGTCATTTAATTGCATCAGAGCCTGTGTGAATAAACCTGGACTGGGAACAGAGCATGAGGAAAAGGCTAAGCAATGGAACCACTGTGTTGTAAAGGACTAAGACGAACCAACCGACATGATCAAATGTTACAACAGTGTTTGATTGAAAGGAACTTTAGCTAGTTGGAAGAGGAAATACTTGTGAGTGTTGGAATGAAATATCCTTCGGAACAGAGCATGTTTTATGTTGGTTTTGGAGTGCTTCTGTCCTTCAGTGGATGGGCAGTGCAGGGTGAAATAGTCAATCAGTTCAGTCTCTGCACACATTACATCACATCAAATTAATCCATCCTGACCAGTCATTATGGGGGCTGACTGGTCAGCAGCCTGTGCTCTGTATGTGTGTGTGTGTGTGTGTGTGCGAAATGTGAAAATGTCAGCCGTCCTGAGAGATCAGCCTCTCAGCTGAGAAATGATTCTTTCAACCATATTCTTTCTCATCATGCATCTCACTAACTGCAGTGACAGGGTATTTTATTTCTGTGGTCTCAACATGACAGGATTCCACAATATGGCCCCAGAAGATGTGACCGGAGGCGTTGTTCTCACACACACACACACACACACACACACACACACACACACACTGTCATACAGCGCCCAAGAGTAGTTCTGATCAGGGGATCTGGAAGTGTGTGTTTGTCCTTGGGGAGTTATGTTTCTTTATTCTTTCTTTTTCTTCATTTTTCAACTCCCACGTTTTCCTTCCTTTCCCTCTCTCATACCGGGTTTTAATTTCTTTCTTTCAATTTTGTATTTGACAGTTCCCTATATTTATAAATCTATCTATCTATCTATCTATCTATCTATCTATCTATCTATCTATCTATCTATCTATCTATCTATCTATCTATCTATCTATCTATCTATCTATCTACTAATTTATAGACAGATAAACATTTAATATTTCATTAATAAATATGGCACATTTTAAATATGTAATTAATATTTGTTATTTTTTCCTCTTTTAGTTTTGAATCAGTTTTCCAGTGAGAACGAGATGTTCTCTCAGTTTCTGTGTGGTTTCCCCTCTGCTTGTTTTAATACCAGCTTATCAAACTCTGCTGATTGAAATGTCAAGATGTAAATATTGTGAGTGTTGGATCCTCTCAGTAGAGTGAATAATATCACTCAGTCATTACAGACGGAAAACCTTCAATCTGTGAGAGATACATTGCACAGCTCAGAGGGAGTGTCGCCCAAATCAGCTGTAAATGCCAAATTCAAATATCTTATGTTATCGAAATGAGAGGGCGATGACTTTCCTGTATCGTGGGACCACAAGACGGCATGGAGACAGGCTTGATGCATCAGAAATCATAAGGATGGAAGGAAAAAAGATTTGTATTCTGCACCTTACCTGCCACAAGAGATGCTGTTAATTGCTCAGTATGTTAATGATATCTTCATGGTGTTTGCAGGGTTTACCAAGACAGCTCACTTAGTCTCCAGAAACTCTCTGTCTTGGGCTCTCATGCATCAGTGCTCTGGTTTCGAGATCTCTAGGTTTATATCCTTCCCAAAGCTATCATCACAGTGAACCCTTCTTATTACATGGATTTGCAAGACTTGCAGTTTCTTGATGGACAGACTTATCAGAGTTGGACAAAATTCTACATTTCAACACAATGACAAAAATACAGGAATTTCACTAGCTCATATTGTCCCATAAGTTATTATTCATTAACTCTATTGACTTCCTGATATTGAATTATTAACATCAAAGTGTCCACCACCTTGTTTTCAAACAACTTTATAATAATAAATATGCACTGTACTTCTATCCCTCACAGTCACGTTTTCATTCCTGTCAAAAATGTTGTATGATGCTACTCTGACTGAGGTCTATTAAAGTTGATTGCAAATTTGGGAATTACAGTTTAAAAGGCTTTCTTATTTAAATTCTGAATGACATCACAACAGATTACTGTGATTGCAAGTGGTCATTGTAATGATGATGATGATGATGATGATGATGATGATACGATTTTGATATGCCAACACAAAACACAGATTTCAAGAGCCAGTTTATATGTAAATTTATACAATCCCACACTGATATATCAAAAAGTTTCTTGTTCAAAGAGCTCAAATGTCTGTAGGGAAACTGACAGTTTGAGACATTACGTCTCTGAAGGCACATCCCCTGTGGCGTAGCTTTAAAATCAGCTTTTTAGAAGAAGAACCCTAAAATGCATAAACATATTCATGTACACATGCACAAAGATGAGTTAAACAGTTTTACAAACATGGGCACATATGCTTTTAGGAGGTTCACACAAAGCCAGCACAGACAGGATGACATATACATCAATAATTGACTTAAAAATAATAATAATAAAGAAAGAAAGTGTTTAATTATAAAGTGTTTTAAAGTGTGTAATGATTAAACGTGTTGGGATCAGTACACAAATCCAGGTAGAGCACACCTGAATCAAGGTCTTTACATCTGAAAAACCTGTGTGATACTGCAGGGCTAGATCTAAACTCTGGAGGAAGGGAGAAAGGTTTTCACGAGATTGACAATATCTCTATATCAAATAATATCTCATATCCTACAGAAGAGAGATAGAGGGTGAAAGGAAGATGGAATAAAAAAATATAAGAGATATTCTACTACAGAGACGTGTAGAAAGACGACGACAAAGCTATTGTTGAAGTTACTGTGTTAGACTAGAAGGTCTTAAGCTTTCATTTTGTAATCGATCTTTTGGATGGCTTTAATACAGTATATTACTGAATTCACTGTGCTTGTGTGTGTAGTAGTAGTTATGCACTCAATTGTTTATTCCCTGCACTGCAAAACACTGTAAGCTGATTCCTGGCAGGTATTATAAAACAACACATACACATGTGCTCATATACCATTAACGTGTTTGACTGTTCATAAGACCAGATGTATAAAGAGATGCATTGCTAAAGGTAATGGGTTTTTCTCGCTCCATCTGTAGGTTTGAAGGCACATTCAAATTGAAAATATTTCTCAGAAATAGAGACATACACATGAGAAAACTACCGCACTGAGGCAGTGAGAAATAATGTCTTAACAAGTGCTGGAAATGTAAGGGTGCAAGGCCATGTCTTGTGTTTTGGACATGTTCTTTTCGGCTGTATCTCCTTCTTATATTTTTCATTTTACATCTAATCAATACTTTCAGATTTTGCCACGGTTTAGGGTTTTGGATTCTTGTATATATGGGTGGCTTTTATGTGAGTTGATTTTTAATAAACCTTACAGATTTCAACTATTGCATTTTTTTGTTATATGAAGGCTACATCAAACTAAAAAATCTAAACAATGAATAAATAATAAAAACTGAAAAATTATAAACTATATTTCAATATGTGTTATTAATTTATCAAGTTAATGTACAACACTTGCTTACCAAGGAGACAGCAGTGTCCCTGAAGAGCATGCAGGAGGCAAAAAACTTATATATAAGTATATATATATACATATATATATATATATATATATATATATATATATATATATATATATATATATATATATATATATATATTGTATCTGAAAAGTGTTTAAAATTCAATTTCCACACAGAATATTAATAAACAATATGAATCATTTTAAATGTGGTGGAAAAGCAATTAGTTTGTCCAAAGCTGTAGAAACACCATGGTACACTTGAACATACTCCCGCAAAAGCCTCAAAAGGCATAATTAATTTACCAAAAAGTGTTTGTTCATTGCAACAATGTTACTCTAGACACATTTAAACCTCATTTCAGATGATTCTGTAAAGCAGAATTTCTTTGCACTCTGTGACTGCCTAAGTGTATTAGTAGTAGTTACTACTGTACCTTGTGGACAGGTAAGTGTACTAACAGCTAATACCGGTGCTGTATTATGTATGTTGAGCACAGCAATTGCACAGACTTATGTCATAAATAGTGTAACTAAAAATATCTCCCCATATTGCACAAGCATATTCTGCATCATTCAAACATGCAATCCTATACATAATTTAAACATGTTATGCAAACCGATGATTGCAGAGGCTGGAAGGAGTATGTGATGTGTGGTGTTTGTGGTTTTGTGTGTATTATTCTGGTGTGTTGAGGGAGTGTGCGATGTCCAGAAATAGCAGTCTAGGTTACATATAATATAATATAATATAATATAATATAATATAATATAATATAATATAATATAATATAATATAATATAATATAATATAATTGTTGTTTATTATATGCTTTGATTAGTCGAGTTGGACTGAAAGGTGAGTCTGATGACATCTGATCTCCTCTAAAGATCCAGTCCTGTAAACATCCCTGGGGACATATTGGACTTTTTACAAGCAGATCTTTCCTTCAGCTTTTTGAGGGGGAGTTTCATGACATGGCTATTAAAGTCTGTGTCATTTTATGGCAATTTCAATCAGGCTCTATTTCAGAGGACAATTCTGAGCTCGACCACACAGCAGAGTTCACCAGATCCCCACACACATCATAATTCATATAGAATAGAGATCTTTTACCATCTGACACACACATACAGATACAGTATATAAGAAAGAGGGAATCAAGTTATCAGTTGACACACAAAGTCAGTAACCTGCAAATCTTAAGAGATATTGTACAAAGACAAATGAAAAACGACTACAATCATTTTCAGGTCGATGCTGATGACGCTAGATTGATGTCTTGATGTAATGATGATTTTGGTAGGGTTTGTTCCATAAAATGTGTGTGTGTGTGTGTGTGTGCTCTTGTTTTTTTGACATATCAGGACACAACTCTGTATAATGACATGGGTATGACACAGGTATTACAAGGAGTTATGAGGACATAATCCATGTCCCGATTTTTCAAAGCATTTATAAACCATGCAGAATGATTTTTTTTTTTTTTTTTTTTGAGAAAGTAAAACTGCACAAAGTTTCCTTTGAGGGTTAGATTTAGGAGAAGGGTTGGTGTAGGGCGATAGAATATACAGTTTGTAAAGTATAAAAACCATTACGCCTATGGGATGTCCCCATTTTTTTTACAAAAACAAACGTGTGTATGCGTGTGCGTGTGTGTGTGTGTGTGTGTGTGTGTGTGTGCACCTCATTATCTATGTGCCTGCTTTACTGCAGTCTGCACGAGTGGAGGCGTGTGTTTAAAACAAAGGCTAGATGGATTGGGAATATGGGCATCCCATTAAAAACCCTTTTAACCCGCTCTCTAGTGTCATCCACTACAATACTCTGCTCTGATGTAACAGCTACAGCTTTCTCCACATGGACCACCAGAGTGGTTTGATCTCTTTCTTTTATTATCATTTTTTAGACAGTGAGACACAAGATTGCAATTTCTCCAACCCTTTTATACAAATCTGTGATGTTTAATTACAAATAATACTGCAGAAACAACAAAAATACAGTTTTTCATTAATGTTAAGAAAACAAAACAATTATCATCTAAGTTCTCACTACACACACACACACACACACAATAAAATCTATTATTATTTTAAATACATGAAATATGCCAAAGTGAACAAGCAAGCACCCTGAAATATAAAAATGCTGCTACTAACTGATCTTTTTTAACATCATTAACTACAGTTATAATTGAATCTGAACCATAATCTTTAATAAACAACACATTAATCACACCAAAGTGTACTGCCTCCATGCAGTTTGTGGAAGTGTATGTGCAAGTGTGTATTTTGGCCATCACGGCAGCCACTTCTGAATGCCCCATTAACCAAGAAAGGGTGAGTGATCTCTGGTTTATAATCTCTGGGAGGGGTTGATCTCAGGCTATCATCCAATCACAGTCTGCACTTGTGCAGTGATTATATTCATTAGCAAGATGATTATGAAGCTTTGATGAGAGAAAACGCCCTGCTGCTCCGGAGCAATGCAGACACCTGGAGCAGTTGCACTACTGAGAGGGATAATGGAATTACACCTGCACCAGTGCACTTTCTCTTTCTCTCTCCCTCTCTCTTGCATTCTCTTTAGTCATTAAGAGATTGTCTTTCTATTAAAGTACAAGCCAATTGCTCTTTTGTTGTAGTGTCTATTGGAGCATGTATAAACCCGATTAAAGCAGGATGGTTCTTATGAATCCTAGTGTCCCTAATGAGTTCCACAGGTATAATAGCTCTGTTCCAACACTTAGTGAGCTGCCTATCTAGACGGCATTTTAAGGACGCTGACACCAAAGGATTTTCCAAAAGACATGTTCTTTTTAAGATGACATGTTTTAGCCAAATAGTAAGGAAACAGTCAATGTATCTTTCAGAGAAATTACAATCCCAGAATGGACTGCCATGCATCTATAAAAAATAAAAAATAAATACATTTCAACAATGGTGGAGGAGGTTGAGAGAAGTGTTGCCCATCTTGAAAATGAAAACTATTAAACATTGATTTTATTAACTGAAAAGAGTTCATATTCAAATAATAGACAAAAAACTAATGAAAATTAGCAATGTTGCAACTAAAAAAAAAAGGTCAATAAAGTAATCAATAACAAATTATATAATAAAATAATTTCACACTGAAGTACCAAAAATAGGTTTGAAATAAGTAGAAGTATTAAATAATAACAAAAAATAATAATAATGAAAAATATACTAATAAAAATGACATGCATATTTACTTAAACTTGAAACATAGAAATTATACAATGAAAGCTCATTCAAAATATGAGTAAATACTAAAGTAGTATATAAAGTAAATAATACTAAAATATCAATGTATACTGCAGCAGTTGTTACTGTTTACTGTTTTCCCTAAGCAGATTTCTGTCATGTGTTATTATGCGTCACTTTTGGAAATCTGTAAATAGGAGCAATAATGACCTCTCTTGCACAGAAATTAAGCGTTTAGACATGCTGCTCCCAGAATGTGTCACAAATACACAGACAGATGGCGAGAATGAGCTACAGTATTAATGACATCACTTCCTGTGCAGATATAATGAAGCATCATTAAATATCAAAATATTGCAAAACAGTCTCTTTTGGCTCCCACTCACACACACACACACACACACACACACACACACACACACACTAACTCTCTCTCTCTCTCTCTGCCCAAAAAGTGTATGTAATATTAAAGTCGGATTACAGCAAAAAGCGGATTAGTATTTTAGTAGCATTTGTGTTTAATTTTAATGTTTTATATTAAAGGACTAGCAAATACAAACCCAGTTTAAGCATATTTCTCTCACACATTTCAGATCTCTGCCATGTCAGGGATATTTATTCTCACTTCTGATCTGGTTTGTGTCTTGTCTCCTTCCAGCTGTGTGTTGCTGACTGCGAGAGGTCTGCGTGTGGCGTTGCAGGTGGAAAGATCTGCTCTACCCCCCTCTAATCTGCTAATCCTGTTAAAACATGCTGTCCTCAGCATACACTGTCTATGGGAAAGTGGGGTGTTAGATTATTTAAGCCCCCTGTAGCAGGAGACAGGAGATCATCCCTACCTGATAACTGTGAAATGGAGAGGTTCATGTAAAATGACGGCTGAGCGCAATATCTGCCCAGTAAGCACTTTGTCCAATTTTCCCCCTCTAATCTCTCACTTTCCATCTCCATCAGGGCATCAGCAGCATTGACATTAATTATAAGACAATCGAATAGAGGTAAAAAGTGCCATCCATCAAAGACAGACACACTGAAAGAGTGAGACTTACTGAGAGTGTTAGACACACCAAGGATAACACACTTAAATCCCACACTGAGATTTTCATTGACTGAGAAAAGAGACAAGGACGAGAAGTCTCATAGAGTATATTGGGACCACAATTTTGGCTTCACTACAACACAGCCTCAGTATGTATACTAAATCTTAAAGTCATGAAATCAAAATTCACCATATCAATTTTCTAAATGTGGGTTATTGATCTTATTGTGAACAATTTATCCATACTAAAATTTTTAGCCTAATAATTATAATAATCAGAATATCAACTGGACCTTCCAGTCAAATTAGAGACTTCTCTCTGGTGATGTACAGTACAAGTATACTAGACTTCTCCAATCATTTAGTCAGTTTAAGCTCCACCCCTTTTCTTATAATCGACTGCAAACATATATGCTTTCAGATCTGGCTTCATCCAACGAACAACCAATGGATAGAAAGAAGTCCCTGCCCTACAGTTTTTTTCCTCGTTTCTTTCTTTTTTTTCTTTTCTTTTTTGATAATCCATTTCATTCAGATGTACATCACAATTCTGAACAAATGATCTGTCGCTACATTCATTTCACTGTGAAAAATAACTTGCCTCAGGTACTGTATGATGGTGATAGATTTAATAATTCAATATCAATAATTCAACAGAAAACAGTGTAGAAATGCTGGCTTCAGTACTTTATTTTAGTAACATGTACCAGAAAATGTGTGCACTTACTGTAGAAAAAGTGAGTGCACTACTTGAAAAATAGAATCTCCCCAAAAAAAATAAATAAATAAATGATTGGATCAATACATTTACATGCTTCATGTCACATTGCCTGAACCAAAATGCTGATACATACCAATTCTGCAGTATTGTTTTATTCTACTCTATGCCATGCAACCCTACACATATTGGGGATTTTTTATTTTATTTTGTTGTTTAAGTCTTGTATAAAGAATGCAGATAGGCTATGGCTGTTTGAAATATTTTGAAATGTCAGGGAGAGGCCTATGGGAATAAACGAGAAGAGAAACATGGGCAGACATGAGCATCACACGACCAGTCTGCTGTGGTCAGGCCTCTTCCAATAATCCAGAGGTTAGCGTTCCTTCCTTCTCAGGCTGACCCACATTTACACACCTCAGTCAAACTCCCAGTGCAAACAGCCAACTCTCAAACAAATATTCTCTCATACACTTCAGACCCTTGAGAGAGACAAAGGGAGGGGTAAAGAGTAAAAAAAAAAAAAGTGACATTTTTAACGACTGTCCAATCCTGTTAAAGCCGAAGATGTTATTCTTTGGCTCCAATTTGAGAAGAACGAAACCTTTCCCCTTTCCTGTCATCCTCTGCTTCTGTGTTTCTTCCTTCCCTCCGCATTCATCTCTTCCTCATTTCCGTCTTGTCATCCAGAGTCTCATCAAATGTCAGAGGACAGCATGCGGTCCCAGAGTGCTGGCTCCATCAGCATCTTGAAATACATACTTGTGGTGTGAACGATCTCCCTCAGGTCCTGTGGAGGGGGTCAGCACATTTATACAGAACCCTGATGAGACCACCTAGTGAGAATGTGACGGGAAATGTCCCAGGAGACGCCCCTCTCTCTCGCTCTCTCCTTTTCTCGTATTTTAAACTGCCCTTGTCAGTTAAACAAAGATTTTCAGAAAGCCTTTCACAACCGTGTATGTATAATGTGAGAGCAGGCTGCTTTTATTTGATATGAAGGATAGTTCATCCAAAGTGACAATTCTGTCATAAAGAATGAAACACAAAAGAAGATATTTTGGAGAATGTTTGAGCTGTTTTTGTTCAAATAATAAAAATGTCAATGGGGTTCAAAAGTTTCAAACTCCAAAAAGGAGTATATAGGTGATTCAGCCAACTTCTGAAGCAATGTGATCACTAGGTCAATATGGTATGAACGTGATTATATATATATATATAATATTTAAGGCTTTATTCACTTCCAAATGAAATCAAAACACTGATCAAAGCATGTATACACAGAATACATTAAATATGGTCATATGAACATCAAAAGTCAAACATAATAGACGAGTCATGTGGATTAAATTCATGCATCTTAACATTAACGTTTTATTGTTAACTAAAATTATTCCAATTGTTTTTTTGTTTTGAGCAACCGGTGCAATTGCTAAGTGGGTGGGGCTGAAGTGTCTCAACGCATGGATAAACACCTGCTTCCTTGGTGTAGATCGTGTGTGTACTGTACGACTGCAGCTTAAAACAGTGTTGTGTTAACCTGAGAGAGCTGTGCTGTGTCCCAGTTCATGTAAAACTTCTGGTGAGGAGTTAGAACTGGTAGTGGTATTAGGCCGGTATTGTATTGGCGAACAAATCATCATTTATTTAAAGTAACCTGCGAGAGAGGTATTTGGCCCTTTTCTTTCCTTTCATATAGTTTTCTCCTGTTTAATGGTCAGCAAGGGAGGTCAGGCTTTGTATTTTATTTATTGTTTAATTCCAGGGAAGAGGACCTAAAACTCCTCCATTTGTTTATTGTTTTGGCCGTCTGAAACCCTCTCAGCCTAAGTTATTCTTAATTACGACAATGTGTCATCTCAATGTAAAGGAATAAATACTTTTTTCCTTGACTTATTGGTTGTGTGCCGGTGTGTTTGTGGAAGCAGGAGATTGAACTCCATGCGGCACTCTTTTCTTTGGTGTGCGTGCGCGTGACACGTAACAATATTAACAAATACTATAATAGTATGTACATAATCCTAAAATAAATCTTTTTGGTGTCTTGAAGTGTCTTAGATTCCCATTGACATTCATAATGTACTGTATATTTGGAATGACACGATGGTGAGAAAATTATGACAGAATTTTCATTCCTGGGTGAATGATCCTTTTAAGACTGAGGATACTATTTTTCCGTATTCTCTTAAATAGAAGCAACTTTTCAGTACTGTTTCTCTGCACTGTAAGGCCTTAACATTAAAAACATTAACCCATTAGCAGGTTCACAGGAAGGGTATGTTCTGCATAGTTACATAAAAGTTCCCTTTCAACAGCACTCTCAAAATAACACCTCCACATCGTGAGCAGAGGAATCACACCTATCAGCACCTTTTTTTTTTATCCTTTAAGAATAATGTGTCAGCAGCTTTTCTCATGCAGAATTCTGCCTGAACACATGTTTGATTTCACGGTAATCAGGACGCCTGATGGATAGGAAGCTGTTTTTGTTTATGGAGAGTGTGAGCTCGCTGCCATCTGCTCAGAGATTAAACACCATGCTCTGATGGAATACATAAACACCCATCAAGCTCAAAGCAGTCTGCTTATGACACTCATAAATGCCCATTTTAAATCACTTACTCTAGTGTGTTCTTAACACACACTTAGGGAAGCCTCTTTTGACCAATCACAGGCGGCATAATTAATTATGACCAGCAGGCACTTCTTTCTAGAGCAACAGCCTTGCTAGAATTTTAGTCAGCAAATTATAAATAAAAGCACAGAATATACAGTAATGTTGTTTTGAATAATCAAACACTAATGGAGCCCAGAGCCAGTTGCTTAAAAGGGTGCCTCAATCTAAATGAAATTACAAGTGAATGATAATAATTAATGAAAAAAGGGTTGCATAAAAATACTTTAAAGCAGGGATACTTTGCTTAGCAGAGCTAAAAGCTGAAAGTAGCTAATGGAAGTACCCTACATGGCAAACGTAATTGATATATACATATTAAATATAAACACAAATACTAAAAAGCACTCTTTTCATTCTCTGTGTTCTAAAGTTTCTTCTTACAGTACTGCCGACTGAAAAACCACTCCAAGCTTCAGAGTGTGATTCAGATTAAGAATCAATTGTGAATATATTTAGAACATTTTGTAGCCTCTACACCTAGTTTATCAGACAAAACAACTCAAAAGAGTTATTCGTTCAGGAATAAGGAAGTCTAATTTTGATTCTAAACCGTCACTAAAACACTACTGTTCAAGCCTACTACTTTACGTTCAAGCCTAAAAAATAATGTATCACAGTTTCCACACAAAACATTAAGCCACTTAACTCTTTTCAACATCAATAATAAGAAATGTGGACATGTAAAGGATCATGTGACACTGAACAATGAAGTAGGCTATTGCTGCTGAAAATTCAGTATTGCCATCATGGGAATACATTATAATTAAAAAATATATTAAAATTAAACTGTTCATCAAGAAGACTTCTTTCAAAACCAATTTAAAAAAAAAATAAAAAAACCTTGCCAACCCCAAACTTTTGAGTACTGTAAAGCACTGGATATACAGTATGACTATATTGCTGAAATATATGTTTGGAGAAAATGTAACATTTGTCAATGCCTCCCTGTAATGAACTGAATACAATAGCTTTGCTACCAAAGTGACATGATTTTAAAAATAGCGACTAAAGCCCAAAAGTGGTGAAAAAAGATGGTTGAATGAAACTGAATGAGGCTGGGGAGCTTGGGGAGGGTTTGATGGTGCTGTGACCTACATGTTTTATACCACAGATGAAACAGAGCAGCGTGCTTGAAAATTTCACATTTTTAGTTCTCCTTCTGTGTCTCTCACAGGCCATATGGGCATCTCGGACAGGCTGTGTACTGTCACAGGAAGAGATAACACATAACAGAGAATCATGCATGGAGTTCAAGCTAGAACTCAAGCAAAAAGAAGTTACGAGATTGTGAATCAGTTCTTATAATCTGAGCTGTACGACTTCACACACTGAAAACTCATGAAATGGTTAAATAAGCAGGGAGATCTGATGCAGCGGCAACACAACAGCTTTTGAATATAACAGAATGTGTGTGTTTGTGGAGGTGGGTGGGGGACAAATGTATGAGAAAAGTGTTTTCTCTTTATCACTTCATTTGTGAAAATGATCTAAAATGTAAAAACTTGAATGATCTAAAATATGTTTCATACCAGCAAACCCTAAGTGTTAATTTACTTTGTCACCATTCAAATGCTATTTCTAAACATGCAGTATAATCCATAAAAAAGCCTGACTGACTCAAAGATTAGTGTTTGAACTTTACAGGGAATTTGACTGGTTTTTGATATGGTTTTATTGTTGATGTTCAAACAGAAAGAGACAGAGAATATAAGGCAGGCGGCAGACTGGGGATAAAACAAGGTCAGGGATGACAGAAATCATAAAAACCAACCACTTTGGTTCTGGCACATGACAGCACCATCGGTCAGCGAGCTGTGTGACAATGTGACCCTCACACACACTCAAACACACAATGAGTGTTGGGGAAGCAACTTTAAAACTCAAAGCTACTTAACTACAGTCAAGCTGCTCTTAGAAAATAAGTTAACTATGCTACAATCTACAAACAACCAGTGGCTACAATAAAGATATATAAGCTTGCAAAAATCTTCAAACATTACATTTTATCATTTTAATTAGAAAAAAAAAGTTGTTTGTTGCTAGTATATGTCTCACAAAAGTATTTTTGAAAGAATGACTCTCAATTATGGTGACAGTGTTAAACTTTAAGAGATTTACACTTACACTAAATAACTGTAAAACCTGGGTTGTAACTACAAAAACAACAAAAATCTTTACAGCAAAAAACAGCAGTCTAGTTATAGAATATACATGTTATGCTATGCAGTTACAGTACCTCAGTGAGTTTTTCACACTTTACTAACCGTTATGAAAATCAGCGGTTAGCTTAGTATTTTGCTTCACAAAAATGCTACACAATGACTGAAATTGGTGAATTGATTCTTTTTTATGTTCAATCTCCAATTTGCCAATGAACAAATTCACTAAAACAAGTTTTTTGAAACCAGTACTACACATTAAATTAATATATAAAATATTTTATATAAAAAAGCAACTTGAATCATGTACTGTACATAAAACATCATAATTAACCACATCACAACTTTCCAATGCTACTCGTAGACTAAGATGTAGAATGAGTGGAAAACATACTTATGAAAAGTATTTTGCTATACAGGTGTTCAAAGCTACACAGCGATTCTGTGAATTCATTATTGTACACAGTGACTCAAATCAGCTAATTTATTAATTTTTATCAGGTTAATCTCAATTAATTTTCCCATTTATAATTTATAAACTCTTTCCTCTGTGTCCTTATGACACACCTTCCCTGCTGAATTGAACTATTTCTTTTCATAGTTTTGATGTCACTGGTCTCAGTGTCTTGTTTAAGGTGGGTAGGTTTAGGACATGTCAGACAGACAGAGCGAGACTCATGTTTTACAGGGCAGAAGGGCACAGGACACACACACACACACACACACACACACACACATTCAGAGGGCAGGAGATCTCAGGACTGCAGTCATCCACAAGAGCCATGTCTCTTCCTGCGTTTCATCTCATGACACACTCACCTGTCTCTGTCTCTCTTTCCACACTTCTGTATCTTTCTCTTCTTTATGCCCTTCAATAGATCTCTGCAGCATTTCTCCCTCCTTTACTCTCTCTCTCTTTCTTTCTCTCTCCAGGGATATTAGTTTTATTGAGAGGATGAGCCTCATAAAGAATGACCTACGGTAGCAGCACACTTTCTGGCTATATTCCCTGTGTATGTGTGTGTGCAAAACAAATACTTCACTCTCATTTAGCTCATTGTCCCTGAAGCTTTTGCTGCTCGTATAGAGAAGAAGAGTTTAGAGTTATTAGTTTCTCCCTCCCAGTGGTTTAGTGTGTGTGTGTGTTCAGCCACCTCGCTCTGACCTGTTAGCAGTAGTGTGTAATTAACTGATTGTCTGAACTATTTCCCACCTCTCAGTGGCTGACATATTTAACTTCTGGCTACTTATCCAATCAAAATGAAGAATTATTGTGCAGGGAAAACTGTAGTAAACAAAAGCACACATATTTTATAGGCAGTGGCTATTTGCACTAAGTGCAAACAGCAATAGATGCTATTTACTCTAAGTGGAATTAGCAATAGATGTTACACTAAGTGTAAAAAGCAATGGATTCTATTTACACTAAGTGCAATAGTGGTACATATTAACACTATAAAAATACCAGTATTTTCTGCTATTTATACTACTTATTGCAAATAGTGGCAGATATCTGCAACTCATTTTTGTAATACAATATAAACATTATGCAATAATAACAATGTATTGAGTGTAAATTATCATTTTTATTAAAATTATTAAATTGATACTGCCCTCCCCAATTTTATATATATATATAAAATTGTAAAAAATCATAGCCTAATGTTTAAATCATCTCCTTTTAAATGTATACAGATAATAGAACGTGTATGATGTATTTTTATAGGTGAAATGACTCTTGCAAAGCTCTGATTTCTGAGAGATACACGGAGAGGCAACAGCAATGCGGTGTTTGATTTGTGCTCTTTTCATTCATAAAGTTCATTCACTTAACACTTGTGACTTTAGAGGTCTGTGTATAATATTGCGCTGATCCCCTGACTCAACTTTTATATAGCAAACACCGGACTGTGCCAGCCTCAGTCGAGTATTCAGGCAGAATTATTCCTCGTCCGTTATTCATCATTGAAGCCATTATCCGAGCCATTCCGAATAAGGTATCCGGCTTCATGCACAACCCTAATTATTAGGCATACATTACATATTTAAATTTTACATGCAACATAGATAAGTTCATAGAAAGTAAAAGCTCTACGCAATATTGTAATCCTAAAATTCACGTCGTACTTCAAAACTCTTTGTATGCATTATGGTTAATGTATTCTTGAGTAGTCGATTGTTTACGGCAGCGCCAAATAGTTGTTGAAGTAATCGATCACTCGACTACTCGACTAGTCTATGCAAGGCCTAATATATATATATATATATATATATATATATATATATATATATATATATATATATATATATATATATATATATATATATATATATATATATATTTGAACTCCGCAAATGGTAAAGTGATCGACACAATCGACCACTTTACCATTTGCGCCACTGAAGCTGATGTTTGAAGTCATTTGTAATGTTGTCCAGCCCAACCACACATTGGTTGGCAAAGTTAGTGTAAATAGCCTCTGGCGACAAGGCAGGTATTTGCACTTAGTGTAAATAGACACTCTGGATTTGGGCTATATTCTAATGTCCAATATAACTGTAAAAAGACACTGTGTGTGATTATAGGGGCCAACACCAATAGATTCAAGCAGTATGCTGTATAATTCGATGTATTTTACACAACAATAAAAAGCAATAAATTCACAAATCATTCTCTATGAGACATTTGATATTTCAATTTATGGTCCCCTCCAACCTCTTCAAAAATAGTCTGAGCCACCATTCTGCTGCGACAGATGAGAGAAGTTCACACAATTAGTGAATCATGTTTAAAAAAAAAAAAAAGAACAAATTGCACTGCATTGCATCATCAGCTTGTCTACAAAATCAGGTAGATATTGCAACAGTGAACGTGTATTAAAATAAATAACAAAAGTTGAATTTTATGTAGTGCTGATTTAAGGTAGTTAAATAGATGAAACCAACTGGCAAAGCATAAAAAATATAATATTTTTTTTAAAAGAAAGAAAGAGTGTTCTTTTGAATGTTTCTATTCATCAAAAGTTTTTTTTTTTATTTCTCTCCATTTCTGTCATTATCGATGGATGATGGACTTTACACAGTTATTAGACCAGACTGAATCAACAACGAACTGATTCCAACTGAACAATGACTGTATAGTATTTGTCATTTTAGAGCTGCTTAACAGCAGAATTGAATATTGTTTGCAACATTGAATCACTTTTTTTCTTATTTATCTAGTTTCTTTAAACAGTCATTTCTGGTGAAAACTGCCATCACATGAATAAATTACATTAAAATTAAAAAAATTTTTACAATTATTTCACAGTATTGATGTTTTTTCAGTATTTTTTTATAAAAAAAAAAAAAAACATGCAGCATAAGAGACTTCTTTCAAAAACATTAAAAAGTCTTACCAACCACAAACTTTTGAATGGTAGTGTTACTCATCTAATCAGAAATGTAGTGTTACGATGTCCATGGGATCAATCCTCAGGGATCCATAAACTGATAAATGCACCCTTTGAATGCAATGCAACTCATTTTAAAAAGTGTCTGCCAGTTGCATAAATCAGAATCAGTATACCGTCTTCAATTGCCAAATAAAAGAAACAAGTTCTTATGCAAAATAAACTCTTATCACTTTCTTCTGGAACATTCTGCAGCAGCCTCTACATGACTCCAGAGACGTCAGTGTCCTGCGGTCCATCAACTCTTCTCCTCATAAACAGAGAACATTCACTGGAACATTTTAAGCTGAATTAACCATCCACCTACCACTGAGCTGTCTGCAAAAACTCTCTGTCTTAGGTTTGCATTTATATCGTTCACATTTCTGGTACACATAGACACAAGAACCAAACTTCTGATCTTAAAAAGCAAAATTAAAATATTTATGGTAATATCGCCCCAAATCTAGCTTCATGCAATCAACATAAGCTGTTTTTTAATGAGACGGCTAATTAAAATGATCAACACTGTAGATTAAAATGAAAAAAAGCAATATTAACGAGCTTTACCAAATGAACCTTGACCTTGACTTACCGATGTGACTGCGGTGAGACGAGGCATCAGAGAGATGACCCCAGAGAGACAGAAGGGTCAACAACACCAGCAAGAGCCACGCGCACACCCTCTGTGCCGCCCACTCCTGCATTCTGAAACACACACACACACAAACCATTTTAGCACATGAGCATTACACTGATCTCATTCCCTCATTCAGTGCCATCTAAATGTCATCATGTTGTTCCTAAATGTTTTCTGATACAATAATGAGTGCTCCAAAATATTGAATTATACAATTACACATAGACAGAGAGTAAGCCTAAGCAGAGATGTATAGTAACGAAGTAGAACTACTTCACTACTGTACTTAAGTACTAAAACGCGGTATCTGTACTTTACTAGAGTATTATTTTTTTCTCCTACTTCCACTTTTACTTCGGTACATATTTTCGCTGAGTTTAATACTTTTACTCCGATATTTTTTTATGTGCTGCATCGTTACTCGTTACAATTATAATAATGTTACGAATCATTCCATTACAAACCACTGCCAGAACTGTAGATGGCAGGTTTGATGAAGCTGCCACATCATTGAGCGAATCAAGCGAGACTGCGCGTGCTGACTGAACTGCTGTGAAGAGAGAGATGAACACCGAGCCGAGCCAGATAATGACTCGTTCACGAGTCAAGAACCGGTTGCATCGGTTTTCGGATGACCAGTAACGTTAGTTCTTTCTGACAGTTCGATTCAATAAACCAGTTGAAGAAAACAGTTCACCGATTCTTTTGCGCTCGATGCAATGGCGTCATTGGCGTTGACTGCACATGGGCTCATAACATTAACACATAATCAGTTCAGAATCAATCACCAAAAGAATCAGTTCAGTTCCAAACGCTCTGTGTCGGTTTGCTTCACGCTAAATCACACATGCGCAGTATCATCAGCTCCTCGGTTCACGAATCGGACGCGTCTGACAGAAACGGTTCTTGACTCGTGAACAAGTCATTATCTGGCTCGGCTCGGTGTTCATCTTCAGTTCTCTCTTCACAGCAGTTCAGTCAGTGTACTGTTTGAGTCAATGAATTACTCCGGGATATTGGTTTGTTTGAGCTCAGAGGGAGTGTCAGACACATTAAACAAGTTAACAGCTTAATTCATCTGTGGATTAATGCGCGAACTGTTTAAAACGATTCAGTTCGATTTGGTGTACTGTTTCAAAAAGATCCGGTTACATCGAATGATTCGTTCGCGAACCAGATATCACAAACTGCTTTGTTTTTAACTGTCTTACAACAGACACAGAAGAGAAGACAATGCTGAATAAAGTCGTAGTTTTTGCTATTTTTTGACCAAAATGTATTTTCGATGCTTCAAAAAATTCTAACTGACCCTCTGATGTCTTATGGGTTTGAAACAACATGAGTGTAAGTTATTAATGACATCATTTTGCAAATTGGGCTAACTAACCCTAGTAACCGTTTTTTGTTTACAAGAAGTTACAGTCAAAGGAATTGTGATTGTCCTTTAGGTTAATCATTTGAAATAGTAAAAACAATATTTTCAAACTTTTGACTATTTTCTTTAATAGCTACATAACACAATACTTCTACTTTTACTTTCAGTACTTGAGTAGTAAATTTTAAAATAGACTACTTGCAATACTTAAGTACAAAAAATTTTGAATACTTTAGTACTTCTACTTAAGTGTGGTGCTTAAAGAGCACTTCTACTTCTACTCAAGTCACTTTTTTGATAGAGCACTTGTACTTTTACTCAAGTATGGTTCTCTAGTACTTTATACATCTCTGGTAGTGGTTCATGCTGGTACAGATTTTGGTAATGTTGTTGTTTGTCTGTTTGGTTTGGGAATTTTTTTCGGCTAAATGTATTTTTAAATTTGCTACCCATTCTCAATGGGAAAGTGCCTAAGCAACATTGCAAAAAAAAAAAAAAAAAAAGTTTCCCAGCAAAATTGCTCAAAAGTTTGCACCGTGTATCATCAGCCTAAAACTAATGATAAGTATTTGACATCAATTGGAGATTTAAGCTTAAATTAGCAAAGTCAGTTCCCTTCCAGCCTCCTCACAATGCAACTCTGGATGAAAATAATTGATAATCTAATTAAATTAAATTATCAATCTAAAGAAATTAACTAGTAAAACTACATAGACCATTGGTTTAGACTGTGCAAAATAAAAAGCACTGCACAGCTTTCTTCTTTCCCGCTACTTTTATCTCAGACAGACATATTTAAGTATTTCATTTGGAGAGAAAACAAAATCTTTTTTTTTTTATTCACAATGTATTGACATTAGGTAAACAGTGCAAATAAACTCTACAAATCCATGTGTGCATTTGTGTGTGCTTCTGCTAATACTGTAAACATTACTCTATAAAACTTCTAAGAGGAAGTTCAGAAGACATCATGTGAGAACATTTAATAGTACCACCCAACCAGTAAGAGCACATTTTTATCATTTAGACTTTTGTGGAAAATGGAAGTTTGTGTACATTTTGCATTGATCATGACAGCAGTAACTCATCCAATGATGATCAAATGATGAAGAAGAGTATTATAACTGGGCACATATCCAAAAACAAGGCATTGATGAGAATCTGCATTTTAAAGAGCTGATTCAGGTGCCTGGACTGCAGTAGTGGAGCAATGCTGTACAGTAGTTTCTGCATCCTCCACAATCTACCATTATACAACTGGCCTGCAAAATGGGGAACCGAACTGTGCAAATTGCATTCAGCACTAATTTTTGGGCATGTTTGCACTGTTACCTGATTTGCATAATGTCATTAGTGAATTGGGTGCTAACACAACACAAATACCATGCACAAATAAATGACATTATTAGTGGGCACAGTACATTTTTAGTGAACGCTCCCATATCCCCCTCCTGCAGTTTTGTAATGGAGGCCTGTGAGTTCCTCTTCTGATTAGTATCAGTTTAATAATGAATTTGCCTCTTTACATTCATGGTGCACAACACAACTCCCGGCACATTATTCAGCAGACTAAAAAAGATAGATTTTGTGTGGGAAAAAGAGAAATTTTAGGGAATGGCGTGTTTTGAAGCAAGAGAGATAAACAACATAAAGGGGTGATTTGGAAATAGTTTGCCTGGCTCAGGGAAGTCTATGAGCCACTGTGGGAATGTGTCAAATTATGCCGATTTAGCGTACTAATTATCTTCCAACCAGCAGAGCTCAATAGAAATCTCTCCTGTTCAAGCTGAGGGGTGGGCAGGAAAACCCCTGCCTGGAGCGAGTTTTACAGTGTGAAGGTGGATTGCCATGAACAAACAAAAAGATACTGTTGCTGACATTTATATTCTCACAGAAATATGGGTTATTTCCACACCACAGTACCACATTTTTTCCAAACAGTTTTCCCAATCAATTCCATCTCCTCATTGTTACGACAAACAGCTTTTTTGGGGTTTACTTACAGTCATTGCATATTAAGCTGGGATAGAAGTATTTTGGCACATAGAAAAATAGAAAACTCATTAGTATTAAAAGTTAATTCTGTAATGAGTACTACTGTATAAATAGAAAATATAGAAACTGAAATGCAGTTTTTAGTCAAGTCCCATTCAATTTAGAGAAATAATTTTTTTACATAATACCCAATGAGCTTCATTATACTCCCTAACAATCAACAGATTGATCACACAGTAGAAGGACATTGTGTGTATTAGTGTATTAGAATTTTTTTATTATGAGTTATTAAATAGCCGCTGTCTTTTATCAATTCCATTTATGTTTTTTTTTAATACCGCACATAGCACTAGTCAACTAAATGAATGTAAAATGGCAAAGATGAATTCACTTTTGGAGCTTAAATGTAAGGGAAATGTCGTTTTGGAATTTCTGTTCATGATGTAATTTTATTTAATTGCTGTAATTAATTTATAGCATTAACAAGAGGATTTGTTCAATTAATTTTGGAAGAGATGACTGATGAATGTATTTTTAGTCCAGTGCCTGTATATAATTACGGTATATAATTATAGATTAGTGTTGACCAGGTTCAGAGGCTGTCAAATGTGGGTCAACTTACTGTACTATGTTGTGTATTTTCATCAGTTTTGATATGAAAAATTCATTTCGTATTGATTCAATTGATTTATTGCATTTTGAGAGAAAAAAAATTTCATGGATTTATTTTTTCATTCATTTTGGGTCAAATAAAAATAAAAAAATAATATATTTTCTTTTTATTTGAATAAGTCTTTGAAAATCAAAACCCGAGTTAGAATTTTTGGACCCACTTTATATTAAGTGGCCTTAACTACTATGTACTTACATTTTAATTAATAATTTAGTACAATGTACTTATTGTGTACATACATTTTTTTACATTGTACTTATATTTTAAAAAATGACATGTAATTACATCTGTATTTAATTTCTGTAATTACATTTATAATTACACTGTTGACCCATACTTTACATCTTAACCCACCCTTAAACTTACCCATACCTCCAACCCTCTCCCTAACCTTACCCCATCCCACCTAAATAGCAGCAAAAGTGTTTTACAATACAATATGAACACAATAAGTACATTGTACTTATTTTTTATGTAAGTACATAGTAGTTAAGGCCACCTAATATAAAGTGGGACCGAATTTTTAATGTTATTGTAACCTAAAGATGCTATGTGAAAGTTTGAAACAGAAAATAGTGGTTTTCATCTTGCCACTTTCTTGGTAAGATTTTTTTTTTCACTGTAGTGGTATATGCTTGTATTTATTTTAATGTTTTTCCTCCCTTTTTTCAACTTTTTACTTTCCAGTTATCTACTAACAAAGGCCTGCATCTGCAACAAATGTACTGTTATTTTTCAGGCCAAAAGGCACACCAGAGATGAGACTGTAAAAGGATAGAGAGAACAGTTGAAAGTGTGCATTGGAGAAACATCTTTGTGATCAATTGATTCAGCAAAAACATTTTGCACACTTTTCCCTCCATCCAAATGAATGAAAAAAAGGGTTCATTTGCAACCACAGATACACTTAATTGGCAGTATGTTGTATTTCAGAGATATAGGAGCAGTATTTTAGAGTTGTAAGTCTGTGTTGTTGATACAAGGGGCAGTATTTCTTTCTATGGCAGAATTTGAGTGATAAAATTTGTAGTATGACAGAGGAAAGGGCAGAAGGGCAATATTTCGGAAACAAAGTGCAATTTTTGAGTGTGAAAATGATTTAATGGGGTCATATGATGTGAATTAAATTTTTCCTTTCTCTTTGGAGTGTTACAAGCTCTTGGTCATGAAGAAGATCTGTAAAGTTGCAAAGACTAAAGTGTAACACCAATGAGCGGATGGTATTCAACCATCTGTTCCATGTTAATGAACCCTGACCCTTTTGACACATTCTACACTCAAAGACCAGAACGTGAGTTAAAGAAAAAACAAGGACTTTCGTTTTACAACCCTCTTACAACATAACTCACCACCCTGGGCGCCGCCATGACGGCAATGTCCTGGCGGGGATGAGAGTTATAACACCTTGGAGACTATCCAGAGATGCGATATCGAACTTCAAAAGGGAAGACAAACAACCCCCCTTCTTGATCGCACATTCCAGTGAAACAGACGCACATACACTCAAAATCAGGCACAAGCATTTTTGCTGGCCCATGGACCTTCTTGTACTAAAACTACCTCTAAATGTATTTTAATGTCTCCCTTTTTGTGCTCAAATGTATGTATGCGGCATAGTGGAATATCTGAATGTTACTGTGTGTTTAATGCAAACTTTAGATGCATTTAGTTAATAGTAAGTCTGTATCTTCGGATACGGGACTGGTAAAAGCCTAGTTCTTAGTGTCGGTATAATCGTAAAAACGCGACTGTAACGAATCTTGATAGCAAATTACAAAAAGATGCATTGTGTCAGAGGAACGATCTTGCTTAAGAAAAGTGTTTAACTTTGACATCGCCATAAATTAGACCAGTGGGCGGAGATCAGCAAACAAAGAAGATTTTTCCCGCCTTAGTTTGTTTACACTTCATTGGCTCATACTAAAAAAATAGGTGTAAACCTAGATTTACTTAAAAGCTCAGGGAAACCTGTATTCTGGGCATTCCGCCAGAGAGAAAAGAGGATTCCCAGCTTTGCAACCGGACTTCAAGAAGTTCTCCGTTATTCTTCTTTACTTTTCGTTTCATTCTAGTTTTTCTTTATTGTCTGCTGATATTTGACTTCGTTCAATTGCCTTCACGAGCCAAACGAACTCAAGTCTAGTCATCTTTTGGCAAAGTTTACCTTCGCGTTAACCATCGAGCTCACGCATCATCTGCTCTGGAAAGAACCACGCTGAGGCCGCACAGACCGGACAATTTGAGCGCAGCTACGCACAAGAGCCAAATCAAAGCAAGTACTTTCTTATATCGCAACTAAAATTGCTGTTTAAGGTTGTCTAGGCTATTCCATGTTTGTGAAATCATCCAATGACTTGGGGTCTCTTGCAAAGTTAACTGTTTGAAATTGCCACGCTGAGATTGCTTTTCACTTTCACTTTCTCTCCCTCTCTCTCTCTCTCTCTTTATCTCTATCTCTCATTTATCTCATTATTATTCTTGTTCATTTACCTTGTTCAAATTGTATTTTCGTTTTGCTATATACTCATATTTACTCCGTGTGAATTGTAGTTATGTACTCTTTAGTCTGTTTTTATTAAATCCTATAATTTGCTTGAATTGAATTGTTTTATTGCTCATTGAGATCGAAGTCCCTGAATCGTGTGATCTACGCTACGAGCTTTGTTTTATATGAATTAATTTTCAGTAATCTTAGTAGTACAGACACAGAAAATATTGTTTTTTCCTGATCAGAAGATTAATATTTCTTGGAGTTTGTAAGAAGGGTATTTTTATTGAATTTTGATAAGGAAGTCTAGCTTCCAGTTCGCTGGACGAACAGATTGTCTAGAGTAACTTAAATTAATTCTAGTAAAGGTTACCTTTAAATGATTAAATATTCCCTCTTTGGGTAATTTATTATTTGTAAGCAATAAGCACGTTATATTCATAGACTCATGAATATTCACTTAATTTGAGATAATTATTCCCCAGAAAGTGATTGTTGCTACATTAAATGGTGGAGTTAAATTTGGGCAGCGTTCAAACTTTGTTTTTGTGAGCAATATTCATTTTCATTTTCATGAGCATTTTTGGATGTTAATATTATGTATGCGCATTTTTGAATTGTGAGTTAAGTCGCGCTTCGAGCGAACTCATTTGGCACAAAGGCAACTGTTCAGCACAGCAGCCTAACAGTTTCTAAAAATACCTATAGTCACTGTTATTTTAATAAAAATAAACTGCAGTAAATGTTAAAAGTCTCCTGTCAAGAGAAGACCAACATTTTCATATGAATAATTAAAAGATGAAGAAATCTTTTATTAATTGTAATATGTAAATCTGAACCTGAGCGATGTTCCTCTGATTCAGTTAAAAAGGCCTTGCATATTAAGTATCGTTATTGAATTTCGTGGTGAGCCACAGTGATATTCAAAATTTAAACGATAAAAACTCCTGGTCTAAATTGGCTTAGCTACCCGATTTTAAACCTAAAACATTTAAATCATAAGTGCTGTTTTGTTAAATGTTTATGGGAGGTAAAACAGATGGACAAAATCTGTTATTAACAGTCTTGTGTTGGTTAGAGAAAAGCTCCGGCCTCACGCGCTGTTTAATTTAGCACCTCAAGGGTCATAAAACCTTTGTCTGTTTGTGAGTTGCGATTTTGATGCAGAGAATCAGCGCTGATGAGCGCACAGAGATTAGATCATAGTGTAACTGACTGTCATTCCGCTATCTAAACACCAGAGGGAATTTTAGACGTTTCAAGTTGCCCTGTCTTCTGATTCCAGCTTGCATGAGTGCCATCTCTGGCCGTTTCAGATAAGGCTCTCGAATTACTAACCTCTATTTCTCTCTGTGATTTATTGAATTAGCTGTCTAAATTATCAATAATTATTTGCAATAACAGCTTTGCTCGTGCGAATATTATTTCAGCATTAGACAAATTTTGCCTGTTTTTGTTCACATTTACTTTGAATTTGGTTCAAACATGATTTGAATTAGAATTTAATTGTTTAATAGTGCAAATTAAGTGTCTCAGCCCAACCACTGATTAACCCATTTAGAAGGGAGCAAGCCATCTAGTGGCAGTAACCTGTTAAGTCAGTTCACAGCTTGCATCTCTCTGATCTCTTTCTTTTCGGTTCTGTTTTGAATTGCTTCATCTACTTTTACCCTTTCTGATTAATTTCATAATTATTAATGATACATTACTGTTATCGTTGGGTATTATAGGGCATTTATTCCGATTTTTCCAATTAATTCTTCTCACCTGCTTATTTTAAATTTAGATTTAAACCAGTTTTGAATTTTTAATTTGAATTAAGTTTTCTGCCCACCAGGTTAAGCCACAGAGAGTGAATACGCCCCCTTTGTGGTGAAAACCAGCTTCTTCTTCTCCCGTGCTCATTCCTGTCTTTTGTTATTTATTTTGTTATTATTATTATTATTTTTTATTATTATTATTATTATAATTTTTTTTTTTTTTCTTTAATTTTTTTTTTATTATTAATTTTTATTATTATTATTATTATTTTTTTTATTTATTTATTTTATTTTAGTTTTTATTCAACTTTTTATTTTTATTTTATATAGCCCTTTTTGTTGTTTATCTTTCTTCTCTCTTTTGGCTTAGGTTATTTTGATAATTACCATCATTATCATAAGCTTTTGTTTTATCATTATTAGGTAAAGCTGTTACCTCTCATTTCTACATATATATTTACTCAGTTGATGATTAAACAAACCAAACCTTAATTCACTTTAAGTTTCCTTTGTTCATCCTTTGTGTATTTGATTGTAGAACTCCCTTGGTGATTGGACAGTCATCTCAGGTTTCCAGTGAGCAAGGGGGCCAACCGGCGTTAACAACACTGGCCGTGAGTGAAACTCGGTCCCTCTTATCTCTGTTCGTTTGCGCCACGCAGTGGAAGACATCAGCAATTTGGCACTCCAACGGTGATCAATCAGTCCAGCTGACACACGACGCAATCTCTGGGACCAGTACCTAAACCGGGGGCTAAATCGGGGCCCACTTTCTTTTCTAAAGAGAGGGTTCTGGGGAACAGCCCAATTTTGTAGTGCTGTCTGGCGGTTGACATCTTGGTGTTGCCGGTTGTGTTAAAAGTCACAAGCTGTTTGAGAGGGCGCAACGTCAGAGTAACGGAGGGCCAGGGACACTGCGGTTGAGTGTTTGGGAGCGCCAGGGAGGCTGACCGTGCCGCTGGATTCCACCAGGTGAACCAAAAGTGATAAAACCTATCCACTTATTATAAGGCGCAGAATATTAGATATTCCCCCTGATATTTATGTTAAGTGTTTGGTCCATTTTCCTCTGTAAGCCACACCCTTTTCCTAGGTCTCTTACTCCCCTAGCCGCACATGCTGTAGGCCCCTAGCAGAAACTCTTGTGAAAAACAGCAGGCTTAATTTTTTTTTTTATTCTCTACCTAACACTTCTAGCGTTCTTATTCATTCCATTTCATTGCAGACCAATTTATTTGGTGTTTTGTTTTCACGGTGCTCTTTCCTATCTTCACCTTTTTGCATGCTGTTGTGATTCTGTTTCTTGCAGTTCACCGAGAGACCCCAAGGAGAGCTAAGTAGTAGAGCGACAACCGAGCAGCCGGTGTCACCAGGTGACCCACGAGGCTATCCCCTGTCAAGTCTCTATTTTGGGCCGACCCTAATTGGACCCGCCTCCCTGTCTAACTGTCTGCATCAGTTAGCCAAAATTCTTAGAGACGGCATAGCCGTACGATAGCTCGTTAACCAGAGAACGAACTTGCATTGGCCTCTTTGTGTGTGTGTTGTGCTTCTCTTGTCCGCAGTGAGCCAAGATGTCGCGTGCATCCAGTCCCGCAGTCCCTTGGGATCAGCTAGCGACATGGCTGGAGACGATGACGACCTCCTTCCTGCCAAAGGACACCAGTGACCTGCAGCACTTGAGCCAGGGACAACTGGATACTGAGATGGACCAGCTGATGGCGAACGATCCAACGCAGAGTTACACCCACAAAGAACTTGCCAGGATCACAGGGACCCTAGCTCACCTCCTCATCGCCCAGGCAAGGATCAGCGAAAGGAGCAACCACGACTTGGAGCAGGAAGCCGCGGCTCTGAGACTTCGAGTGGAGGAAGCCCTACAGCATCAGGCCCACACCCAGAGTCGTCTAGATAAGCTACTTCTCGAGACCCAAGACCAGCACGAGAAAGAGAACGCTACAGATCCAGAACTACAGAAAGAAGTGGAAAGACTTCAAAATGCCCTGGAGAATCTTCGTCTGGACACAGACCAAAGAGAACATTTGGAGAGAGAAACCCGAGAGAGACTCGAGGCAAAGCTCCGACAAGGTGACGCTCTCCTTGAAAGGGCTGAAATCGAACTGAAAGAAAGAGATGCTAAAGTGAAGGCCTATGAAAATCACCTGGAAATGGCCCGAGCTGAAATCCACGACCTTACACAGCGTAAAGACTCTCTAATAGATGAACTTGACATGGTTCACAGAGAACTGAAACATTCTTATAGCCTGCAACGTGAACAGAAAGAGGAAACACACTCCACAGAGTTTCCCCTGGCCAGTGAACCCCAGCGTGTCAGCCAAGAACTTCGAGCTGGACAAGGGGGTGAAAGCCTGCTTTTCAAAATGTCACCAGCCAGCCTCCACGAACCCCTGTCAGCAGTGGGGGAAGGAAAACCCTTCCAGAAAGTCCGGGTCACCAGCCACGGACACATAACTCCAAAAGAACTGGACAAGCTGGCTAGAAACATCCCTACGTTCAACCCAGATCCTGCAGGAGGCCACGACATTCACGCTTATTTACAAGATATAGACTTTCACTTGCAAACTGTCACCAACGTAACCACTTGGGACAAATTGTACCTGCTCAGAATTACGTCCAGTCGTGAGGTACGCAGTTTCTTAGACCGTCAACCAGAGACTGTCAAAATGGACTACCAGCAACTGCGAAAAGCTTTGGTGCGTGAATTCTCTGATCCAGAATCAGACCAAGGGCTAGTAACCGCAATGGACCTCAAGCAAGGTCGACTTGAAACCCCACCAAATTTCTACAACCGACTGCGACGTGCCTACTTCGGAGCGAGGAATGAACCAGGCATGGAGGAAGACGTCAACTTCCGAACTTTGTTTCTGCGAAACCTCCATCCTACTGTCAGCCACCATTTGGGAGTGTTAGCGTGCCCGCGTAGCATGTCAACGCAACAGTTACGTGATTTAGCACATAAGGCCTACACCAAACAAAAGACTGTGTCAGAAAAGACTGTAAAACACCCAACTATTTGCTCTGTCTCTGAGTCCCATTCAGAGTTGACCCTAGAGGGCGCCCAACAGCACCCCAGTTATACACCCATCAACCGAGAGTCAAGACCGTTCCAAGCCAGCAGAGGGCAGCGCGGTCGCGGTGGTGGTGCCCGTCCGAAGCACCAGAACGACCGCTCTGGAATATCCTGGGACCGGCCTCGCCCCTCCCATAACCAAAAGGGGGGGGGCACCTGGGAAGCCGGCCGGCGACCCAGAACTAGCCAACCTCCAGCCTCCAGAACACCAAGCCCAGGGAGGCGGGAGGGGGAACACTCTCGACGTGATGCTTGGAAACTCAAGGCTGAGCCCACATCTAAAAAGGAAAGTGCAGCCACATCCGAAGCTGCAGAACTTCTGAGAATACTGAGAGAGTTCCTTCAACAGAAACCTCACAAGGAGGACAAGAAGGATAAACCAGACACCGCATGACTAAACCTTATGCCTGAAACCAGCACCACTCCCAACGTCTCCACAACTGAACCAAGCACACAGAACACTGTTTGTCAACCACGAACTATTGAACTAGCTGTTGCCTCATCAAACAATAGCAACACCCACTCAGTCCAACTGACATCTGCACCTCCTGACCAAGAAAGCATCATCCCACACACTGAGGTGCCAGAAAGTGCTGTTTTGGTTATCTGTACCCACAACGAAACACACAAAACATACCCTAACTGCTTATCGATCAACACACAAGCCCCAACACCAAAACTCCTGGGGAACCTGATTGAGAAGGGAGTGGCTCGGAAACTCTACCTAACCATCACGTTAGAAAAGGAAATGAGACTCGAAGCCCTTGTGGACACAGGCTCAGACCTCACGTTGATTTCGGCTCAACTATTTGATAAGCTCAAATTTGAAGCTCAGAGACAGAATCGAACTCTAAATTTTCACACTTGCAAGCTGAATGTGCAGTCATACAGCCAAAATGACATCCAGCTCAGAAATGTAGCTCCCATCCACCTGACGATCGGACCTATGAGCCTAGTACATCCTATTTATGTCTCACCAATGAACAATTATTCATTTCTCATCGGGAAAGACCTGCTTGATCGCTTTGAGCCTTTACTAGATGTCAAACAGCTGAAAGTCTGGGCTCAAGTGCGAGAACCTCTTCCCCTCCAACCACACAGGTCGCCGGTGCCAGACGGTCAGGTCACAGAGGTCACGAGAATTCCCACGGTGCCAGACGGTCAGGTCACAGAGGTCACGAGAATTCCCACAGAGCCAGACTGTCGGGTCACAGAGGTCACGGGAACCCCAGCAGCCAGCCATAGGTATCCAGCCTCAACAACAAACCAGGGCTCAAGTTCGATCCTCTGTACCTTCAAGGCCACTAAAGACTCTGATACCTACTGTCCCAAGGTCAAAACCGAACTGCAGCTGCATGATATAACAACAACGGACAGTATTCTGGCCATATGGGCAGACAACTCAGCCATTAGTCTGTCACTATACAATGCAATCACTGAGAAGACACCTGACCTCCCTTATGCCAGCAAGCGCACTCGTTTTCCTTTGAACTCACACCCATCCTCAATGGTGTCTGCTAGAGGAATCTGCGCTTTGCATGTGAAATGGAATTATCGGTGCCTGACTCATTATTTCCTGGTCCTTCCGGACCTGCCACACGATGTCTACATTGGAGCAGACCTCTTGATTCGCCTCAAGGCTCATGTGGACACTTTTAATGAAGTTGTATGGGCCCCATTGACTTTGCAGCCACACGTTTCCATCAACCATGACAACCTCATATCAGGGCAGACCATCCCAGAAGTCTGCACTTTAGTCAACGAACAGGAAACGGTGGTACCAGCTTACACCAAAGGGGTCGCTATTCGGCTCAACATGCGATGGGGTCAAACCTTAAACCACACGCTGGGTTTCTTCCAACCCTCACCTGAATGTGTGGAACTCGGACTCACACTGGAAGCCACACCCCTCACTGAAGTGTCATCTCGTGTAGTCTACATCCTGTTCAACAACTGCACGGCAACTGACATCAACATTCCCAAGGCCTACCGGCTGGGATGGCTAGTAAGCCATGACTTTCATGATTTTGAACTTGTACTACCTGTCATTGGTCCCATTCCACCCGCACTGATACCCGAAGGGAGTACAGACAGTACATTGTTCACTGCACCCTTCAAACTCATTGCCATCACATCTGTTATGTCGGTGCCTAAAGACCAAGTGTGCAGAACGGAGCTGACCGAGGACGAACACCTCACAATATACACAGTCTCCCACAAGAACGTCGGTGAGGCTCATGAACCTACTACACCTCTCAATGCCAACCCGACTGATGACACACCGATGGAGGAGCCTTACCCAGGTTTTGAATCTCAAGTGCAGCAAATTCTACAAGACGCTAATGCACTTCAAAGCGATACAGATCGTCAAGGACTCAGACAAGTTCTGTATAAGTTCAAAGAATCCTTTGCCAAAGACTCTCTAGACTGTGGTCTCACCAACCTCCACACGGTGCGCATCCCTACGCACCCTGATGCTCCTCCCACTTTTGTCAGACAGTACAAGATTCCCATCGCCTCACACGAACCAGTGCAGGAGATCATCGAATCTATGCTTGAAAAGGGGGTCATCCGTCCATGCAACAGCACCTACTCAGCCCCCATCTGGCCCGTCCTCAAACCTAACGGCAAATGGCGACCCACCATTGACTACAGGAAACTGAATCAACAGGTGCCGCTGTCACGATGGCCCATGACCCAGCTAGAACAAGAACTACCCCGAATCAGAGGAGCCACAATCTTCTCTACACTTGATGTGGCCTCTGGATTCTGGACCATTCCGGTGCACCCGGAAGACCAACACAAGTTGGCATTCACATTTGGCAACAGACAGTTCACCTTCAACAGGTGTCCGTTCGGCTACGCCAACTCACCAGCTGAATTCAACATCTTTCTGAACAAAGCCTGCCCAGACGCTAGAATGAGAGGCAACCTGATCTATGTAGACGATGTTCTCATGAAGAGCACAACGGTGGCCGACCACCTGAAAGAAATAGACTATGTTTTGAACCAACTATCCACCGCCGGAGCCAAGATCGCCCTCCACAAAGGACAGTGGTGCCGAACTAAGGTTAACTACGTGGGCCTGCTCATCGGATCCCAAGGCATTGAACCTCAGTCAAACCGCATTCATGCCATTCAAAACATCAAGCCTCCCACCAACGTCTCTGAGCTGCGGAGTTTTCTAGGGGTATGCAATTACTCTCGACAGTTCATCGAAAACTACTCGGACATTGCCAGACCTCTGACAGCTCTGCTAAAAAAGGACTGCCCTTTCGTCTGGTCAGAGGCTCAAGAACACGCCATGAAAGAACTAAAAAGACATTTATGCACAGCTCCGTGTCTTGCTTACCCCGATCCACAAAAGGAATTCTACCTGGAAGCTGGGTTCTCCAACCAATGTCTCAGTGCTGGCCTGTACCAACGGCATGATCAAGACAAGAAAGTAGTTGCCTATGCCAGCAAGACACTGCTTCCACCAGAGTGTAAGTTCTCAGACTGTGAAAAAGCTCTGCTCTGCACTGTATGGGCCATTCAGCGATTCTCCAATTACATTGGGGCACAGAAAGTTATCATAGAGACTTGCCACCAGCCAGTAATGTTCCTCAACAGCCAGCGAATCCGAGATGGCGTGGTCACCAATTCACGCATAGCCACATGGTTAATGGCTCTCCAAGGACGCAATGTTGAGGCACGGTATGCACAGAATCACAAGTCTGCCCTGGGCAATGGACTGGCCGCATGCCAAAACTGTTCTGATAACATATCTGCAGAAGAAATGGGTGTGCAAGAACCCCAACAGCAACAACCGACCTGTCACAGGTACTTTGAAGAGAATGCGTGTCAGGGCATGCTCACAGCCTACGTCGATGGATGCTCCTACAACCACGATGGCATCCTCAAGGCAGGTGCAGGAGTGCTGTGGGTCAACGACCAGCCATGTTCCCCACAACACTTCAAGTTAGGTCCCCAGTCATCACAATATGCAGAAATAGCAGCCATTCTCATAACTCTGCAGATCGCATCAGCCCATGACATCAGAGAAATCCTCATCTGTACAGACTCTAACTATGCCAGACTCAGTTTTGTGTGCCACCTTACCGGCTGGAAACAGAATGGTTTCAAAACGGCAAACAACAAGCCAGTCAAACACCAACACCTGTTCCAAGAATGTGATAACATCACCGAAATGCACAATATGACTGTGTACTGGAAGAAGGTAAAAGGACACTCTAAGCTACCAGGGCTGGACAAAGACTTAAATGATAAAACCGACGCCCTCGCCAAAACAGGCGCACTACACGGGGAGGTGTGGTCACCCCCAGAACCCACACCCAGCCCCGATGTTGCAGTATTAACCCGCAGCAAACGACCTTCACCTGTGGCAGTGCCCGCCTCACAGTCGCTATCGCTAACTCCGCAGATCTCCAACAACGACATTGCGGATATGCAAGCCTCTGACACTGCCATAAAGACAATTCTTAACCACCTCTCTGACCCCTCCAACCGCCCTATCACTGACGCTGAGCTCAATGATGACTCGTGCCTCCGACACCTGTATATCACCAGACACATGCTACGTGTACAAGACGACATTCTGTGGTTTGCACCTGATGACAGCACATCGCCACGGCTCGTGGTGCCACGATGCCAAAAGGGGGTAATGCTAATGTACGCCCACGACACACCATGTGCTGGACACCACGGTGCCAGAGCCACGTATGACACACTGAGACAGGTGGCATTCTGGCCCGGCATGCAACAAGATGTGGCAGAGTACGTCAGAGAATGTCTTGTGTGCTGCCAGTTCACACCAGCAAACCCAAACCACAGAGCCCCACTGCAACGCAGAGGGATCACGTTCCCGTGGTCAGACCTCCAAATCGACTGGGTAGGGCCCCTGCCCAGATCAACAAGAGGCAACAAGTACTTCCTCACGGTGGTGTGCCAGTTTACCAAGTGGGTAGAGTGTCTGCCAGCACCTAATGACACTGCCCAAACCACTGCATACCTCCTGATGAACCATATCTTCTCCCGGTTCGGATTGCCACTGAGAGTCAACTCAGACAGAGGTACCCACTTCACGGCCGAGATCATGCAACAGATCTGGAAATGCCTAGGGGTACAAGCTAAACTACACATCAGCCACCATCCAATTGCATCCGGCCAGGTAGAGAGATCGAACAGAGCGGTGGTCGCCATGCTGAAAAAGTATGTGTCTGCTAATCAGAAAGACTGGGATGTGAAACTACCCCTTGTGTTGATGGCCATCAGAGCCACCCCACAGGAATCAACACGGGTGTCCCCTTTTGAACTCATGACTGGGCGGCAGATGACCCTGCCACTACACTTGCTGTATCAACCAGGAGACTCCAACCTTGTCACTGCTTACACCACATTCCAGTACCTTGACGAGCTCCATAGACACTTGAAAACAACGTTTGCTTTTGCCCAGCAACACCTGCAAAAAAGCGCTGAAGGCCAGAAAGCATACTATGATCGGAAAGCGTCACACCAGGAACTGAATGTGGGCGACAGGGTCTTGTATTACCGCTTCACCCCGCTAACTCAGACAGGCCCCCAGCGGCTGTCAAAGAAATTCCTGCCACACTGGACGGGACCTCATGAGATTATGAACAAACTCTCCCCAGTTGCGTACCAAATCCAGCTAAGTCGGGGATCGAGAGAACCAGTTCTCAAATGGGTCCACCGTAACCAGATTAAGAGACATGTGGCCACTAGCAGAGAAAGACAGGGAGGGGCCAATGCAAGCTAAACACCAACCGCCGCCATCGAAGCGAAAAGACTGTCCCATCCAACCCGGGACAAACCTCACTGACCTGTTCCCTCTCTCTCTTTTCCCTTTTCCTCCCCATCTCTCTCTCTCTCTGTGGCCTGTAACAGGATGCTGCTGTGGATTCTCATCCTGTGCCTCCAGTCAACCAGAGGCCAGCCGTCATCAGACATTATCACACCGGGTCCTGCCTCGGGCATTGTATTGAGAGAGCAACCGGGACTCCTGATCACGAATTGTCGGACGTACACCCAGAAAGTATACGTTCGACTCGACCCCCGCAACGTCTACAGAGCACACTACCCCCGCGCAGTAGCCCAGTACAGCTGGGCCGGTGCCCGTTGGACAGAGGATTCCCTCCAGCACGCCGAGGCCGATGTCAAGCACATGCTCAACCAACTTGAGAAGATGACTGTTACCCAGGCGGAACTAGGTGGACACAACCGCCGCCCCAAACGTTTCCTGGGAGCGCTGCTCGGAGCCGCCGCTGCTGTTGGAACTCTGTTCAACATCGGTATGTCCAGTGTCAATGCAGTAAATATAGCCACTGTGAGACGGCATGTGGCTGAAATTCAGACTGAACTTCCACAGCTAAAAGAGCAACTCACTACACAGAGTGCATCCTTGCAAACCATTGGAAAGACTTTGAAAGGAACGGTGGTCATTCTCAACACCCACAGCGTGCTTTTGAACCAGACCATGAACTCCATGAAACAGCTGTTCACTGTGTTCCAGAATGACTTTGCCCAAACGCAGCTGGTCACAGCATTAATGACTGACATGCTACGGGAAGTGAGTTCTTCCATCGACAGTCTAGCCATGGGAAGAATTCCACCATACCTGATACCCCTAAGCTTGGTGCAAAATGTGCTGGCTTCCGCCATCACCACACCCACTGATCCTATGCAAATCCACCTTGCCTACTCTCTAGGTAGTGCTATTCCCCTTTACGTGGATCCTGAGCAGAAGGAGATGAGTTTCCTCCTGAACTTACCCATCATAGAGTCAAGCCGAATCTACAGACTCAAAGACATTGTTAATGTGGGGTTCTGGAAGGATAACACTCATATCAAGATACGTACCCCTGAGGTGGTGGCGTACCATGACAGCAACACCCAGCTGTACTTAGCCCCAAACCTGCACATGTGCACCCTAACTAAAGACATTCACTACCTCTGCCCCAGCAAGCCATTTCTCAGAGACAATACTGATGGAATCTGCGGGTTGCAACCCATGATCAGCGACACGCGTTGCCCTGCCGATGCCCAGCCTCGCAGCCACGTCACCGAGACGCAAGCTGAGATTGTAGGTGATAGATGGCTCGTTAACACTCCAGTACGTACCGCTACACTGACCTACGACCAGCATGACACAGCCACCCGTGTCAATCTGCTCGACCAGAGCATGTGGATTCAAGTCCCACGAGGGGCCATCCTCCACCTCGACGATCTGGCCTTATACCATCTTCCGAGTGAAGAGTACCAATCAGAACTAGAAATCCCATCCTTTTTCAAGAACTACAACTTCACCCTAGGTCCGGAGTTGGAACTGTGGATTGAAAAAGGCGGGCCTCAGCTCATTGACATTGCTCCCGTCGACGCAGCCCTTCAAGCCTTGTCTCGATTGCCCATCCTGAACACCTCACCTGTTGTCCAAGCCTGGACTGCAGCTGACACAGCACTGTGCATCTCCATGGTCGTCGGCCACACCCTGACCCTTGGCGTGGCCTTAGTCCTATACAGGAAACTCAACGAGATGCGAATCTCTGCAGCTAAATTCAAGACAACTAGGATTGGAGGTCTCCGATGGAAACCCCGAAGGGAAGGTAACACACCAGAGACGGATAAGGACCTCATCGAGTTGAGTCCTCAGCCCTAACAAACACCTGCTACCCGACTGTCAGGATTCACCTGCCATCCGACCATGGTGGTGGGTGTTGTCCGATAATGACCACAGGGCATCATCCGACCACAAAGGGGGAATGTAACACCAATGAGCGGATGGTATTCAACCATCTGTTCCATGTTAATGAACCCTGACCCTTTTGACACATTCTACACTCAAAGACCAGAACGTGAGTTAAAGAAAAAACAAGGACTTTCGTTTTACAACCCTCTTACAACATAACTCACCACCCTGGGCGCCGCCATGACGGCAATGTCCTGGCGGGGATGAGAGTTATAACACCTTGGAGACTATCCAGAGATGCGATATCGAACTTCAAAAGGGAAGACAAACAACCCCCCTTCTTGATCGCACATTCCAGTGAAACAGACGCACATACACTCAAAATCAGGCACAAGCATTTTTGCTGGCCCATGGACCTTCTTGTACTAAAACTACCTCTAAATGTATTTTAATGTCTCCCTTTTTGTGCTCAAATGTATGTATGCGGCATAGTGGAATATCTGAATGTTACTGTGTGTTTAATGCAAACTTTAGATGCATTTAGTTAATAGTAAGTCTGTATCTTCGGATACGGGACTGGTAAAAGCCTAGTTCTTAGTGTCGGTATAATCGTAAAAACGCGACTGTAACGAATCTTGATAGCAAATTACAAAAAGATGCATTGTGTCAGAGGAACGATCTTGCTTAAGAAAAGTGTTTAACTTTGACATCGCCATAAATTAGACCAGTGGGCGGAGATCAGCAAACAAAGAAGATTTTTCCCGCCTTAGTTTGTTTACACTTCATTGGCTCATACTAAAAAAATAGGTGTAAACCTAGATTTACTTAAAAGCTCAGGGAAACCTGTATTCTGGGCATTCCGCCAGAGAGAAAAGAGGATTCCCAGCTTTGCAACCGGACTTCAAGAAGTTCTCCGTTATTCTTCTTTACTTTTCGTTTCATTCTAGTTTTTCTTTATTGTCTGCTGATATTTGACTTCGTTCAATTGCCTTCACGAGCCAAACGAACTCAAGTCTAGTCATCTTTTGGCAAAGTTTACCTTCGCGTTAACCATCGAGCTCACGCATCATCTGCTCTGGAAAGAACCACGCTGAGGCCGCACAGACCGGACAATTTGAGCGCAGCTACGCACAAGAGCCAAATCAAAGCAAGTACTTTCTTATATCGCAACTAAAATTGCTGTTTAAGGTTGTCTAGGCTATTCCATGTTTGTGAAATCATCCAATGACTTGGGGTCTCTTGCAAAGTTAACTGTTTGAAATTGCCACGCTGAGATTGCTTTTCACTTTCACTTTCTCTCCCTCTCTCTCTCTCTCTCTTTATCTCTATCTCTCATTTATCTCATTATTATTCTTGTTCATTTACCTTGTTCAAATTGTATTTTTGTTTTGCTATATACTCATATTTACTCCGTGTGAATTGTAGTTATGTACTCTTTAGTCTGTTTTTATTAAATCCTATAATTTGCTTGAATTGAATTGTTTTATTGCTCATTGAGATCGAAGTCCCTGAATCGTGTGATCTACGCTACGAGCTTTGTTTTATATGAATTAATTTTCAGTAATCTTAGTAGTACAGACACAGAAAATATTGTTTTTTCCTGATCAGAAGATTAATATTTCTTGGAGTTTGTAAGAAGGGTATTTTTATTGAATTTTGATAAGGAAGTCTAGCTTCCAGTTCGCTGGACGAACAGATTGTCTAGAGTAACTTAAATTAATTCTAGTAAAGGTTACCTTTAAATGATTAAATATTCCCTCTTTGGGTAATTTAATATTTGTAAGCAATAAGCACGTTATATTCATAGACTCATGAATATTCACTTAATTTGAGATAATTATTCCCCAGAAAGTGATTGTTGCTACAAAAGTTTCAAATCCAATGAGATATTCTTTATCACAGTTTCACGAGTTCACATCTACATATATTAATACCGTAAGTTTATGCGTATTTGGCGTGCTGTCCGGGTGGAGGGCTCCGAGCTCGGGATGTGGCCCGAACCCAGAGTACTCCCCCCGGTTGTGGTAAGAGTAGATGGATCTATAAGTGAGGAGAAATGGGGTGGAGGAGGGATGCTGAAAACCGTCAATGAACAGAGATAGGTTCTGCTGTTATTTATACCTTGTCATGAGTTGATTACTGATTGGTCTCCACTTGTGTTAATCAGGTTAATGAACTGCGACTGTTCCTCCCGAACTTTGTTATAAAACAGCATTAAGACCCCTAAAACGGCTCATTCAAACACGCCCCCACATGTCTACATCACTATGTGGAAATATTTGCGTAATGCCGCCTGAATGTGCATGCAAAGAAAGAAGGCATGGTTTCAGTAACCACAGTTAATGTTGAAGCAGCCATGTCAGAGAAATGCTGAGTGTATCTAGGCGAAAGCAAAAGCACTTTATTTGGCTTTCCGAAAGTAGATTACATTTAGGAATCTTAAAGATTACTTAAAATAGAACTGCTGGCACCCATTTAAAGGTATAATAGCAATATTTGAATTGTGAGGGAACAGGAGTGTTTCCACAGTGTAGCCATATTAAGCTAATACTTGCTGTGAGGTTTTTTTTTATTTTATTTTTTTTAACCCAGTGAATGTTTCACATTACAGCAGCTGCATCTTAAACATTTTCACACACACACACACACAGAGGTGGGGGGGGGGGGGGGGGGGGGCTGGGGTGCTGGAGTCTCCGTTCCTTTCATTTAATTAGTCCCACTGGAATTTTTGCAGATGGGGATATCATCACACGCAGACATTTCTGTTTCATTTTCTCCCCAAGTACAGTATATGTCCACATCACACCTCTCTCTCTTGCTCGCTCACACGCTGTTTCTCTTTCTCTGTGTGTCTCTCTCATTCAGTATTTTAAACCATGGTCTAATGGTTCTATCCTTATTTGGTTGGCCAAGACTGAAACAATCATACCATGTCAGAAAGCTCACATCCTTTCATGTAATGTTTTAAGTTAAACACTAGCTACAAATCAACACACACAAAATAAACACACACTCGCACAGAAATATTCACACAACTTTAGTATTGTAGACCTCATTATGACCGACAGACCAAAAGGCATCAAAGAATATTCACCCATCACCTAAAGCCCCTTTCATCTTCTCTTCCTACTTCCATTCAGACAGGTTTTCCAGTCCTGTAACAAATGCTGCAGGCTAGTAGCTGTGCTGCTTTGTGCACAATAAAATTAATGTGTTTGTAGTTCTACTGTTCTCCCTCTACTCTCTCTCACTATTTCTCTTTCTCCTTCTCTCTCCCCTAAAGGTACAATCTGCATATCCGAACACACGGCTGCATAAGAATGTCTAAAGATATGAATGCATCAGCACTCATAAGAATATATATATATATATATTTTTTTTTTTTATCTATCAGCAGCCTTTAAAATCAATGAACAATGCGCATGTTGAGAAGCTCTGGGGCCTAATGTGCAGTAATCAATACTGACATGTCAGGTTATGCTGGTAAATAAAAATTTGTTTTGACGTGACCTGGCCTGATTAAATATTCAGTAGTTCAGTTTTTACCTAATAATATTTTCACCATCTACAGAGCCATACAATTGCTACATCAGAGGTTTTTAAGCCTAAAATACCACAAGGCAGTGCCAGCAAGTCTGTGGGATTTACAAAATTTATATTTAGGGCTGTCAAAGTTAACATGTTAATTTAGGCTATCAATTAAAATTATTAACAAAAGTTTTTAAAAGACAATAAATACTGATTAGTGTCATTTTGGAAAAAAAAAACATCTTGCCTTTATATTAATAGTAGGCTATATTGTATCAAAACGTTGCTCCTAAAACCTCTATGCTAAATGGCTACTTTTACTGTAGCAATATTATCTACAAAGTAATTCCATGACTGCTATAAATTCACCGTAAATGTGCTGACAACAGTGCCAAACAAGCGGGAATCTGTGAAAATTACTTCCTTAACAATTTTTATATGTTTCACAATGTATATAATACTCCATCGGTGGCATTTAAATCACTAGAATTTTACATTAACACATCACAAACATAAACGTTTGTAATGCATAAAAACACATGTACAAGATCAATGATATAGACACAGCGAAACACAATTCTTTAAATTGAGTAAAAACATAATACAAATCCAGATAGGACAAATCAACTGACTCCAAACTCTGTCACAGCTGTCCAATCCATTATTTTGAACATTGAATAGGGATTCAGGATAAACCAAGTCACAAAACAGTACAAGAATTATCTGAGTTTTCTCTTAAAAGGAAGAAGCTTTTATGAAACTCCTTGGTCTTTATCTGTGTATGTGTGTGTAATCTGTATGAACCCTACACTAAAATGTAATGTCACAGTTGTGGGTTGATAACATCAGTTCATGTGTATCAGTTTACTCAAATGGTCACAAATCACGTCCAACACTGGTAGACATCAGCCTCTGACTGAACCAACTCACTAGAATGAAAAAGACAGACATAATTTTTTTTTCACAGGGATATTTTTATTCGTCTGATAAGTGTTCATGGCTAGTGTGGCTGGCAGAGACAGTGCTGGTGAAAATAATGACCATGAGTTGGCATCCTTTCTCTGTCATGTGGCAGATTCTGTCAGGTAGCAGGCATCTGATGAAGAGCTGAACTAGAAAGAGTGACTCGCTTACTGTGCCAGTGGACCAAACAGGTGGTCAAATCTGGCCAGCAATAAATATGACGGTTTACATCAGATATTTAATCCCTCCCACACACACCTGATCTCAATCAAACACTGGCACCAGAAATGACAACCAATTAAAAATGAGAAAACTGCTGCCAGGACATCGACACCAGACAGGAGAGCAGAGCCAAATAAAGAGAGAAGCTCCTGGATAACAAAATGAAAGACTTCCTAATGAAGTCACGCTTCAAGAAATACTCATTAAGACTCTACATTTTCAGTCATTATTCTTAAAACAAACATGGCAACTTGTTTAGGAAAATACTGAAAAATGAATGCATGAACAGAAATTGGAACAGAAATTAACATTTTTATCCAGGTGAGAAGGACAACTCTGAATTGTCAAGCTGGTATAAGCTAATGGTCTAGCTAGCAGAAAAGAACATATTCTTATTCATTCAAAAAAGCATCCCTCATCGGCTCATTCACAAACTGATCCAGCTGGGGCTTAACAATTCGCTGTTCAACTGGCTATTGACTGGAAGACCTCAGGCAGTACTGGCGATTTAATGAAATTAATTAATTAATTTCCTTACAGGTTTTCAATCAGGGAAGCAAGACCCCCCGAAGGATGCAAGAGAATCTTTGGAAAATAATAGTCTGTTACAATTTACAGAACTACAAATTAATATTGTGCACATATTTTTACATTTCTGTAAATTTGTACAACAAAGGAGATTGAAAACACATCCACAGTGTATTGATATGTGCCCTATCCACAGCTCTACCAACTCACCATAAGATTCTTATTTAACTGTCATGACAAAGCCATGAAGGGTGTTACCATACAATATGCAACCCTCATTCTTCATACAGCAGAACACAGGAGATGCCACAAGCTCAAAACACACAAACAAATGCACGCTTGCACACACACGCACACGCACACACACACACACACACACACACACACAAACAGTTGTTTGCAGTTTTCAAACTATCTCCAAACTCTCTCTCTCACTGCATGTACGTGTTTGTGTATGTGTGATGGAGAAGCTTCACCGATGCAGCACAGCTAAGCGTTGATATTCTCAAACCTAGTGTGAGGAGTTTTAGACAAATGAAGACTCTGTGCAAGATAAAAAGTCTAAAACAAGATCAAAGTGAAGCAGCACGGTGCCTCTGCTGCCTTTATATTCATCTTTCAGGATGACCTCCCTCCAACAGTTTGAACCAAAGCAGCTCAAGCAGGATTGCTTCTGGGATATGTTTGGGAATTTAAGAAATATATCTGAAATGTAAATGGCACAGCATGGAAGTCTTTGAAAAACAATCAGCATGTGGAGACTGAGGGGAGAGGTGGAGAGAGACCACCGATATCAGGTTTACTCAGAGACCCCTCAGCCTGCCCCCAAACAGGCTCTAATCCACTTTAAATCCACACTATGTTCTAAATGACTCCCATGGATTCAAATAGGATTGACCAATTGCTTGCTACTTTGAACTCTGTCTGTGTCTTGGCCCGAGTCAAAATGCCTCCTAGAGGAATTCTCCAGCAGTAGTGATGAGATATCTTTGGAACGTCTCACTTTTCTTTTACATCTTTATCTTTCTCTTGTTAATTTAATTTCTTCGGCTTCTGATTGTTGAGCCTGTTTACACCCGGTAAGCATGCATCACAAGACACATACCTACACAAACACACTACACAGTGCTGGTGCCGGTACATGTACTGTATTCATCTGAGCATTTAAGGCAGCCTTTCTTGGTCACTTAGAGAAACTATAGATGAAATATGCACTAAAGGTTTATGACTCCTCTGCGGTATTAAAATAGGCCTTGAAAATCACGCTGGTGCTGAATGTACTAAGCTTGAGAACAAAGCCTAAAATTTCAAGAACAAAGCCTAAAATTTAGGTTTTTCAAGAACCAAGCAACAACATGGGACTCTGGGTAGTTTTAAAAGTTAATGAGAGACTATGTGGGGCTAGGTGCACGCATGCTGAATCATTTATGCTAGAGCAGCTCAGTGTCTGTTTCTGGTGAGGGAAAAAAAATACTCTGCATGCAGTTCTGAATTATTGAGAACAGAAAGGAGCATCCCAATGGGAGAGCAACCCAACTTTCACTGCACACAGGACACAGAGACGAGATGAGATGAGAAAAAAATGAGACAAGAGGAGAGGAGACAAAAGGAGAGGAGACAGGATGAGAGGAAATGAGACAAGGTACAGTAAAAAGATGAGTGGAAATGAGATCAGATGAGATGAGATGAGAGGAAATGAGACAACATGAAAGGAGATGAAAGGAGAACAGATGAAAGTAAATTTAACTAGAAGTGAGGAGACCAGACAAGAGGAGAGGAGAGAAGAGAAGAGACGAGAGGAGGGCAGATGATGTGAGAGGAGAGGAGAGGAGAGGAGACAAAATAGAGGAAATGAGCGAAGAGGAGATTAAACATGAAGAAACAAAAAAAAAAAAAAAAAAAAATGAGAGGAAATGAGATGAAATGAGAGGAAACGAAATTAGACAACCTTTTCTTAAAATTTTCAATATTTGCCTAATGGAAAAAGAGACTAAATAGCAATAATACATGTTTTATTCAATAAATCTTCACACAAAGGTGCCTATTAAAAGAGAAAAGATCAAATAATGATGTAAAATAAGTTTTAACTATATCTGTTTAGAAGGGATTTCTCTCTCTAACCCACATACAGAAACACTCCCTATAATCAACCTCAGGAGGATTTAATCCACCATTTTTCTTGACAAGCACAAGTTTAGAAATGTGCAGTACTGTTTCCTTCTTAATAAGCTCTGCATCAGCACTAAAACACTTGGAGGGTGCCAAAAAGTGCAACGCAAGACCGTGAGGCTGAATGAGTTTTTACTTCTGTGACAGTAAGGAAAAACCCAGGTCACACCAGGTTCCCACACCCTTTGATCAATGACTTTCTCATTACTTTTCATGATGAATGGATAAGGGATCATTCAGCTGCAGTGGAGTTACTGTTAATACATACTTACTAATGTGCATTATCAAGTATGTAATATCTTTAATAAAACAAATACATCCTGAGCATCTAACAATAATACTCTCAGTGAAATATTTTGAATGCACATATATAGGCAGGCAGGGCTTTACATTTTAGCTACTACTTATATTACTCTTTTAGAAGTGTATGTAGTCATGTTATTCTTTTATGTAGCGTTAGTCTAAATATTCAGATCACATTTGGCTTTATTCAGTCCGTATGTGCTCTGCATATCTGGGGCAGTGAAAAGATGGTAATGAGTAAAAACTTTAATGGCATCTACAGAGAAAATGTACGTGGAAAAGGTCAGAATGAGGACATGATTACCCACACACATACATAAACAAACACAATACAAAAACACAAACATCCTTCTTGCCGCATCTTTCTCTCATTCAAATTAACAGAATAATCAAGTTTGTTCATACTGTATATCTATCTATCTATCTATATATATATCTATCTATCTATATATATATATATATATATATATATATATATATATATATATATATATATATACATACACATATACTGTATAATACAAATAATACTGTAAAACTGTGTGGCATGTTATCTAAGCTCACTTGAATGACTGCCACAGAGCCGCCTCTGTTTAAGTAAATAATCATCCATAAATCTGTCCCCAGTTGTCCCTGATCCAAATTCTCCTCTGCTTCTTTTCCTACACTGCGCCTCAGCATTAGTGAAGCAGAAAGAGTGCAGAGAAGAGAAGTGCAAAAAGCCAGAACCTCAGCAACCTCTCACCTCGCACAGCCGAGTTATATTAAACCTGCTTTTAAGACTGCATGGACTCAATAAACCCATGCCTCTCCACATGCACTGCATATCACTCCCTAGCTGTTAATTAGCATGCTGCGTGAACCAGGTGTGATTCTGGCCCTCTCTCTTTTTATGCTTCTATTTCTCTCTCTCTCTTCCTGTGTGTTCACAGTGAATCTTTCACACTAGTGTTTGCGTACAGTAATTACCTGTGTTATGGCCTGGTCTGTCTGCCATCCTGCCTGCAAAGAGCTTATGAGATCCCACACCCCACCTTTCAGAACCTGGCCGAATGCTGCTGGGTTTTATTATCGGCTGGATGGTACACTTATAATGTCTTTGCTATAATACTTAATGAAACAGTGTTCACAAGACTAAAATCACCTTTCATGCTAATTTTATAGGCGTGGCAGCTTTAAAAGAAGGACTCGTGCGATAACACACTCACACTTAACCAGGGGTCCTCGTAAGTCTCTTGAATAATTCCTGACACATTTTTGCTATGCATGATAAATCAGACTCGTTTTTTAAGATACACACTCTGCCACACACACACACACACACACACAAGATCATATGGGAGTGAGTTAATAAGGGAGGGAAACTAAGATCAAGGAAGATGTGGCTCTCTGGTTCCAGACTCCAGAGTCTCATTAGAACAGAAGAGAGTCACAGCAACATCAGAAACATCCCAGATCCTTCTGAAATAATTTGGGCTCTTGTAATTAATGTGACTTTTGTGCAACCCCTGAAGCTGCCAGTTCCAATAAAAGGAATTGGCATTAGATTGTCATAGAGAGGGTTATAGTGTTTTGTCTATGCCTGAGCTGTATAATTTATTCATGCTGATCATTAAGGCACCATTAATGTTGGAAATGTGAAAAAGTGTTCTGTCGTTTTTTTTTACTGTGCATTCTGAGGTCTTTTTATCACCATAAACAATAGAAGTCTGTTCATTCAATATAATTGTAGGCCAAGTGGATAAACCTGCTACGATCAGCTGCTGATGACAACATTACGACTCCTGATGTCACGAATTGTTAATCAAATTTTCAACAGTTTATTTATAAAATAACTATATTCCAATAAATTTGTACTAAATTTAACCAAATGAAATCAACATGAATACAAAGAAATAGTACATTTCTAAGAATCTGGTACCTGTTTTAAAACGGATTATTCCTTTATTTGTCATGGACTTACATAACGCAGTGGAATGCCTACATTTATTTCTGTTTCAAACTAAATCTGCTTTCTGTTCGTCAAAGGATCCTGTAAAAATCACAGTCCCCATGACCATGTTAAGCAGCATTACGGTTTTCAACATTGATAATAATAAGAAATGTTTCTTGCTCACTAAATCGGAATTTTAGAATGATGATCCTGAAATGTCAGCTTAGCCATCACTGGAATAAATCACATTTTAAAATATATTAAAATATAAAACCGCTACTTGCATTGTAATAATATTTCACAGTAATAAATGCAGCTTTTGTTGAGCATAAGAGACTTTCAAAAACAATGAAAATCTCACAATCCCAAACTTTTGAACGCTAGAGTATAGAATCATCCAAATGTTGTTTTTGGGGGTCAATTTATATATAATTGTGCAGCTTGTGGAGCATTGGCTTCATGAAATATCAAATGAATGTGATGAAGGTGATATGTGGAGATATTTAAGTCAGTAAGTCATGTGAATCTACAGTCGGGAGACCATGCTGATTTTTACAGCCAACCACAACCATGACTAACTTTAGCAGACATGAGTTTTGCAGCCACTGACTCACAAAGTGTGAGAGGTTAACAGCTGTGTACCCTGACTAACAAAACTTAATAGTTCATCCAGCCCTGAAGAGATCCAAACTCTGATGATGCTTGTCAAGATCTGTGAAAAGAAAAGAAAATGATTTTGGAGAGAACAATATGTGTACATGGACATGAGGGAGAGGGAAATGGATGGTGTTTGATTCTTCAAACAACACATATCGTGTCCACCAGGGGCCCCTTATATAAAAGCTCGGCCCCTGTCTCTCCATCTGTCTTTGTGGCTAATGGAGCTTACTCATCTGTCATCTGCCTGTTTCACCCTGTTATGTGCAACACGTAGAACAAGAGAATGCTTTTAGACACAGTTAATCTCTGACATCACACTGTCTGATAAACCAAGACTGTCTGAAGGCGAGAGAGGACAGCACGAGGGAACTGGCAGCATTGCAGGTCATTTAAGATGTCAGGATCAATATTTCCAGAGGATGTGTGAAAACTGTAATCTTAAAGAAACATGATTTCTAGAACAAGTCAGTCCATTGAACAACAAAATACAGCACAGTACAGTAGGTATAGAAAATAATCACCCCTTTTGCAATAATCATATTTTGTTGCTTTGCAGCCTGAAATGAAGACGGACACAGTTTTGTTTTATCCAGCTATATTTACTCAGTGCACCTTATAACATCCAAGTGAAAGATACTCTATAACTCCAACATGTCAGAAAAATGAAGGATAACCCTCTTGTGTCAGTATTTTGTTGAACCAGCTTTTGCTTTAATTACAGCCTTTAATTTAGCCTGTTGGGATATGTCTCACATCTAGGCACATCTAGACTTTGCAATATTTGCCCAGTCTTCTTTGCAGAAATGCTCAAGTTCAGTTAAAATTGATGGTGACCATTTGTGGACTGCAAAAGTGGAACAACTTCACATGTTTAACATTGGGTTATATTTAATTTGATTTCTGTCTTTTGTTGGAAATCAGCACATAAGTAAATAAATGTTATTGGAAACAACACGAAACATCAGTATTATAGCTCCGCCCATGGTACACCTCCAGGAGCTCTGCTTTTTCCGGAGAGAATCGGAAAGCTGTATTTTTCTTTAATCAATATGATAAAACTACAGGATGCAGTACTACTCTATAGGTACTCAATATTAACATGAGATTAGGTGAACCTGTGTATGTTATGTACTCTTTAAACAAAACTATTGACTGTGATCACTGCATCATGTAAAACATTAATGTTTTTCGCTTTGGGCAGACAAATTACTTGTCGCTGGGAACTTAGAATCCAGTGTTTATGAAACACATGATGAACTGTCAGTAAAAATATATAAAAAACGTAATTATATAATTAACTTCAGACATCATAAGTTACAAAACATCTTTCTCTTTCCTTGAGGCTGTTTTACAAAAGAGATCTACTTTGATGTGACCCCTTTCAATGATATATCTCATTAAATGTAACTAATTAACAGAAAGAGAGAGAAGAATAGTTGAAAGAGTGCTTTGAGTTCAAAGCACACTGAAACATTATTAGCATGTCTACTGTTAAACAGCAGGGCCGTAAGCTAAGGTATGCAACCGGTAGGTACTGGTTGGATGCAGATTAATATATATATATATATATATATATATATATATATATATATATATATATATATATATATATATATATATATATATATATATATATATATATATATATATATGCATGTATGTGTGTGTGCATATTATAATAAATATAACCCTAATATTACATATTATTATTTTTATTAATCATTAATAATAAATAATCATAAAAAATATTTACAAATTTAAACACCAAATTAATCACAGAAAAATGTATGATAAAGTTTTAGTAAACTTACAGTCTTAGAAAAATTCTATACTATTTATTGTATGAAATATTACTGTTTTTGTTTTTATATAGGAGAGATAATAAAATACACTAGTAGTTCGGTTCTCTAGGTTTGTTTGGTCCAGACCAAAAAAATAAAATGATACTGTACATTTGATCCTGGTTCACTTAGTGTTCACACTGGCGTTTTTGACAGTGAACCTAAAGATACCAAACCTAAAGATACCAAAAAAGGCATATTCTGCGGCCCAGTTTGCATACTATCTGTCCTAAATACTAGTTAAAATTAGAATTAGTGTGTCCCAAATCGTAGTATGTTGAAATAAGTATTTCAAAGGCAATCCAGATTGTTTACTGCTTCTGGTAGAAATTCGAAGTGCAGATCCGTGCACACTCTATTACTGTCCTCATCAAATGGCACAGTGGACAAGGATTCGATTAGAACTACAAACGTAGTTTGAAAAGAAAAGTGCTAAAAAAATTACAAGCATGGTGGATATATCAGACCGACAGACAGGCAGGTTAAAGGGGTTTGAGTGATTAACATCCGTATCCAAACTGTAAAAAATATAAATATATATATTTAATGTTATCCGCATTTTATTTAAGGGGGGGGGGGGGTAAAATGCTCGTTTTCACTCAATATCCTGTTAATCTTGAGTACCTATAGAGTAGTACTGCATCCTTCATAACTCCAAAAAGTCTTTAGTTTTATTATATTCATAAGAGAAAGATAGTCTGTAACATTTTTTCCCTGAAAAACAAGAGCGGCTGGAGGCGTGACGTGTGGGCGGAGCTAAAGAATCACGAGCGCGAGTAGGCTTTTGCGTTGAGAGCATTTGGAAGCTGTGACATTACCGTGAGAAAAAAAAACATCATCCAAAACAAACCATGGCTAACAGTCAGATTCAGCCGTATATTTATGATAAAGAATCAGAATCCAGAGGCTGAAATTTAACAAGAGCAGCATCAGCAACGACGTCTCTGTGTGGTATGTATTGAAACTGTATATATTTGCTTAGCGGTTTTGGAAAATGACTAAGTTCCACTTTTGTTTTTTTTTGTTTTTTTTAAGGTGTACATGTGGAAAGTGCAGTTTGATGACAACATCGCATGTTGTTTACTTGATGTGCTTACGCGCCGATAGCTAAGTTATCAACACAGAGATATTTGAAGCAGTTTTACTCACCGCCTGCGGTTCCAACACATGATCGTGACCCTTTTTCGTTGGGACTGCATTATCCTTAAGAAATAAACGATATGCAAATCCGGCGTCAAACTGGGCCTTGTTGGTAAAACAAGCATCTTCGAAATGCAGGGAACAAACAAAAACACTTGCACAACTCCGTTGCTGCTCTGTAAAAATAAACTCCATCCATTGGTCCCTTAATGCTGTTTTTTTTTTTTTTTTTTTTTGGTAATCTGTGCAGGGTTGTCTTGCCCTGGAAATTAAAAACACACTTCTTTTGTGACATTTCGGTCTCTCGCTCTGATCAGTGAATGTCTCTGCTGTGCTCTGCTCTACGGGAGCGTGCGCTCTTCCGGCAGAAGTGCCCTTAGGACCCTTATAAGGAAATTCCACTCCATCTAATGTAACACAGACCCATATTCGAAAAAAACTTTCCGAAACTTGTGACAAACCGGAAGAGGTATTTTTGGAACAACTTAATTTTTGAAACTTTGTCCATGTTTAGCATGGGAATCCAACTCTTTAACAGTGTGAAAAACTCAGTATGCATGAAATAGCATTTCACCCCCTCTTTAATGTGCAGCAACACTATGAACTTTTTAATGATAAGTTTGGTCATTAACTTTTAAAAGCATCATTATGCAAACAAATGAGCAGATTTCTAGGCATGATAGACCTGCGACTGGCAGATCAACGTGCCTCTTCATTTCTCTCCAATATGTTAGGAAAATAAATTAAATTAAATATTGATAATGATAACTTTGGTCAGGTTGACGGATGTATATTTCGTGTCAGAACTCACCAAACACAGATCTATCGGTGTATGACATCAAAGTACCCATTTATCAATGGTTTGATTTTCACCACCTGCAAACTCACAAAGAGCTCATAAAAGGCACTTTATCTCCTTATTGTTCCACGTATGCCCTCTGCTCATTTTGTTTTGAATACACCGCTCGTTCCCCATCGTTGCATATATCTTGTCATCACTTCCTGTTTTAGGTTTGTTTAGAAGAAGTTGGTCCATGTTGCGTTCATATTTTCTCCGAACCGCACCAGAGTTCATTTGTGTAAGTGTGAACACTGCATCCGAAACCCTGGTGCACACCACATAAGCAGACTGAGACCATTAAAAAGGTGGGTCTCAGTCCGCTTGTTTGTTGAGCACCAAATGAACTGCACTAACAGAGCAATCTCAGTTTGTTTTGAAACTGAACGAGAGCAGCAGCAACGACTCGCTCCAAGCGGGGCTCGAACCCAGGTTTCCGGCATGGGAGGCGGACGCACAAACAAGGAGGCAGAGATATTTTAAGCAGTTTTACTCACCGCCTGCGGTTCCAACACACGATCGTGACCCTTTTTCGTTGGGATTGCATCATCCTTAAGAAATAAACGACACGCAAATCCGTCATCAATCTGGGCCTTGTTTGTAAAACAAGCATCTTCGAAATGCAGGGAACAAACAAAAACACTTTCACAACTCTGTCGATGCTCTTTAAAAATAAACTCCGTCCACTGGTCCCTTAATGTTTTTTTTTTTTTTTTTGGTAATCTGTGCAGGGTTGTCTTGCCCTCGCAACCAAAAAACACACTTCTTTTGTGACATTTCGCTCTCGCTCTAATCAGTGAATGTCTGTGCTCTCAGTGCTCTGCTCTACGGGAGCGCGCTCTTCCGGGAGAAGTGCCCTCAGGACCCATATAAGGAAATTCCGCTCCATCTAACGTCACACAGACCCATACTCGAAAAAAACTTTCCGAAACTTGTGACAAACTGGAAGGAGTATTCTTGGAACAAAAATACTCCTTCAAACGTACAACTGAATTTTTTAAACTTTGTCCATGTTTTTCATGGGAATCCAACTCTTTAACAGTGTAAAAAACTCAGTATGCATGAAATAGCATTTCACCCCCCCCCCCCCACTTTAATATAAAAAAAAATGTTTTAATTTGCTTTCACACTGGGCTCATATGCTGTGCAATTGTTCCCAGCACCCACTTGGTCTGGTTTCACACTCTCTTGATTATTTCTTTGATGTTTTTGCTACGGGATTTACATCCCGTGGTAATTAGGATTTAGACAAGCTTCAGTCTGGATCGAGAACACCTAAGAAGAGATGATGCCAACCCCTCAGAGGACCTCTGATGATGCCAACCTTCAAACAACTTACAGAACTACCAAATGTTGCTATAAGTTTGATTGCATCATATAATGATTGCTGTTAATAGTGTTCATCGTCTGGTTGATTTTGTCTTTAGTTGATTTTCCATACTTTTCTTCCATATGTACATAAACTGACAGTACTAAACACACATGCCCACTGCAGAGTTGGCTAGTGCTCTGCAGTGGGCATGTGCATAAATGAATAACACAGTTTTGAATGTCATGGTGTGTCATGAATGTGTGTGTAATACCTGCTAATTATGTTGCTTGTGATCACTTATACTGTATTGTACACTTTTTCCATTTAAATTGGCTTATTCTGATTGTTGACACTGAAAATGATGAATGTATTTTTCATGGGATTTCAGTTAATATCTTGATTGCCAGTTTGACATAGGCTGGTGTCTACCCAGACATTTATGTAACATTGTGGGTAATTCTCTTGTATTTGCCCTGATTTGATCTGTTTTCCTGATAAATGTATATTTTTATATATTTTTTTATAATTTTTTTTGGTCATCTTTTTTGTTTTAAGAGTTAAACACGATCCCTATAAACCTTGATTGACATGGCAATAAAATTCTATGACATTATTTTGACAGTTAAAGTTTTCATTGGTTTTTTGTTTAATTGGGCAGGTTTTGGTGAGCTTTTGGGCTGGAAATCGTCCACATGATCTTTCAATACTGATTTCAACAACACCTTGTAAGATGCAGCCAAATGCACTGAGCAGCGCTGTCATCTGAAAACACCCTTAACAGATGAAAGGATAGTATAACAAAGATAACGCTTCCCTCAGCAGACATTAAAACTAATGTTTCATTGTGAATATTTGACTGAGCTGAAGAATGTCCATCTCACACAATATTATAACTTTAACAGTGAGCTTTTAATACAGAAATACAATAAGCTTTCAATGGAGCAACTCTATGTTCCTTCATTTCTGGTTCCAAAGTGAAATTTTCGAAATAGTAACAAAGGTTTGGGCTCAGCTGTTATGCTGTCAAACTGAGATTTGAATCCGTGGTGAAAGGTAGTCGTTCCGCCACTTGTTGTATCTTTTTTTATGTACACACTTTATGTACACATCAAACTGTTGTTTAAATGCAATATCACACTTGCACCTTGCCATAGGTAATAATAGGTAATTACAGCCGTGCTGATAAACAGCCATGTCCAAGTGTGTGTTTGTGTGTCAGTGTCTTTGTCTGCCACTGGCTTTCTCCTAATGGCTTTCAGGACCCAAGCAGTGCTTTTTTAATGCATTTCCACAGCTGTTCCAGTTCCAGAATCCGTCTGCAGGTTGATGCCTCTACAGCTTTAACTGTAATCACAGATTTGAGAGCACAGAAACATTTATCCATACACAGAGCAGCGAAGTGGCTCAACTTGTCTTCTGCACTTTTATCCTTTCAAAAACACAACTTGTTCTGGATCATAGCCAATCCGTTCATAGCACCGGCTTATTTGCATGTATTTACATAAGTGGAAGCTTATGTCCAGTACTGCTCTAATCCTCTATATTCAAAGAGAGAGAATACAGCTAGAGAAGGAGAGTTTTGACCACTGCCTGTGCTCGTAGGTCACTTTTGCAGATTTGTGACAGAAGTCACCGTTAAACAGCACATGGTGATCACCAGATGGACCTCATAAACACATGTATGCTGACAAGCCATACAGGATAAAGTAGAGTTAAGAATATATCTAAGTTGCTTTGGATTAAAGTATCAACAATGATAAATGAGTAATTAAGAGGGGTAAAGAAAAATATGCCAATACATAAGCACAGTGATTATTTTGCCTTCTCACCTCTCTCTCATCCTTTATGTGAAGACAGGATTTACAGCAGCTAGAGAGTCTGGTCTTTGTTGTAAACCCTTGGCGCGATAAACTACATTATATTAGTATTCTCTGACTGCAGCCCCTCCTAAGAGCAGTGACAGCAGGTCAGATCCAGAGACGCCCAGGGCAGAGGCTCCAATAGCACAGTCTGCTTAGGGCTCTACCATGTACTGTTATGGCAGGGCTCATTTGAAACCACATCAAAAAGGGGACAAACAAAACACAGATAAAAAGAAAAATGTAATACAAGTCTAAGGTGTTCCACAAAAATGCTACTCTCAGTTTAAAGTATAGGCTCATAGGGAGATTACATCAACTGTTTTTACCAAAAGAAATATATTGTTAAAAAATTTCAATAAACTGTATCACCGAACCTAAACACTAGTACTATACAGTACATAGGTGATTTTACAAAGCAGAAGCAAGATTAATGCATTAAAAAAGTCTGCAGAGCACCATAATGCTGTCACTTGCACAATTAACATGTTTAATCTAAAATGTGTTTGCTTATGCCTTGTTGGTCCCACCAGCAGTGGCAAAACATTAGGGCCTGTTGTACTATTATTTTGTTTTCAGCACTTTTATTGATTGCTGCGATCCACAGTTAAACAGCAGGAAGTCAAGTGGAAGAGTGTTTAATTTCCATAGTGTTTCTCCTCCATCTTACTCTCTATACATCTGTCCCTATTTTCTGCTGAAAGACCATCTGGTCATTCATTTTCAACGTTACTTCAGCTCAGTCCTTCTCATTGCCTCACACAGACACACACAGAAGATGTTTGCAGACATTTGATGAGCCAGGGTGAAGTGACTCACAAAGCATTCAAATCAGTCTGTTAACTTTAACCACAACTTGCAAAATTCCAATCTTTAAGAAAGTATATAATATAATAAATATAAATAATATAATAATATAAAATAATAATAAATCATATAAATATTATATTATTATATATTATTATAATATTCTATAATATTATAATATAATACAAATATATATTATATATATATATATATATATATATATATATATATATATATATATATATATATATATATATATATATATATATATATATATATACTTTGGATTTGGTTTCCATCAACAGTTACACATGCCACATTAGATGAAAAGAAGAGGAAAGAGAAGGTTGTCACTCAATAGTGCATACTTGGCATATAATTTTACCCAGCACTAAACAGCAGCAATACTAAAATGAATCAGTCAAACCATCTTTTTTAACTTGAAGAAAGATGCAACAAGCAACTCCAAAGCTTCTGTTCACACTTCTGCCAATATCCTCATCTTTTTCAATTCCCTGTGTTTGTGCAGAAGAATTAAGAGCTTTACACAGTAAGCATACAAGAGAAAAGTCTGAAATAAACACACAGTTGTGCAGAGACACTTGGGGAAGGATTGTACACCAGCCTCTGTTTTCATTTCTGAGCTGCTTATCCATTTCTGATTTTCTGATCCTTGATCTGAAAGCTTCTCTGCAGCCTCTCAGCTCCTCCACTGTTAGGATGTTTGGCTGATGCTTCGGTATAATCTAATCTCAAACATCGTGCAGAAACACAAAAACAACAGCAGCTGCCAGAACAGCAATTCAAGACAATCTCACAAGAGTCTGGCTGGAAGATACAGAACCTCCCGCAACATTGAAAAACAATCTCACCTCAGCATAAACAACACACCAAAGGGGAGCCAGAGAAGGAAGCACAATGTTTTCTTTCTTGTTCCTTTCAAAGATTTTCTTAGAAAGCCAATAACTCAAACCAACACACAGGAAACAGGACAGCAATTTATAAGTTTCACAGAAAATTGTTTGGACATCAAATACAAAATTGAACAAATTTTTACTTTGAATTTGCTTTCTCAATGAATCAGTTTATCCACCAATTCATTAAACCGCTCTGAATGATTTTAATTTCTTTAATTAAGCTCCCTGATTCCACTAAACGTAATTGAACTGAATTTAATTGAACTGAACAGAATTGAATGAACTGAGCTGAAGTAATTGGAACTGGATTGAATTTAACTGAACTAAAGTGTATTAACTAAACTGATCTAAATGGAACTGAATTTAATCGAAATGAACTGAGTTGAAATGGTGTGCCAATTCATGTCCACAAACTTCCAACTATTTTCCTCAAATGTCTGGCAGCAAGACATGAAAAGCAGCACATGAGAGAAAAAAAGAGAAAACGATATTAGACAGTGTTGTGTTTCTTTGTGTTTTTTAGTATGTGACACATCTTTATCTCGTCTGACTATATTGAATTTTAATTAAACAGTGAATATCACTCTATTGCTCCATGTTGCGAGATATCGCCTCAGAACATCCAAGAATATTGTCCAAACAACATCAACTGAAAGTGAAGCCACAAGACCTGCCAATAACAGCCACATGGGAAAAAAAGAGCTTCTGATGGTTTTTCAAGGACATTGTTCAATCAACATCTGACAGATCTCATGCAGCTGAGGGCACAAACCTCTATTTTATCAGCCGGCGTGCTTTTACTGATCATGTGTTTAACCCACATGTCAGCCTCAATTTAAAAAAACCAAAACATTGTAGATACTTCATATTCACAAAAACACAATGGTTTCCTTGCCAGCTAAACGTGGTGAATTATGGAACAAATCACAGAGCAGCTTCACTTATTTCCACTTTTAATAGTCTTATTAGATGCTTCAGTGACCTTCTCACATTAAACCAAACAGAGATTTCATCATTTTCAGAGCTTCAAAGGTGTCTTAAAAAAAGAATAACACAGTCCAGGAGCTTTCTGGTCTTTAACTATTAGATATATTCCCACTTTCTAATGGAACTCTTTTTGCATTCTAAGAATCAACAGAATGCAAGATCATCCACACAGTTGCATGTGTATGTGTGTGTGTACTGCAGGTGCCCTTAAACAGGGTAGCAGGAGAGGATGGCAGAAGAGTTGATGGAACTTCAGCATTCAGTAGATGCTCTTTATGGTGTGTGGTGACAGGATTATAAATGTGCTGCTCTCGTTATAGCTCGACTACAACAAACACAGCAAACCAACAAGGAACACATCAATGTACTGACCGACCCAAAACCAACACCAACCACTAACACTAATAACTTCCACTACAAAACATTATTGAACAATACAGAAAAAATGGTATGAACTCAAATCATTAAAATTATGAGACTGCATTACCTGAATTTGAATTGAGGTTGCAAATAGGATGCTGATTTGTAATGCTAAGAAATTACTTTCTTAAAAATCACGTAATTTGTTAATGTAATTTTTAATGCAAATTTAATTGCCATTAAACATGTTATCACAGACACAACATATGAAGCACATTTCCAAAAAACAAAACAAAACAAAAAAACATTTGGAAGATGCTGTCATGGTGATTTTCATACTTGACTACTTTAACTACAGGGGCTACAGTTATTTTACATAAAATGATATTAGGAATAAGTGATTGAATATTAAAATAGATTATGTATGTATGCATTTATTTTTTTATAATTTTGTATATGTAATATTTTAAACATGTCTGAAAATCGACAGTCGTGGGGGCCCAAAAAATGTTAGTTAACCGTCTAAGAAGTTAAGTTTAAGTTTGCTGAACTGATAACATATGCATCATTAATTTGAATTGCAATCCAATCCAATTCAAATCAAATGATAACTCGAACTGAAATACAACTCTTTAGCTGACAGTTCTTAAAAAAAAAAAAAGTAAATAAAGTAATAGTAAAGTAAATCAACAAAATCAAAAGTAAACAAAACCTGAAGAATAAACAATATGTCTTCTGTTCACACCTTAAATAAAAGGTATTATACCTGAACATAATGCTTCACAAGTGAACCAATTTTAAACTGTGTGGAAACTGCATTTTTTCCCACAGCTTTGTAAGTATTCATTTCCTTGATTCATTGTGTTACACAATCACATATGGCAATACAATAAAGCATGGATGTCTCATGGGGAGCTAAGACATATTTTGGAAAAGTGCCAGAATATTATGAAGGAATCGATGTCTGGGCTCCATCTTTTAAAATATCATAAACTTCATGATGTTCTAGTATGTTATTACATCAGTGCTCTGATCTTGTCGAAGATTATGAACTTCACGTGTGACACAGAATCTCTCATTTTATTTAAAAAAGACAGTAAAAAATTAGCCATTTGCCCTCCTGAAGCACAAAGTGTCATTTTGTGCAATAACCTTGATATGATGATGCAACGTTCAGAAATGTATCTGGCTTACCCTGTTTCAGTGGCTGCACAACAACTACTGAAATCACTAACTAAAACCACCAGTCGTGAACCTAAAGTAAAGTGGGCATTATTAGGGCGGTGAACCGAAAAATGCCTTTTTATTTCCAAGAAATAATAAAATAAATAAATGTATTATGTTTGATTCTGTTAATGGCTCTATCATGTGCAGTTCTACACTGCTGAGAACAGATCATACTGAGTTTCCTGCACTACTTACTCAGTGCCACCACAACAGCAGCTGCATCTACAGTATGACAAAGACGTGTAGTCCAATTACAAAACAAATTAATCTTATGAGCTGGTTGTTTTAAGATATTCAAAAACATACAGTGCCTTTCCAAACAAATGACTCTCAAGAGGCAGCTCTTTTTACATACACAAGCTGTGTAGTCCAATTATTGGACAAATAAGTCCTATGAGCCATTAATTTTGGTGAATGAAAAACAAACAGTGGTAGAAACCATGTATATCTAGCTAAAATACACATTATGCATTTCTGTCAGTAGTATCTTTTTAAATATTAATGTATAAAGCATGCTAACCAGTACTAAATGTACTAAATGATTTGTTAAATGGAGCCTTTAGGGAATCAGAAACATTCACAGATCTGAAAAGCAACTGAAACCAGAATCATTAAATTCTTGATGATAAACATCCCTTGGCTTCACTCTAAGTTGTATGTAGAAAAACATTCTATGTTATATGTGGATTAATATAATATATTTCTTTTGAGGGCCAGCTGCAATTCATGCATCCAACCAGGGGTGCGTTTCCCAAAACCATAGTTACTAACAATGCAATTTCCCATTGCCAACCATCTAAGTTGCTAACAGGTTAACAGGTTTTGGGAAACGCACCCCAGGGTGTGTCTGTGTGAAACGCACCCCAGAGTTCGTCTGTGTGAGGATGTTCTATCTATGTGCTCATGTGCTGTCGTCTCCACTTACAGTCAGGCACATGAGGGGCACACGAGGGCATAATCCACCCAGAGAAAAGGATTCTCATCACCACCTGCCTAATCTGGCAATCTAAAACGGCACAGCAGACACTCAATCTGGCAACACAAAGAGCCGTGCACAGCTGGGCCGTGGTCTGGTCCAGACTCTCAGAGCTGTTCATTTGCTTGTTTGAGCTGCTCTTCTTCACACAGTTACATTTTTACCCTCCTCATTTGTGCTGTCCTGCTCTCACCCAACATTTCATATTTTTGACAGCATTAGAAGTAATCTACAAACACTTTTCTTGCTGTAGGCTAGCTCTGTACTAGAGGGTTATTTAGGGTTTGTTGAAATTCTTTGAGTAATGCATCATGGAAATTGCTTGGATGTGACCAAAAACCATATCACTCTGATTCACTCATTAAAGCTGCAGTAGGTAACTTTTGTAAAAAAATTTTTTTTACATATTTGTGAAACCTGTCATTATCTCCTGACAGTAGAATATGAGACAGATAATCTGTGAAAAAATTAAGCTCCTCTGGCTCCTCCCAGTGGTCCTATTGCCATTTGCAGAAATTCATCCGCCCCCGGTAAGAAACAACCAATCAGAGCTGCGGTCCGTAACTTTGTTTGTGTTCAAAATGTAGGAAAATGTATATAATAAGCGAGTACACCATGAATCCATTTTCCAAACCGTGTTTTTGGCTTGTCCTGAATCACTAGGGTGCACCTCTAATAAGTGTTTATATTCGGACTATTTTAGATTACTTCAGTGGTACCGCGGCGGAGTAACCCAGTACCTTTGTGATTCTTCATAGACATAAACAGAGAGAAGTAGATCTGGCTACGATGTTCTTCCGCAAGACGCAAGCAGTTCTGTTTATTAACCGCTAGAGCATCAAAAGTTACCTACTGCAGCTTTAATATTAAACACTCTGTAAGGAAAAAGTTCGTGCATAAGGTTATTTAACATGCTCTTGTGGTTAAGTATCAACAATGAAGATATATATATATATATATATATATATATATACATATATACCGTATATATGTTGGCCGAGACGTTATCCACCAATTTTACTTTTAACATTTATGTTAACCCTATAGCACAATGCAATGTAGTGCAAAATTCTAAATTCTGGTAAAACACCTGTGAAAAATAAATACGGAAAAATTCTTAATTTTATTACAGTACATCGTGGCCTATTTTTACAAATTATTATTTTTTTTTTTTTTAATGTAACGAAGTTTCAATATTTTCATCTTTTAAAATGTTTTCTTACCTGACAGTACATTACATGAAATGTAACGCTGCTGTGTGAGTGTTTCTAATACAAAGGCTGAGAAATAGGGTGGCCACATGCGCCCTTCATACGGGACACATCCCGGCCAGGATTTTAATATTGCCTAAAATATCCAGGTTGTGTGACTTTCATGAGCTAACTGCTTTGGATGTTTTAGGCAGTATTAAAATCCTGGCAGGGACGTGTCCCGTATGAAGGGCCCATATGGCCACCCTACTGAGGAAATTATATCAAATTGGACATATTTCTCTTTTTTGACCAACATAATCAGTCTCACCATACATTTTCCTCTTTTGGGAAATCATAGAAAAGTTTGTGGGTGTGTTACTTATTTATTTCTTGTAGTTTCCTTTCACTACTATAGAAATTTAGCAAACTATGGCAACTTCTGTTTCTAGGAACCCCAGAAATGTGACAAGGGCATCTAATATGTTGTTATATTTAAAATAACGTATGGGCAGAAAACTACTGAGTATCTACATATATATTCATTTAACAATGAAACGTGATTTATACTAACTGTCAGAAACGCAATTTATTTAATGATGTAATTATCAGTGAGGAGTAACGTGAAGTGATCTTTATAATACATCCAAACGCATAAGTAAATTGGACGCTTTGAGTTCAAATTGTAATTTAATGCCTTCCTCATTTCATGCGCTCTCTCCTCAGATAAATGAGGACCCCTCCTGATCCACATTGATTAACTGGCCTGCGCTGCTTTAATGAATCCAATCGTGATTAAGTATCTGTTGGCAAGATGTCTTTGATCACAGATGATCCTCTAATGGAATCTTTCTGATGCACTCAGTTCTCATCCCTCTTTCACTCTCTTTCTCTCCTGCTCCCATTCCTTCTTCCTTGCCGATGGCCCCTGAAGCAGTTTTTTTTTTATGGTAAACTGTGCAGTTGGAGAAAAAGCAACGCTTGACACCTTCTTCTGAAAAAAATGTGGCCAAATCAATGTTTTATGACTTAGAGCACATTAAGGATTTGGGAGGTCTTTCTTTTAGAGCTTTTTTGTTTTTGAAAACTGTTAGGTCTCATGGAAGCTAACTGCAGAAACACAAGTGAAGCTGCAGAGACAGATAGAGAGTGACAGAGAGTTTGGGAGACAGACAGAAAGGGAGGACGTGGTAGACAGAGATAGAAATAGAATAGACATGGGATAGCTATTTAAAAAATGTATTCCAGTACTAAAATCGCAATGAAAAATAATGGAAGTAACCTAATTTGACTTATTTTACTACATTTAAATTGTCACAACGTCTTCTATACAAAATAACAGAGATATATAAAGGTAAGTTATTTTTAACACTAAAATCATGTTTACATTCATTTTGTTTATGTTTAGTGGCTATCTCTTTTTTTATATATGTAAACATTTTCAGATTGACCCCAATCACTTCAATTGTAAGTCCCTCACTGTAATTCAGACTTTGGCAAGTACAAAATTATTTGTTGTTGTAAACAACTATATGGCACAAATGCTATGCTTTTGACTGAGTTTAACATGTACTGAACCCAAAGTATTCCTGATTTCCAGAGAAAGAACAGTGGAGTGAGGTGGGCATCATTTCTTTTAAGCGTACACACCTCATTATTCAGTAAGGCCCCGGTGCAGTGATCAGTGCCTTGATCTTCTGCCTTGATGTACTGTATCTGGATCAAAATCAAGATCAGAATATATTGCACTTACCTGCACAAGAGATTCTCTTCTCTTTAAAATGAGAAGAGAGGAAAAGAAAGAAGAGGACAGGAGAGGAGGAAATGTGTTCACTACAGACTGTGTTTTAAAGAGACAGTGAGCGGAGATAACATGAGTTAAAAAAAATAAAAAAAACCTTAGCCACTGCTAGACTGTTAGATCTGAGAGAGTGAACCACAATGAGAAATACTTTGAGAAACTTTTTAACTTAATTTTTTTCAATTACTTTAAAATGAACAATTGCATTTGCCTCTGGGGAAGAGTCTTATGCAAGCACTGCAGTACATTTATATTACAATAATATACACCCTCTGGAGCAGGGAGTAATAATTTACTCTGATGGCTAGTTGGGAAATTTTTAAAGATGTTTATGTCTGTGTAATTTCATATTCGATGAAGGCCTCCATGGATTACAAATTTTAATCAAGTTAATCAGTATAAATTGCAATCATAGGTGGAAATTGCGGGGAGGTCGGGGGGTCCGGACCCCCCCATCTGAGGATTGTCCCCCCTAAAATATAACTGAAATATGTGTATTGTAAATAATATAATGATATATAGTTAAACTAATTGTGTAAGTAGTAAAACAATACCAATGCAAACGGAGCAACAACAAAAAAAGTTTTAAACATCTCGAGTTCCCCCTGCTTTGCCTCACATTGCTTTGGTCCACTACCTGCTCTCCTTTTTTTACCTCACCACCACCGACACACACACACAGTCGGGTGGGAGAAAACAACGTGTTTCAGTTGTTGTGGAACTCCATAAGTCTAGCTTACTTTATTCACATTAAACATAGAATGACGGGATGACATTCTCTGTAATATAGATGATGCTGAGTCATTAATAAATCGTGTCCAAAAAATATTATTGTGTACCAATTTACTTTTGTCAACGATGTAGTCTGCGCTGTTAGCGATTATAAAATTTAACCTTGTTTCAATTTTAACCTTGTTTGAAGAATGTTTTGGTCAATTTAGTGATCTTTTTTATTGAACCAGAAAGAAACTTTGAGAAGAAGGATAATGGAACAGTCTCCATGCAACAGTAAGGCTTTCCTCTCTGTACACATATCCTTAAGTACAATTTTACCTGTTTTATTGGTGTCCCCCCCCCCCGGCATTTAAATGAGATTTTGAATCTCTGAATCCCTGAATCGCATATGTTCAGATTTGCTGAAAAAAGTCCCCAAACAGACATAAAGACATAATTTTGGTAGACAAGTAAAACACTGAACAGTCCAGGGGTTTTCAAACCCCCAGAAGACCACCAGGGGTCTGTAAAGCATGCTTGGAGGTTCCCTTAAAATTTGAGGGAATGTATTTTTAAGGCTGTCAACTCTGTTAACTCAGGATATTTGTTTCTGATTTCTAAAGAATAGTGGGAAATCATGAGATGAAGCAACACTGTCAAATTAATAACATTTTCCAGATATTTAAATAATTTGCTTTTAGAAAAACATTACATTTGAAACCATTATATATACATTATATATAATTAAACATTAAAATATTGAATTATTAATTGTATTATGATAACTAAAACCAAACAGTTTCTTGTGTTGATTTCTAGTGCAATGATATATTTTTTTAATTATGCTTTTTTATTAACTCTATGAACTCCACCCAGCTTCCATTGTTTATTACATAGTGTACCGACATCTATTGTTTTCTGTTTTCTTTCTAAAAACTGCTCCTGTATTGACTGAGTGCTTTGACAATATTGTCTGGAAGCCAGCCATGGCCATAAAGCACAATGAATTGAAAATCTGAGAGAGAGAGTGAATGCTGAAAGTGAGAAAGCGTGAGCGAGAGAGAGAGAGGCTGGCTAACACACTGAAGCATTGCTACGCACTGTCCTCTCCTTTTCACTCTCACTCCTAAATCCACTAAAAGCTTAAAACTCTTGCCTTCACCCTCTATTTTCACCCCTAAAATCTCTTCTTCTTGAGTGCAGTAGAAACCTATTTTCCCTCTTTCCCTCTGTGACCTCACTTGCTAACACACCCAAAAGAAAGAGTGAAGACAGAGAAAGTGCTGGAGAAGAACGAGGAGATAGCAGGTCTCCAGCAGGGATTCATGCATCAATGAATGAGTTGAGTTTGGCCACAAGTCCACCCAAATCTACAACTCATCACAGTGTGTGTGTGTGTGTGTGTGTGTGTGTGTGTGTGTGTGTGTGAGAGAGAGAGAGAGAGAGAGAGAGAGAGAGAGAGAGAGAAAATAAATATGTTCGACTGGCAAAAGTAGTATATAAATAATTGAAGTTTTAAAAGTTGAAATGAACTGGCGTAGGGGTGTTCTGTGTGATTCCATGAGGAAAACTCACTAAGTGCTCCCTAAAACTGAGGAAGCAGGAAGTTGAAATAAAAAATGGATCTGCATTAGTTTTGAAACATTAGCTCAAGATAAGATGACGAAGTCAGCATTTATCCTCACTATAAATCAGACTACTCTAGAGAACATCTTACAGAAAACACATGAAATTACACTCTTTATACAGATAATTAGCCAATTTAAAACTGACCTGAAATCTCTTTATTATGCCCTTATCCTATACACACACACACACACACACACATATATACTAAGGGCTATTGCATGGGCTATTGTAAGTATAGTAAGAACATGTAATATTTGTAACAAGGACACTGTAAATTAAAATGTTACCAAAATTAAATTACGATGAGTTATGTGTTATTATTCCCACCATGCAAAAATATTTTCCCCCGATTAAGTATTCTAAGGCGGTTTAACACAAAATGATAACGATACAACAAATTAAAACAAATTTGTTCAGTAAATTATCATTCATTTTTCCATATTCTGACTGCTGTTTCACTCACAGGCCAGATTTTTTTAAACTGATTTTCTGTGATGTACATACTGTCATGTCTCTTTAGCTGTAGGCCATCCAACAAACCTCCTCATCGACACACCAGACAAATGGAAGACAGACAATGGGGGAAAAAAATAATGTTTCTCCATTTCCTCTGGTGCTCTTTCTGTTGATGTGCATCAGTGCTCTAGTCAGAAGTCAAAGCAAGTCTTGCTGTGTGACATGTCAGAGAATCAGAAAGGACTGGAAAGATACATGGTGGTTTTATCAAACGGCTGCAGATGCGCTGAGATGCCTGAGAGCAGGGGATGATGGGATATCGTCTCACTTTGCCCAAGGATCTGAGCAACGTCAGAGCACTGCAGCGCAAGATCATCCAAATTCATTTCAGAGAGCTTAAACTACCCACACACACAACATGTATCTCTGTATGGCAGTAAATGGTGTGTCAAATGAGAATGAGAAATTGTCTATGGAGATTTGTAAGGATCTGCAACAGCCTGTCAACTCTGTCACTTGATTCTCATGCAAAATTAAACCGCAGAGTTTAGGGGTAAAAAAAAAAAAAATGGTTAGAAGATATTTACTTAAAGTTGGTGTAAAGGCAATCCAGAGAATTGTTTCTGAACACATTATACATGTTAGAAATGTATTGCTGAAAACACGTTACAAATACTGTGAACTATGCAGTACTGAATTGTGGAGTTTGATCCTAAACAGTTTTTTTTTATTTTTTTTTATTGTGTTTAGGATTTTTGGACGGTATGAAATCATGCCTCGATGACACACTGCTGTCACTGAGCATGGCCCCTCCCCTAACACTTTTGTACTACCATTGGTTTGAGACGATTACATCTCATGAGGTGTGTACTGAGGCTCCACCTTCTTTCACTTGGAACTCGTAGTGGGATCATTTCGTCTGTCGAATCTTTGGAGGTGAGATAGGTCACAGGTTAAAAAAAAACATGAATGCAGTGGAGAGCTACTTTATAGTAGCAAATGAAATGAGACACAGACACTGTTTTCCTGTTAAATTCTGCTGATTGCTTTTAAGCAATATATTGAATTAAGTTCCATGTAAATATACTTGTCATGACTTCATGGCAGTGCTAATTAGTACTATTGTTTATAATACATTATGTGTTTACCATTTCGTTTCAATAAAAACATATACCTAATTATTATTGCCTCATTGCTATTATATATGTATTTTAACTAATTGAAAAGGTTATCGTTCACCTAGGTCTATTTTTATTAGCACAAAAAGATTACAAATAATAATAATTATCTGATTACTTGATTCATCGTCAAAATAATTGACCGCTTAGGCTACTCTGTAACCAAAATATTCATTAGTGACAGCTCTATTTTATCATTCAAATTTTATTCAAAAACAAAACATACAAAATAAATTAAAAAACATTCTATTGTTTTATTTTTTTGATGAAATGGGGACCAAAAAAAAAAGTAAAATAAATAAATACATAAAACAAGCCAAAAACAAAACAAAACAAAACAAAACAAAAATGAATACAATCAAATAAAATAAAATAAGATGTGACGACACACACACATCTCTTTCAGGCAGTTGGGCATTTGCAGAGACTTTGATTCCCAGCCTTATCCACTGAGCTAGACACCGTGAGATCTGTTAGGTTTGCGGTGATGAGACGGGTGAACAAGTGCTCTGTTAAAAGCGGTCTCTCATCAGCGTAATTATGTGCTCATAATCATGAGAACCCTCTGTGGAACGACCCCAAGCTTGAGTCATTCAACCCTAGAATGTTATACATCATTCAGGGACCTCTCAATGAGAGACAGAACAAAATAACTCAAATACTAACCCAAAAATATTTAGTCACATCTACACATTTTATAATGAGATCAGAGGGTGAACACATTAACATGGATATAGATGAGCTCCATTACTAACAAAATTTTCAAAGCCCATGCAGGAAAGCGTGTTGGAAGCCTAATTGTTAAGCATCGATGGTGATGACAGAAAGGTTGCCCTTTCAAGCTTTAGTTTATTACCATTCTGCCTTTAATAAAGAACCCTAACCCTACTTTTCTCAGGGGGATCCTGCTAAATTGCCATTAGACTCATTTTGTGTTTGTAATTAATAAACTAAAGTGCAAGAAATTAACTAAAATTATCCAAGCATGCAGTATTGGTACTCCAGACATATCTGGCTTATTTGGAATCATGCATACAAGACAAAAGAGTGGAAAATATACTAAATGTGAAGGGGAAAAAAAAAAAGTGATGATATTCATTGTTTTTCAGCCCCGAAGCAGAAAGTCCTCTTTCTGGCGTGAATTCCCATAACACCCTCAAAACAGAGAGAAGACCGGAAAGAGAGAATGAAAAACTAGACACAGTAAGAGACAAAGAGAAAACCTAATGGTTCACCGAAAACAAATTGTTCTGAGTGAAAGCTGTCTCACACCAAGATACATGAGAGGGGAAAACAGGACTGGGAGAAAGATAAAAAAGAAAACAGGGAAAACAGACAGAATGAAACAATGAATAATTATAGCAAACAAACAAGTTAGAAAGAGAGGTACAGAGGGTCACTTCCTAGTTGTTTATTACAGCTTGACTGTGTCCAGGTAAGTCCTGCAAAAACCTCAACTTAATGATTAATGGCCATCACACCCCCGTGTGTTTGTCCCAAAATAAACCTCAAAGGTGGATCCGTTCTTATCCATCATCCTTCAACAAGCCTTCACAACTGTTTGCTTTCATTCTGACTGATCCTCAAGGTGTGTGTGCATGTGTGTTATGGGAAAATTCACATCAGACAGGGAGTTGGGTCCAAGGTGCTTGTTTTGCCTGAAATCTGGGACCCGGAGAGTGAAACTAAGCCAGAAGTACCAAATGCAAACCCACTATGATAGTCACACGCTCAAACACAGACTAGATCACAAGATGCATCCAGTGGAAACACTTCAGCAATTGTATGTAAGGTGTGCTGATGTAAACCTCACTCATTCATCAAATGCAACAACGAAAGGCTACAATGAGAAAATACTTTGTTGTGGAATAAGTAGCGGAAATTAATTTTGTACTTTCTACATTGCATTATTTTGTTAAAACTAGAAAAGATTAAGCAAACTCTTCATTAGTACTCATGTAATAATTAGAGCTCAAAATATATTTAAAACTGGTTATAATAAGAAATATTTCTTGAGCACCAACTCTATTCTTAAGGAGTAATGATGCATCACAGGAATAAATTACATTTTTAAAACAGAATTAGTTATTTTACATTTTAAATAATAGTTCACAATATTACTATTTTACTGTAATGTTGATCAAATAGTTGCATCACTTACTTTACATTCTTATTCACTTTATTCAATTCATACCATAGATGTCAATTTCCTATCAAAACAGCAGCAATGTCATTGAAAGAGAAAGACTGACATAATCTCACGTGTCACTGTGCCACAATAACCAAATCTGCAATGAAATGTCAGTTATTTCAGTACAAACACAATTATTTCTCATCAAATTCTCCCAAGACCAATTTATCTTTTATTTTTAAGAAAAACACTTTGGACAAAGTTGATACTTAAATGAAGCACAACATCAAGTCTCCTGAGCATTTAAAGAGTAGCATTCTCCTGTGGGTATTTCTATTGTGTTTGTTTACCTGTTCTTTTTTAGGCACTTATTTAGCTATCTCTCTGGAAGATAAAGATTCTTACAACAAATAAATAAATGCTTCAGCCTACAAACACACACACACATGCTCACACACAACCTCTCCACCCGGCTCACCTTGTGACTGAGCAAGTCATCCATTTATACGCTTCATCCCGGGAAACACTGGGGGTCACTTACTCTCTTACTTTCTCTTCTCTATCTCTTGATTCCTGCAGAGGCAGTGTCATGGCAGTAATGTTAATTTTGCCCCATGAGACAGAAATGACAACTGGATGAAAGAAAGGAGGGTGAGAATGCAGTAATAAAGTGCTCTCTCTCTCTCTTTCTCTCAGCCAAGGTCTGTTGAACTGTGGTGAAGTTATGGTCATCACTGCCCGTATTTTCTCAACAGGAGACCCTCTCTGTGTGATTCCACATGATGGGATCAGAAAGCAGAATAAGGTTGATAAAGAAACATTTTTTTTTTTTTTTTTCAGAAGAAGCAGATTTCATGGTGTTTTTCTCATTAATCAACACTTTGGCAGACGGCTCAGCTGCACACAAAGCAATTTACTGAAAATAACCAATCATCAATATCAGGGCCATGAAACTTTCATGCATAAATATTCAGAAGTTTAAAACTCCATTCTTTCTTCCAAATTGCAAAATGACTTTCTAAATGCAACTAATTTTGTATAAATCATTTATTTAATAATTTCATTCACAACATGTTTTTGAAGGCATACACTGTAAGAAAAAATATCCGTGCAAAAACATACAGTATAATGTCCTGGAAGAAAATGACCAATTCTTTTTTACGTTAAGTTTACAGACATTTCCTCTAACTCTAAAAGATAACACAATTCCATGTGTAATTTAAAATCTGTAAAACACCTGCGAGAGATCAATCCAGAAACTGTATCATAATAACAGTGTATTGGCCCTTATTTTTATAGACTTTTCTTAGAGTGTATCAACGGATATAAACTTGCAAATTCACCATTAAGGGAAAGCTAATGCATAAAAAACCTCATTACACTAATAATCCATGTCTGCCAACAAAACCCCACCACATCAGCCAACTAAACTCAACACTGCCACAGATAAAAAATGTGAATATTCCATTTTGAGCTTGATTGGTTTGATTCATTTTGAGTATAAATACTGGGTACCTCTTGGGCTAGTTTTGAACATGCTACCACAATTATCGGAAATACTACTGACATGACAGTTGTCCAGAAGACAATCATCCACAAGGAGGATAAGCCACAGAAGGTCAGTGCTGAAAGGGCTGGCTGTTCACAGAGTGCTGTATCAAAATATATTCATAGAAAGTTGACTGGAAGGAAAAATTTATTTTTTATTTTTTTATTTTATTTAACCTTTATTTAACCAGATAAAAAAACTCATTGAGATTAAAAATCTCTTTTTCAAAAGTGACCTGGCCAAGACAACAGCATTTACATACAATTTAAAAAACATACATGACATCAAAAAAACAAATGATATTTAGTCAATGTGTACAAGTTTAGAAGCAGTTACATTTTCCAAGTTCATTGAGTTCACGCTTCTTTAGAATAGATTTAAATTCTCCCAATGTCACAAGTTCAGAAAGATTTAGGTCCTTTTGCAGTTCATACCATGCACGGGGGGCAATGTACTGAAATGCTGCCTTACCCAACTCTGTTCTCACTCTGGGAACCACCATCAGTATGTTCTTCTGAGAACGCAGAGCATACTGTTGTTGGTTTTTTCGCATGTATTTGCAGAGGTAAGATGGGAGGAGCCCAAGAATACATTTATAAATGAAAGTCAACAAATGAGACCACCTGCGAACATACAGGGACGGAAACTCAGCTGCAGCATACAGTGTACAATGATGAACACGATTTCCACAGCCAGTCATGAAACGTAAAGCACAATGATAAACAGTGTCCAGCTTTTTTAAAAGATGGTCCGATGCATTCATAAAAAAGAGATCTCCGTAATCCAATAAAGGTAAAAAAGTTGCAGAAATCAAACGTTTCCTTGTATAAACAGAGAAACATGATTTATTTCTGAAAAGAAAACTGAGCTTTAGCTTCAGTTTACGTACAAGATGCTCAATATGCTGTTTAAAGGACAAATTTTCATCAATAACAAAGCCTAAATACTTATAAGAAGAGACCATTTGGATTTCTTTTCCATCAGCTGTTTTTATTTTAGGAAGCTGAGAGGGTAACTGTTTTCTGTTTGAGAAAACCATAACTTTAGATTTGTCCGCATTTAACACTAGTCTCAGCTGATTTAGATGAGACTGAACAGCATCAAACGCAGACTGTAAGAAATCAAAGGCTTGTTCAATTGAAGGAGACGAACAATAGATAACTGTGTCATCAGCATAAAAGTGAAAAAAAAGCATTTGACACCTTTTTACCGAGATCATTCACATAAATAGAAAACAGCAATGGCCCCAGAACAGAACCCTGGGGTATCCCTTTAGTTATTGAAAGAAAGGAGGAAGACATGCCAACTAGGTGTACACACTGAGTTCTACCTGATAGATAGTTAGAAAACCAGCCAATAGCATTGTCAGACAGACCAATTTTATGAAGCCGATTTAACAGGGTGACATGATCAACGGTGTCAAAGGCCTTTGACAAGTCAATAAACAACACTGTACAGATTTTTTTACAATCAAGAGCATCAACGATATCATTAACTACTTTAACTGCAGCAGTTATTGTACTGTGTAATTTTCAAAAACCAGATTGATTGTTTGATAAAATTTCATGAGCCTCAATAAATTTTCTAAGCTGTTCTGCAACAATTTTCTCAAAGACCTTTGCCAGGATACATAACTTTGATATCGGCCTATAGTTATTAAGATTGGCCGAGTCCCCTCCTTTCAACAAGGGAAGAACAAAAGCAGACTTCCAGACCATAGGGATGACATTGTTTAAAAGGCTTAAGTTAAAAAGATATGTCAAAGGTTCAGTTATAAAATCTTTTGACATTTTAAGAAGAAAAATATCAAGATTGTCTGGACCTGCAGATTTGTCTGTTTCCAGCTCTTTAAGAGCTCTGTAGACCTCTGCCTCAGTCACTGGTCTGAAAACAAACGAGCCTATTGAGGAAGCTAATAGAGAGGGGGCGTTGAAATCCCTTTTTGTTCAAAAATGTTGGTAGTTGGATTCAATGTCTCATATAGACAACCTGATGAAACAAAATGTTTGTTAAAACAATTTAGTATTTCAGATTTAACTGTGAGAATAAGTGAATTTTCCATAATGCATGTTGGGAGTTCATTGGTCTGTATGTTTCCGTAGGATGATTTAATAACTTTCCAAAAATTTTTGGGATCATTAAGATTACTTGTGGTTTTAGACAAGTAATATTCAGATTTGCTCTTTTTAATAAGGGAAGTGCAGCGATTTCTGAGTTGTCTAAAACTCAGCCAGTCAACCTGAGACTTTGTTTTTCTGGCCTTAGACCAATCATGATCTCTTTCCTTCAAAAGTTCAGACAGTTCACAGGAGAACCAGGGATTATTGCGACCCTTCACTCTAAATTTGCGAAACGGTGCATGTTTGTTGATAATTTCAGACAAAGCATCATAAAAAAATTTCCAAGCTAGTTCTACATCATAAATAAAAAAAATATTTTTCCAGTCAGAGATCCACAAGTCATGATAAAAAGCTTGTTCACAGAAATGTTTAAAATCCCGTTTAAACACAATTTGAGGTCTTCTTTTAATAATTTTTGTTTGTCTGACAGTGGTGACAACACAATGGTCCCTTAAATCATTGGCAAATATTCCCACAGCAGTATATTTATGTGGAACATTTGTAAAAATTAGATCAAGGATGGAGGATTTTTTTGGCTGTTTAAGATTTGGCCGTGTTGGATCACTGATCAGCTGTGTAAGATTAAAAGAATCACAAATTACTTTAAAATGATAAGAAACAGACGTAAACCAATCCAGATTAAAATCCCCGACAAGAAGAATCTCATTAAAATTTAACATTGCTAGCTGTTCAGTCAATAAGGACAAAGCATCATTTGTTGCTGAAGGAGGTCTGTAACAGCCTACAACTGTGATAGAATGGCCCTCATAAAGTTCTACTTTCAAAGCAAGACATTCAAACTTTTTACTAATAGACAACGATGACAGAACAGTTACCAAAAATCTGTTCCTTACGTAAAGAGCAACACCACCGCCTTTTCTGGGACGGTCACAGCGAAAAACATTGTAACCCCTGATAGCAATGTCATTATCTGTAATTGATTTTGTCAACCATGTTTCAGACAAAACAAGAATATCAGTGTTCAATCTGTCAACCCAGATTTTTATCAAATCTAATTTAGGGAGCAGACTTCTGACATTTAGATGAGCAATTCCAAAGCCACAAAGAAGTGTGGTAGGAAAAGATTCACAAGCAGCAGGGATGACCACAGCCTTGGGAAGATTGTCAGGAAAAGCCAAATCAAGAACAACATCACAAGGAGTGGACTGAAGACGGAGTCAGCGCATCAAGAGTCACCACACTCCGATGTCTTCAGGAAAAGGGCTACAGCTGTCACACTCCTAGAACCGAGCCACGCCTGAGGAAGACTGGAGGAAGACAGGAAAGGCACATAATCCAAAGTCCAGTGTGAAGTTTCTGAAGTAAGTGATGATTTGGGTGCAGTGACGTCTGGTGGTTTTGGTCCATTGTGTTTTATCAAGTCCAAAGTCAATGCATCCATCTACCAGGAGATTCTGGAGCACTTCCATCAGCTGACAAGTCTTATGGAGATGCCTATTTAATTTTGGAGCAGGACTTTAGCACCTGCCCACAGTGCCAAAACCACTTCCAAGTGGTTTGCTGACCATGATATTACTGTGCTTGATTGGCCCGCCAACATACCTGACCTGAACTGCACAGAGAATCTATGGGGTATTGTGAAGAGGAAGATAAGCAACATCTGACAAACAATACAGAGGAGCTGAAGGCTGCTATCAAAGCAACCTGCATGGGCTTCAATAATGCCTCAACAGTGCCACAGGCTCATCACCTTCATGCCACACTGCATTGAAGCAGTAGTTCATGCAAAAGGAGCCCCAACCAAGTATTGAGTGCCTAAATAAACCTGTTTTGGAGATCTGGAGCATCTCTGTTATGTAAATCTTTTTTTGATTGATCTTTGGGAAAATATTCACATTTTCTGAGATACTGAATTTTTAATTGTCCTAAGCTGTAAGTCATAACAATCAGAATAAAAAATAAAAAACTCTTGAAATATTTCAGTTTGTGTGCAATGAATCTAAAAAATATGAGAAAGTTTGCTTTTTTGAATTAAATGACAAACAATAAAGAAAATTTCCATGATATTAAAATTTTTTAAGATGCACCTGCATGAAGTTTCATCTCATGTGAAGATGCACATTAAAGCAATTTGCAGTTTCAGCATATTAGAATGATTTCTGAATAAACATGTGGCACAGAAGACTGAAGTAGATGCTACTGAAAATTCAGCTTTGCTATCAGAGGAATTAATATAAAAAATATATATATTAAAGGGGTCATATGATGCGATTTCAAGTTTCCTTTCTCTTTGGAGTGTTACAAGCTCTTGGTCATGAAGAAGATCTGTAAAGTTGCAAAGACTAAAGTCTCAAATCCAAAGAGATATTCTTTATTAAATTTAAGAGTCAACCACACCTACCTAGAACAACACATTTAAACACGCCCCAAGATTTGCATAACACTGCCTATATGTTCACGCAAAGAAAGAAGGCATGACTTTTATTCTCGCTGTTGTCACCATCACCATGTTGTGGAGACGCTGTCTGCTTTGTTGTTAAAGTGAAAATACTTAGTTTGGCTTTCCAAAAGAGGATACAAAAGAGTTAAGTGACATCCACAACACTGTTCCAGAAAAGTTCAACCCAAATATTCAGATGTGTGCAGCGCATTATATGGAGGACAAGGACTGTTTCCTGAACCAGTAGCCTACAATCAGTCTGTGACATAAAGGCTGTTTCCATAAAGTGGGGCAATTCTAATTTTTTAAGGACAGTCTGGTGCTTCTGACTCACAGCCTGTAAGTACGTTTCCATATTTAAAGAATTTGCCACTGATGATTCAAATGCGGGTTTTGAGCAGTATAAAGTAGCACTTGTTGTTTGTCATTTCTCAGATCACAAATCAGACATGGGTTCATTTTTACGTGGCGATATACATAACATATAGGGCTGGGACAATGCGTCAAGGTCATCGATGACGTCGACGCAAAAAATACGTTGACGCAAAATATGCGCATCGATTCGTCAACATGTTTTTATTTATCTAAAAAACATTTGCAAAACGTTTACCTTATGTGCGCTGAATATACGTGATGGCCGGATCAACATTCTGTCCAAGGTTATATAACCAATCCAGGGGTTTTTCTGCATTGATCTTTTTTTTTGGCGGCTGTCAAAGCTTTATTTAATCGGTGAGTGATGTAGAATAGTATGACTGCTGCGCCTGAAAGGGCACGTATGAGAGAGAGCCCCGGCTGTGCGTGCACTAACAGTCTTCAAACAACACGAGCGCTTCCTGCTCTCTCTCCCTTGTGCATATTAATCAAAATCATTAAACACGATAGAAAAAGGGCGAAACACCAAAGTTTCACGCACACTCACACACCCACAGTCATCAAACTACAGGAGCACTGTATTGCTCTCTCTCTCTCCCTCGTGCATATTAACCAAAATCATTAGACACGATAGAAAAAGGGCGGAATGCCAACGTTTCACGTGGAGCATTCAGAGATTTTTTTTTCTCCATGACAGGCTGCTGGCTTCCACTGTTAATTGTTTTTTTTTTTTTGTTTTTTTAAAGCACTTTCTGTATTATCATAAAGCCCTCAAGTTTACATTGGTTACTGTATTCTTTCAATTGCTCTAAACAAGTATTTTGGGTGACTTTTTTATTGAATGCTAGACATCAAGTTGTTGTTATTTTCATCTGAAAGAAGAACTTTTTTTCAGTAAGCCAGGCCCTATGTGTTCAGTAAGCTTGTTTCAGTAAGCTATGTGTTTTCAAGGCTTCAAGGTTTTATTGAATGCTATCTCTATACAAGTGCACAGTAATGTATTCTTAGTCAGTCTTTTATTTTGTAATTTTACAAGAGCAATAAACATATATTGCAATGTTAAGGAATTCATGTTTTTTTCATTCAGATATGTAAATCAACATGTATAAATCGTTAGTAGTCAATTAATGGGGGGATAATCGAAATCGAATCGGTCTGAAAAAATTAATAGTTAGATTAATCGATGCATCGAAAAAATAATCGCTAGATTAATCGTTTAAAATATAATCGTTTATCCCAGCCCTAATAACATAATGCGTAAAACGACAGTTTAAGACATTATAATCAGTAATTATGTCCTCACTGGATGCAACAAATGTCTCATTTGTAATGGGATTTATTGGTTTTGTCTCGTCGTGGTGGGAGACGGCATCACAGTTTGTTAAGGGGCATAGCATTTCCGTCACACGCTTGAGGCATTCAGCCAATCACAATGCACTGGATAGCTGTCCAATCAGCATACAACTCACTTTTCAGAACATTGAGCTTTGTAAAAATGTATGCGTTTCATAAAGCCGGGGCGTAGAGGAAAAAAAAAATTGTTTTTTAACCTTAAACCGCATAGATACATTGCATTACAGCAAATACACAAAATAATGTTCTTTTTTTAGCAACGTCATATCATATGACCCCATAACAAAAAAGAAAACAGTCATCAATTGGAGTAATATTTCACAATATTGGTATTTTTTACTGTATTTTATATCTAATAAATGAAGCATTAGACATCATAAGAAACATATTTTTAAAAACATTAAAATATATATATATTATTCAAAACGTTTTACCAGTAGTGTGGTATACATATATACACACACACCAAGTGTATCTGTATTTAGCACTTTAAAACTGGACTGACAGCTGTATTATGCTACTGCAAATCTCACACACACACTAGCACAAACATAATTACACACACTGGTTCTCTGTGAACGCTTTAATGAATTATTCACACCACACTAGATAAATTAGTTGGACTGAATGAACAAGGTCTGGTCAGCTGACTACACTCAAATCATTTTAACTGAAACCCAAACCAGCTGCAGAAACCTGAGATTCCCGCTCTGACCCAGACATCAGCCATTCCAACAAGTAACAGTTATTTGTCACAGTTAATAGCCTGTGAAAACACTCACAATAATGCAGCCAAGCATCTTTATAAACACAAACTCAAGTGTATGAAATAAGTAATGAGATGATGAGGGGAAAATAAGCATCATCTACCAGTTCAACTAAACAGCATTACAAAACAAATTCTTGCTATAATACAATAAAGAGAAAAGGAGATAGATTATGACTGGAAAGACATATTTAAAACCAAGTTAAGTGCATTAAAAATACACAAGAATCTTACAGGCCTGCAGATGTTCCAACTCAGATGTTACAAGTCAAATATAATAAGCACACTCTCTTGCTTTCTCTATCCATCTCTCTCTCTATGATCATTAAATCATTTTTTTAATGCGCCTCTCTCTTTCTTGTCAACATACAGGCTAATTAAACTTACCCTGGGTCTCAGAATGGGCATATCACTGTATTTACCCCTTTTCAACCATTGGCAAAATGTTTCAGACCCATCCAGTGAGTGAGAATGAGTGTATCAGTACAGCAAGGTCTTTCCCACATGCAGTGCTCAGGTTAAACCACTTTCACTCTAACAGCAGATCCAGGACCTGCACACAACAGAGCCAAATCAAATAAACTACAACATTCAGTGGTGACTCACAAAGGATTTATTTCAGCAGCCAGTATCAGCGGGGCATCTGTGTGTTCCTAAGCCTTTTGCTCCCAACAGCATCCTCCCTCATAGCGAACACATAACCAGCTCTGTTAGGAGGAGAATAAATGCTCACTGTGGCCCGAAAGGAGTTATATCAGCCAACCACATCAGCTAACGCAATGTAATTACTGTGGAAATTATAGTTCCAACTACAAATTCATATGGCCATATTCTGCAATGTTCATGTTTTCCTGTCTTTTATCTCCCATAGTGATTTGGAGGATTTGTAAAACACTTTATCTTATTTGGTGCAATTTGCTGATGCAAAAACAGCTTAAAAAGAAGAAAGTTATGACGTATGTGTGAAACCCACATTTTATTACATTTTTGTCTCCTAATCGTTAGCTCAATAGAATATTTTGTAATGAAGCGATTCAACTGGATCACAAAACCTATTTGAATGATTCGCTAAGGAATAAGTGTGAAGCATTTGTTCAAAGCTCAAAAAATCGATTCGACTGATTCTTGAGTCAGCGACTCACTGGACTGACAAACATCTCTGAACTGTATTTGATTAAAAAAAATGACCTGAAAACCTATGAACAGTGAAAAATATCGTTATATATATATATTTAATTCGAATGTAAAATAAAATGTTTAATGTAAATTCGAATTATATTTATGTTCTAAGTGTTATTTTATGAGGAAATTAATAAGAGCTGGAAAACTCTAAACATTACAAATGACGAAATTAGAAATTTATGGAAACAGCTATTTATTTATTTATTGAAAGGAACTGAGAGAGAGTGAGAGAGAGTCACAAAAAAATTATTCGTACTTCCCATCACTTCTGGCTTGAGGTGAATGAGTTGGTGGCCGTAGGCTATATGTGCGCGTGACAGACGCTCGTGCCAGGCTCCCTGTATGAGACCAAAGACCTTTACTCTGTTTGCACCCTTTCCAATCAGGGTAAGCTTTTACTGGGTAAGATTTACTGGGGTAATCCTGACCTTTACATAGCATGTAGCCTACTGTTAATGCGGTAAGAAGACGAAACGCCGTCAACACACACACCCTCGCTCTCCCGCGCGCACACACGCAAACACATCACTGTCATTGCCCTTTTTACTTTATGGTATTATTTCTTAATCGAGCTTGACACTAAATAGTCCAGCTTTATAGCTCCCAGGAAGATTCTCAGGTTTACACACAGGCTTAAGCCTACCTATTAAGTTTCAGTGACCCGCGTCGGGTCACGATTAGAATGCATGACTCACTAAAGCAACTGTCATGGATCGCTAAAACAGACGATAGTCGTTTTTTTGATTAATTATTTGTACTTATGTGGGATACTAAACACCACCCTGCTCTTCTTTGTGGACATCTACGTTGTGAAAAATGTAATTTAAGCACATGTAAAATATAAGTGTCAAACCAAATGAACAGCTAAAGCTTTATATACCTGTTGGCGCGGTGGTCCGGATTATTACCCAGCTGCAGACACGGGTCTCATTGCCCTTGCATTATAGATTATTCCATCCACGAATCAGAGAGGCTTGAACAATCCAATATTTACTCTGTCAGAGAGAGTCAGAAACCCACAAACACAAAAAAAAGAAGTTCAGTCCTCTGATCACAAAAGTGCCCGATGTCCCCGCAAGGCGCCCGGGTGCGCGGAGACGCTAAGTTCCTCCTCTCGCAGCGTCTCAGATCTTCATCTCAACTCAAACGAGAGCGGCTTGAAACTTCACATCAGCGCTTTCGCGTCTGGTTTAGGAATCACACAAATGTTAGTAACGGAGCCATCACCCCACGTAGTATCCTGCTGGGCTTGTTTTCACGGTGCTGTTCCGCGCTGGAGATCGATGCTCTGTGCAGGATCTGGATCTGCTGATGCTGAAGGCAAAGGTCCGGAGCGCTGTGCTGCGCTGTGCTGCGCTGGCTCGCTCCCTGTGTGCTCTCCAGGGATGTCAGAAAGAACCCAACGCACAGTGAATCAGCGCCACTCAGCGGCGTCCGTGACAGCTATACTGTCGGTTCTACTCTCGCTGTGCTTATTAGTTGTTTATATATATATATATATATATATATATATATATATATATATATATATATATATATATATATATATATATATATATATATATATATATATATATATATTCATCTGAGTGGCAAATAAGACTTAACAAAACCTGCTATTCAAAAGCACAAGGAACTGGATAAGTACATATACATATGATCTTAAAGTTAAAAGCAACCGTCAAAAGCAACCGTCAAGGAAAAGGGCACTTTATTTGAGATCACAGCTTTATTTGAGTGGCATAAGACTTTGCTAAACTTGCCATTTAAATGCACAAAAACCTGATAACTACATTACATATGAGTTTAAGGTGTAAGGAAACAGATTTATCCAACTATGAGAAGTCTTATAAACATATCAATATGTTCTTATGAACATACCAATGAAATATATTTTTAACACATGAACTTTTACAATGTGTCAATAAAGTACATTTTCTTAAAAAATTACGAAAAAAATAAATAAATTCAGAAACACTTTCTCCATGAGGAAGACTGTTTCCAAATACACAAAGAAAAGTGTAAAACAATTATTTATGTAGGCGATTCTTCATAATAAGTTATATTATGAAGAATTGCATAAATTATTGTTTTAAAACATAACTGTGCATTAATCATTTTGAAAGTGTATCGCATTTGCAAAATCTGAAAATATAGCCTATAAAGATTAGTTTCAAGTACATTGGTTGAATTTTGACTGCCCTGAAAAATGTTTGATTCTAGTATTTAATGTAAAAATAATTAATAAAATTTAATTTTTTCAATACAAAATTGTGTGCTTGGGTTAAATGAAGTATAATTACCATATATAGAATGATTTGTTATAATAATGAGTAATGGGTTTGGTTTTAAAAGCATCCACCTTATTTTAAATGTGAGGGCGGGCACAGCCATTTTTACCTTGACTGTGCAAGGTTTTTTATTTTAGTTTTTCAATGAGTTATTTTAGCTATTCAGAAAAAAAATCCATAATGCTACCTGATGATGCAAACTGGTATTTGTTATTATATTATTTAAATCCATTATCATAATCATAAACGCACTGGTTTTTAGTGCAAATAGTTTTATGGTTACTGCACTTTGTTATTCTCCCGCTAATGAATTGGAAGTCTTACACATGAAGATGAAGATTGAGCATTCTTGGCTCGGTTGATCTGAGTGCCTCCCCCTAACTGAAATTCAACAGAAGTCACAAAGAGTGATACATATCTTTTGAGACTTCTTAATTGATATATATATATAATACTTGCAGTATGTGGACAAGTTTCCAAGAGTCATAGAAATGTTTGGTGAGAGAGTGAAATAGGTATAGGGGATAAACAGGGAGACAGGGGAATGAGATTGAGAGAAAGAGGAGTAGACTAAGGAAGTGAGAAGTAGAGAAAGACATTTGACAGACATTGTTAAAAGCCTTTCAGAAGGCATTTGCTGTTGTCGATATATCAGGCTCAAGTTTATTACACCTGAAAGTAACTAATGCTTTCCATTACACTTCAAAGCAAAGCTTTTCAGAGACATCTTACTGTCTCTTCTCTCACTCGCTTTCTCTTCCCCTGAGACTTTGATCTGATCTAAGATCAGTTGTGGATGTTCTTCATGTACTAGCACTGGATGAGGCCAGAAGCTTTCAGATCAGCAATAAAATCAAACCCATCATTTGGCTCAAAGTGGGTTTTATGGGCTGATCTGACATGTTGAGCCAGTGAGGCCAAAATCTGAGAGAAAATATAAATTGTCAGCCTTTGTTTAAAGCTAACATGTGTTTCAGACCAAAACAGATCTCTGTTTTTACTGTTGATATCTTATGTGTGTGGCATCTCCTGTCATACAGACCGATATGTGCATGTGTGTGTGAGTGAAAGAGTGAATGCACTGTTGACATGTTTGTTTGCTCTGCATTAGACCCTTACACAGCAGGAGTGCTGCTAGACACACACAGCTGGGCTAAAGGCTAACAGGCGGTATGGCGCTGGGTTAACAGCTGTGTCTGGGGCAAGAAAGAAGCATAAAAGTAACAGTGGAAGCATGAAAACAACAGTAAAAGATGGAGAGAGCAGAGAGACTGATGCCAACTTTGGATTGACATATAAAACTGTCCATTATTATACTGTAATCATTATCAATCACAAGCTGTACCTAACATGTTCATTGTGTCTCACCCAAAAATTTGCCATGGAAGATGTAGATGATTAATAATCTACACGTAGTCTGACTTAGACAAAACAACTTTTTTACTGGAGAAAACAATGTCATAGAGGACTTCAAAGCTTTGGTTTTAATAAAAAAAAAAAAAAAAAATTGATTGAATTGTTTATTACATGATTTCAGATTTTCACTTTGCAATAATTTATGGACTAGATTCATGTCGATTACTTGTGGATTATTGCAAAAGTTTTTCAAAAAAATTTGGGCTCTCATTCTGGCGGCACCTATTCACTGGATCCATTGGTGAGCAAGTTTCTCCAAATCTGTTATGATGAACAAGCAAACTCTACATCTCATATGGCCTGAGGATGAGTGAATTTACAGTAAAGTTCATCATAAAGTTTCATCTACCAAGACAAAGACCCCAAAAATATTGCATGTGTTTAAGAGATTTCAAAGCATCTCAAATGGTGCTCAGATTCCCCAAGAATTCTTAAATTAAGCCAGAGATTTGAGTTTAAAATCTTTGTATTCTTTCACTAAATTCTCATTATATGTCAACAAATTATCTTCTTTTTGTCTGTTTTTCAAAATTAGAGAAATATCGAATACAAAGACAATACATGATATATAACTTAATATAATATAATATAACTCTATTAAGTCTCCTGAGTTTTACACTCTTTACTGACATCCGGTTCCATGAAGAATGTTTAATATATTTGAATCTTTGTTTTTAAATGTATATGAAAGATCAATCTATGAAAACATATTTCTGTATCACCCAGTCATTGAGTAAAAAGGGAGGAAGCGAGGAAGCGAGAGGAAGAGAAGAGAGAGAAATTCTTCACACAATTAATAATTCAAAGGATGCTGTAAAAACGCTCCTCTGTGCCACTGACTGTTGTATTCTTACACATTAACCAAGCAGCTCCACCTCTTATTGTGCAGAGCAGCTGTACATTCAAGTGTAAGTGTGAGATGAACTGAATCTTTTTGCATTGTTTGGCTGCAGTATCCCCAGATGTGATGGGGTGGTGTGTGTAATTCACAGATCAGATGATATGTACAGCATGTGTGTGTGGTTTCACATGCAACTAAACTTTTGAAAGTGAAAGCCGATGCATTTAATTAGTGTGGTGTGCACAAAAACTGTCATAAGAGTCAAAACAGAAAATTCTTCACGTTACTACATACTTCACAAGTTTGCAGTTATAAAAAAACTATAACTTTGCATCTTTGATGTAACTGTTTTCAACATTGATAATCATAAGAAATGTTACTTAAGCACTAAATCATGTTACAGTGAAGAATGGATTAATGGCTGCTGAAAATTCGGCTTTACCATCCCAGGAATATATATTTTTATTTGCATATATATATATATATATATATATATATATATATATATATATATATATATATATATATATATATATATATATATATAAAATCCTGCATTTATTATGCACTTCATTCAATCGATTGTTTATTAGTAATAAGCAGTCGGTTATCTTTCTGTAAGCGAAGGTTCCACATTTACATAAATAAGAACAATGCAATAGCAGGTGGTGTCTGATCAAAAGGCCTTAAAAGCTTAAAAAAAGCTCAATATAATGTCTTGTTTAGTTTATTAATGGAATTGCTCAGTAGAAAAATAACAAGATTTGACTTTACTGTTAATAAATTGTACTTTAACCTCACTCCACTCAATAGCATCAAACTTTAAGCTAATACTGAAAGCAGAAAAGACTATTGAGTTTATAATGGCTACCTCTCAGACCAAGGGTTTCATATAGAAGTCTTTAATCTGAAAATTATTCAAGCTTTCAATATATTGTTGTCTGGTTTCATGACCAACAATATCTCAAAACATTTCTATATTAAGCTTTAATTCAAATGTCTTAATTTCTCAAAAAGAGATTTGGGCTTGCTCAATTTTAAACAGGAACATGAGTCAAGTTGGTGCTAATGAGAGCTATTTTTTAGGGATCTAGACATTCTTTTGATACTTTGTTATTTTCAGAGAGGAGTTTCAGGACCAACTGATACCAATTGTTAAGCAATTTACCTTCGTAAGCATTAGCAACTCCAGCCCAGAATAATCCAGTGTTGGCATGAACAGTTTAACAAACCTCAGCACATCCCATTCTACCATCTGTCTTATCCTCTTCCTTTACACAAACACACACACACACACACAGTGCAAGAAAGAAACTGAAATGTAGGAATGTAAGTAAGAATATTACAAAATAAAATAAAAAATAAAAAAGTGTTTGGTTTGTACAGTACATGTGATTTATTTTTCATACTACAGGCATTTGTGGTTTGCTCAGTGGAGATATTAAAGCACTCTTTTCTGTAAAGCTGCTTACAAACAATGTGATTTGTGAAACAGCTATAGAAACAAGACTTGACATATGCTTGCTGAGTTCACGCCTGCCTAAATATGTGTGTGTGTGTGTGTGTATTTCAGTTATAGCCTATGTTATCGGGACAAAGTTTTCCCACAAAGATGGCAATATCCAAAATCCTTGTCCTTGTGGGCAAATATGTTGGTCCTCATGAAGAAACAAGCTTATAAATAATATATAATGAAGTTTTTGAACATCTAAAAATGCATAAAGTTTTGTGTGAGGGGTAGGTTTAGGTGTATGGTTAGGGTAAGAGGATAGAAAACACAGTTTGTACAGTATAAAAAAATAACTGACTGAAAAGACTGAAAAAACGTTCATATAAACACCTTAAAGGGATAGTTCACCCAAAAATCAAAAATATGTAATTAATAATTTACCTTCATGTCGTTCCAAACCCGTAAGACCTCCGTTTATCTTCGGAACACAGTTTAAGATATTTTAGATTTAGTCCGAGAGCTCTCAGTCCCTCCATTGAAGCTGTGTGTACGGTCTACTGTCCATGTCCAGAAAGGTAAGAAAAACATCATCAAAGTAGTCCATGTGACATCAGAGGGTCAGTTAGAATTTTTTGAAGCATCGAAAATACATTTTGGTCCTAAAATAGCAAAAACGATGACTTTATTCAGCATTTTCTTCTCTTCCGTGTCTGTTGTGAGAGAGAAAAATATTTATATATTTATTTATATATATAAATAAAATCTGAGAAGTTGCATTAAATTGATCAAAAGTAAAAGTAAGACTTTAACATTGTTACATATACTCTTCATCATAGAAAAAAAAATGCATCATGATTTCCACAGCAATATAAAGCAACACAGCTGTTTTCAACATTGATAAAAGTAAGAAATGTTTCTTGAGAACCAAATCATAATTTATAGAATTATTTCTGAAGTATCATGTAACAATGAAGACTGGAGTAACGATGCTGAAAATTCTGAATAAATTACATTTTAAAATATATTAAAATAGTTATATTAAATTGTAATAATATTTGACAATATTACTTTTTACAGTATTTTTGGATCAAATAAATTCAGCCTTGTTGAGCATAAGAAAGTTCTTTCAAAAACATGAAAAAACTCTTATCAACTTAAAAATTTTGAACGCTATAGATCAGAAAAAAAAAAGATGGTGGATGAAGTAAAAGGTTAATTTGTTTATTTTATTGAAAGGAAATAAATAAACAATAGCTATATAGTAATGGCCTCAATTTCAATTATGGAGAAAAACAGAGATCATGATGGAGAATATTCCACATCTGGTGTTAAACATTCAGTTCTATTTATTTACTATACATAAAACTACTTTATTGCCTCAGTGGATTTCCATTAACATGTTATTTAGTGTCTTGTACAGACATTTTGGTACCTATAATGTAGACAAAATCACACACACACACTAAAAGCAGTTCTCTCCAAACAGTTCTGTGTGTGGCAGGTAAAAATGAGTGCTTTTATAAAGGAATGATGTGATGCTCAGATGGGTCTACTTCACCAGTTGCTTGTCAAGATAAACAACATCTCAGACATTCACACACACCGCCTGATACTGAAACGGTTTCATTAATGTCACAGATACCATCAGGTGTGAGATTAAAAGTCTATGTGTGTGCGTTTAAGAGAAGAATGAGTGGTTGTATGTGTGTGTTTCTGTCTGATAGCTGATCATTAATGCATTAAATCAGTTACAGGTAGCATATGAGTTCACTGACTTGCTCTTAGCTCACTCTTCTCTCATTAGCAACATTCACCAGCTCCTACCGACAGTCATCATGTGCATGTCAAGATAAACCAAACTATTATAAAACAGCCATATAAAGCCCAGCAATGCACACACACAGCTTTATTGACTCCAGTCCACAAGAACATTTACAGCGCTGCATAACTCAAAAAGAAAAAGATATTTAATAACTTTTTTTGTTTATGTATTGTGATGCTTTCAGCAGACTCATGCTGATATCCTGTCTCATCTGGTCCCATTTACACATTTATACGCTATGATGCAACAAGGTGTGACAATTTAAAAGACATCTGAAGTCTGTAAGTCTATCACTGTGTGTGTGATGCCTCCTTTCTGCTCTAACAAACAGAAAAAGGATCTTTTTCTCCATTTATATGACTCATGTTGTTTGATATTCAACAAACCACCTCCAAAAACTGACATAATGGTACTCTTGCACACACATACAGAGAGAGAGACAGACAGAGCAAGAGGGGGAGACTGGCACTGCTAAAATATCAGCATTAGCATATGAAAGCTGCATCTGCGTGTCTGTGTTGTGTACGGAGGTTTGCTGTATGAGGCACAGTGGAGTGTGTAGTGATATTCTACTTTGGGCTGAAATATGGCTGTGCATGAGTCACAGTGAGCTAAAGGTGATGTCCCATAGGACTCCTCAAAAGCCGGCCGGCTCGCTCACTCACACATATTACCCATGCCAACATCTGCCTGACAAAAGGGCATTTGTGGAGGATAGACATTCATCTGCAAACCAGGCTTATGTCCAATTATTCTGGAATCAGGTTCATGTAATTCATGCCTTTCTAAGACAGTAGCTGGAGCTGTCCACTGTACTGTGGTGCTGAAACTCTTCAGGAGCTACCTGCAGTGTTGGCATAGGGTGTCTTTTGTTTGTTTGTTTGTTTGTTTTTTGTAGTTCACCCCCCCCCCCCCCCCCCCAAAAAAAAAATATTAATTTGCTAATAATTTACTCAACCTCAGAAGTGAATGGGTGCGGTGAGAATACGATTCCAAACAGCTAATAAAATCATCATAATAATTCAAAAGAAGCCAACGTGGATGACCTCAAGGTGACTAAATTATCATCAGAATTTTTGGGTGCCCTAACTGGTCATAAACTATTCATGTTTTACACACCTGATGTGACAAATGGATTTTGAAAAGCACAAATGTGACCTGCATTATTTTGAGTCACTTTGAACCTGGAACACATTTTGAGTTTTTGTCACTAAAATAAAATGTCCGAGACTTTATCAAATTAATTTCTAATTCAAATTGATGGTGAGATTTCATCCTTTAAAGGTTGACTAAGATTTTCTCTTTGCTTTATTGCAAAGAAAATCTCAATTTGTTTCAGGGTCAAAGTGACTCATTGATGGAGTAGGTCAAAAATATTCCATGTAGTCTCTTATTTAATTTTTTATAATAGAAATATATTTATAGACTATTTTTAATTATTTTACTGAATATAACGTCATAATGAAGGCAAAAATCCAATTATACATATTTTAGTGATATAATTTATTGTATTGAAATAATATATTATAAAAAAAGTTATACTATACACACACTACCATTCAAAAGTTTTTTAATTATACATATTCAGCAAGGATGCCATAAACATCAAAAGTGACTGTAAATGCATTTATAATGTTACACGTTTATGTTTGCTGTTCTGTTGAATTTGAATTTTCTAATCCTAAATATATATATATATATATGTGTGTGTGTGTGTGTGTGTGTGTGTATATATAAATATATATATATATATATATATATATATATATATATATATATATATATATATATATATATATATATATATATATATATATATATATATATATATATATTAAGCAGCACAACTGTTTTCAACAGTAATAACATGAATTTAGAAGATTTTAGCTTTGTCATCACATGAATAAATAACAATTAATATTTAAAATGTAAAAATGTATTCAAATAGAAACCGTTTTGAACAATATTTGACTATATTACTGTTTTTTCATGTTATTATAACATTTAAAATACATATCAAAACTCATACCCCAGTTAACCAGTTACAATGTTGCCCAGTGCAACTGCTCCATTACCCATAATCCCTCAGTCAATCAGCACTGTCAAACACAGACCTCTTTATATTCATACAGCTCTCTCTCTCTCTCTCTCTCTCACACACACACACACACTCATGAATGTGTGAGTAGGTGGTGCTGCAACAGAGATGAGCCGTGGGCTATTACTGTGGTGGTCTGCATAGAACCAGAGGAAGAGATAATCAAGAAAGAGACACCTGTTACCGAAGGGGAACACAGACAGATGGACATACAGTAGTTCAAAATTCTATATATTTTTCAAATGTTTCCTTTTTAGAAGCTCTAATCAGACAGGAAGTAAGACAAAAAAGGGAGACTGCCTTGTTGGTTTTGAAAAGAAGTTCTGTGTACAGAACAAATGCACAGCAGCTTATTAGAGGAGAACAGAGGATTCCTCTGCAGCTTTACTATCTGAGTAAGCACCTAATTTACATAAGGCTTGAAATGTGAAAGGTCAGAAAGATACAGCTCAATCAGGTAATAAATTTAAATTATTGATCTGAGACCGTTAACCGTCCTGAAGAAGACGACTGTTTTTGTTCATTGGCGGAGAGGTTATTTTGCACAACTGAAGGTTATGATGCTCCCAGTGAAATTACAATTTTTCCTAGTCATGATCCCTGCACAGGATTTCTGCTCCAAAATGGTTTTCATAAAGAGACTAATCTTCAAATATCACTTCTTTCATCCATCAATCCTTCTATTGTCTCATCCTTACAAAGCTGCATCCTTCCTACTTTTCCTTATCCTCTCGTTCTACGTGTACTGTACCTAATCCTTCTCCTTTTCTCCTGCTAGGGGCACGCAGTGGCTGTTCTTGCATTCCGGTTTCTCCATAATCCAAAGCATTTCAGGAAAAACTACTAAAATCTGGGATTAAGTCTCGGTGGCCTTGTGGTGGAAGACAAATCTCTCATTCTCGCTTGCTGTTTATCACACTGCTTTCTTCACAAAAGCAGCTTTTGTACTTATCAGGATAAAATCAAGTGAAGGCATTTGGAAGTCTGGGAGTGTGTGTGTGGGTGTGTGTGTGTGTGTGTGTGTGTGTGTGTGTTTGGGGGGGTTACACACACACAAAAATTCCTCCTGGGACTCACACGGGCTGCTTTTAGTAAAATAAGATGCTAGTGGATTTATTGTCTTTTAAGAATTGGAAAGAAAGAGCAAATCCATCCAAAGATGTTATTAACAGTATTATTAACAAAGACAAACAGACTATTTCATTCAATAAATAGGTTGAAATGTGGGGCTTTTAAGATAATATACTTTGCTGCAGCCTGGAATTGAACTACTGGTTTTCGTCTGGTCAGAGGAGAACTGGCCCCCCAACTGAGCCTGGTTTCTCCCAAGGTTTTTTTCTCCATTCTGTCACCGATGGAGTTTCGGTTCCTTGCTGCTGTCGCCTCTGGCTTGCTTAGTTGGGGTCACTTCATCTACAGCGATATCATTGACTTGATTGCAAATAAAAACAGACACTATTTAACTGAACAGAGATGACATCACTGAATTCAATGATGAACTGCCTTAACTATCATTTTGCATTATTGAGACACTGTTTTCCAAATGAATGTTGTTCAGTTTTTTGACGCAATGTATTTTGTTTAAAGCAATATATAAATAAAGGTGATTGATTGATTGATAAAAGTTATATATCTGAACCCTGCTAGTCAGGATGAATGGACAACGAAGTTCACTTTGGTAAATGGAGAGAAAAAATATGTTTAAAAAATATGTTCTGTTACTAACCATTTAGCAAAATTTTATTTTAGTTTAAGTTTCTTTCTACTACTATTATTATCATTATCATAACCAGTACACTATTTACAATATAATATAAGTATCATAATATATAAATATTATTTGAAAAAGTTTTTGTCAGCAAAAGTCAAAGTCACCAACATTCAGAAACGTAGGGGGAAAAAAAGAAAGAGAAAGGCCCAATTTCCCAAACTATTCATTCGGTTCTCAAAAGAAAGGCAAAATTAGAGAAAATTATTTCTCAAAACTACAGCACTAAACTAAATACTACAGCATGTAACTGTTGAATGGATTTGTTGCCAAGTATTTCTGACATGTAGTGTATTATGTTGTGTCTGAGAGATGCCTTTCTAGGCGAGGTACTGTAGAGAAAATCTTCTGTCAGAAGACCAAGAATCTTCTATTATATGGCAGATATGATTGTTACCAATACTGTACTGTAATTTGGCCCAGAATAGAGAATTTATTTCATTTTTGCTGTACTGACAAAATATTGTGCTGCATAGCGAGTTCATATTTGGTTCTTCTGTATTTGAACTTTTCTTTTCTGGTGCTTTTCATGCTTTTTTACAGTTGTGCAATGCAAATAAATCTTTTTAAAAGCTTATTGTTCAATTGCACTCTTTCTGCATCTCTCTATATACATTATGTTGTATACTATAATAGAAATTGACTTTCAAAATTATAACCTTTTCCCAAACTGAGCTTTTTGTAAAAGTGTTTTGAGCTGATCTCACTAGTGTTCTCTAGGCAGTGAAGTCTGTGTATTTGTTAGGTTGTGTGTCATAGAAGAATAAAGTTTGATTTTGACAAAAGATTATATGTTTTTGACTAAGATATTTGATTCTGACATGGAACTCTGAGTCTGCAAGTTAGTGTGTTTGAGATTGTGTTTATAGCTGTGTGAATTGTTAGCAAACAAGAACACTGCATTACCTTGTTTTTTAAACATGCATTAGGGAAATCAATGTATTATTAATACAACTACTAATCAATGAATTATTCAAACATATAAATACTATTGGAAAAGCTTTTGTCCAAAATCAAAGTTAAAGTCACCAACATTCAGAAACATAAAACATGATATATAATAGAAAAGACTTCTGTACACCCTCATGACTGTCGAGGTCAATAAGCCTCTTAATTTAATTAAGATATATAATGAATACTGAATTCAGAATAATTAATTAATTCAGTGCTTTACAAATAAAACTTCACAAACCAACCGCTACCATTATATCACTAAGGTCATATAAGTCATTGAAAACACACACACACACACACACACACATTGAGAACACTTGAGTGCCTGCCACTTCAAAACCTCAACTGTGCTAAAATGTCCAAAAATATTCTGTCTCCAGCTGTTGAACGTCAGCTACTGGCTCCTTGTGCAGAACTCTCACAATAAACCCACCTGTGTGGCATCAGCATCAACACAATGCAACAGCTATATGCTTTTTTTATCTCAGGAAAAAAAGTAGACATCTGTTCACAGCCCTCTAAGCCTACACTGCTCTTATTTAATGTGTCCCTTCTGTTCTGCAGAATGATATCATACACAGTACTGCTTACAGCTGGATTATCATCGCTTAACAATAGGCAATTATCTGAGCTCTAAACAGCTGCACTCTCTAAAGGACAAAGAGGAAATCCTAACTGTTTAAAATTGAAAAAGCTGCTAAACAACATATTAGTGAACTTTGGAAATTATGGAACTATGACTGCTGTTGATATTAGTCTATTGGCATCTCAAAGCTCATATTTATAATAAGCAACACAGAATCTCAGAATAACACGTATTAATTCTTAAAAAGAAATGATGCAAGCCAGGTGAATGTATGATGTGATTCTTATAAAATATCAGGTACATTTTCCAAACATCTGCATCTAAACCTTCAAAATTTTGTTTAGAGAGAGAGAGAGAGAGAGGAATGTCTTGTATCATTTTACTGACACCTAGTGGTCGTTTTTATAATTTCATAGTTACATTTTCATATGATTAAATATTAAATTACCAATTAAAGTAATCAAAACTCATCAGTGAAATTAAAGTTTTTTGATTTGTTTTAATACATGGGTGAATGATTTGTGCTTAAATATACAAAAATGCAGAGGAGAAAGTATAGTCGAATGCCAATTTGTTAAACACATGATTATATTTCCATAATTTGCATAAGCTTAGAACTCACATTACACCAAAAATTGTGCAAGAATTTATTACTCATATGAACTGTATATACAAGTAGAAAACATCTTCATGTCGAGTCAGCAGCAGCACTATACTTTTGCAATATTTTCTTTCCTGGACTATGATTTGTTCAATTTGATATTCTCTTTTCCCTGAGGATGCTGCCAATCCATGCAGTTTCACATTCTCTGCACTTCATATCTCATAATATCAGCCTGAAGCTGGAAAAAAAAGAATTCAGATATTTAAATTGCTAATTGTGATTAAACTGCTGAGAGATGTATGCACTGTATATTGTTATGAGAGTTTTATATGGGAAATTGATTATGAAGAAATCAAATTAAGGGGAATATTGTTTTGTGTGTAGTTCTTGACCTTATAGCTTGCTATTCACTGCCACATTGCAAATATATGCTTTTAATACACTAATGAGAGAATGGGTTATTATAGCAACATTATTGCAAATAACCAAAATTTGACTGGAGCTCACAGTCACAATAACCAGTAACTGCTCAAATACTTACTGTAATTGTGAATGTCATGCTTTACTAATGAATGCATTTAGTTTGATTTAAAAATATAGATATATAAATGTTTGATATATATTAAACATACATAAAAACATACATCTGTATTTCAGATATACAGTATCTCACAAAAGTGAGTACACCCTTCACATTTCAACAACTAAATTAGTATATCTTCTCAAGGGACAATACTATAGAAATGAAACTTGGATATATTTTAGAATAGTCAATGTGCTGCTTGTATAGCAGTATAGTTTACTATCCTCTAAAAATAACTTAACATACAGCCATTATTGTCAATATAACTGGCACCAAAAGTGAGTACACTAAGTGAACATGTCAAAACTGTGTCCAAAGTGTCAATATTTTGTTTGAGCACCACTGTTATCTACCATTCATTGCAGATGGGAGAGATTCCAGCAGCATTAAAGATTGCTGCTGTAACCCCAGTACCAAAAAAAGAAAATAGTACTCTGGAGGATTTTAATAATTTTCGGCCTATCTCCAACCTTCCGTTCGTGGCAAAAATACTTGAGCGTGTTGTTGCCTTTCATCTATGTAACCATCTCGCAATTAATAACCTGTTTGATCCTCTTCAGTCAGGTTTTCGTAAATTCCACAGTACTGAAACGGCTTTGGTCAAAGTTACCAATGATTTGTTGATGGCTTCTGACTCTGGTGTAATTTCCATTCTCATCCTTCTTGATTTAAGAGCAGCTTTTGATACTGTTGATCATAGTCTATTACTCTCCCGCCTTGAACAAGATTTTGGTGTGTCGGGGACAGCTTTGAAGTGGTTTAAATCCTATTTTACTGACTGCTCTCAGTTCGTATCCATGGGCGGTTTCAGGTCTGAGATTAGCTCTGTTTTCACTGGGGTTCCTCAGGGCTCAGTCTTGGGCCCTCTGCTTTTTAATATTTATCTGGCACCACTTGGACAGTTGTTGCGATCGCTTGGCCTCCATTATATCTTTTATGATGATGATACGCAGATTTATATACACTCAAAGTCTGGTGAACATCTTGATGTTGATTTTCTGTCCGGCTGTGTTTCTGAGATAAAGGAATGGATGAGTACACATTTTTTGTGTCTGAATAGTGGTAAAACTGAAGTTATGCTTATTGGTTCCCGTCATCAAATTTCAAAAGCTGGTTCCTTATCTTTGACTATTGATGGCTCTGTCTTGGCTACTCAAGCTAAAGTGAGGAATCTTGGAGTTATTTTTGATACCAGGCTTTCATGTTTCGCTGGCGCCGATACAGGATGGCTGCCTCCGTGACGAGCTCCGCATATGTTTTTGTGTTTTTGTTAGTTTGTCCTGTCTTTAGTTATATTCCTGCCATCAGTTTCACCAGGGAAGAACTGCTGAACATTCGGCAGAACGCACCACAAGATGTTTTTCCGGATTTCAATTATTCAGACGTTTTACTGAACGTTGTTATCGGAGGAGCGGCGGCGCTGATCAAGCGCTTCAGGACGCGCAGACGGGGGAAGCGAGCGGGAGCGCTCGTCAGACTCAGGAAGCGCGGATTTCGAACGCCGTTGCCTAGCATCCATCTGGCAAATCTCCGCTCTCTACCCAACAAAACGGACGAACTCCTTCTGCTTTCTCGGACTAATAAGGATTTCACACACTCTGCTGCTCTGTGTTTCACGGAAACCTGGCTGAATGACACCATACCGGACAGCGCGCTCCATCTGCCGGGCTTTCAGCTGTTTAGAGCGGATCGCGAATCAGAATCCACTGGAAAATCGCGCGGCGGCGGGACATGCTTTTACATCAATGAACGGTGGTGTACAGATGTAACTGTGTTAAAGAAGACGTGCTGCTCAAATCTCGAAACACTCTTCATTAACTGCAAGCCGTTCTATTCGCCGCGGGAGTTTCACTCGTTCATTCTGGTCAGTGTTTACATCCATCCTCAAGCGCATGTGAGCTCAGCTTTACAGAAACTCGCTGATCAGATCACAGAGACAGAACAACAACACCCGGACTCTGTTTTAATCATTCTCGGGGACTTTAATAAAGCCAATCTGTCCCGTGAACTGCCAAAATACAGACAGCATGTTACATGTCCCACAAGAGACAGTAATATATTGGATCACTGTTACACCACAATAAAGGATGCATTTCACTCTGTTCCACGAGCAGCTTTGGGACGTTCTGATCACCTTCTGGTTCATCTTATACCGTCCTACAGTCAGAAACTAAAATCAGCTAAACCTGTATCAAGGACTGTAAAAAGATGGACTAATGAAGCAGAGCAGGATTTACAATCGTGTTTTGACCTCACTGATTGGAGTGTTTTTGAAGCTGCTGCCACCGATCTGGATGAACTCACAGAGACCGTAACATCATATATCAGTTTCTGTGAGGATATGTGTATTCCTACAAAGACTCAACTAATTTACAATAATGACAAACCGTGGTTCACTGCAAAACTCAGACAGCTCCGTCAGGCCAAAGAAGATGCTTACGTGAAGGGGGACAATGTCTTGTATAAACAGGCTAAATACACATTGGAAAAGGAGATCAAAGTGGCAAAGAGGAATTATTCTGAAAAAATAAGGACTCAGTTCACTTCCAACGACTCCGCATCAGTGTGGAAAAGTCTAAAGAAGATCACCAATTACAAGACACCACCCCCCAGCACCGTAGAGAATCAACGACTGGCAGACGATCTGAACGAGTTTTACTGCAGGTTTGAAAGAACACCCATCACCTGCCCTGAACGCCTCCCCACACAACCATTCACACCCTTCACAACTCCTGCAACCAGCCCTGAATGCCTCTCCAAACTACCGTTCACACCATTAACAGCTCATGCAACCCATCCTGAACACCTCTCCAATCAAGCACTCTCACCATTCTCACCTCCTGCATCCCCCCTCTCACCCACACCTGCAATTCAGATCAGCGAGGATGCGGTGCGCCAGGTCTTCCGGAAGCAGAAAAGGAAAAAAGCACCAGGCCCAGATTGTGTTACACCAGCCTGTCTGAAATCCTGTGCTGACCAGCTGGCCCCCATCTTCACACAGATCTTCAACAGATCGCTGGAGCTGTGCGAAGTCCCTTCATGCCTCAAACGTTCCACCATCATCCCCATCCCTAAGAAACCCAAAATTACAGGACTAAATGACTACAGGCCTGTGGCTCTAACGTCTGTAGTCATGAAGTCATTTGAAAAACTGGTGCTGGCCCACCTGAAGGACATCACTGGGCCCTTGCTGGATCCTCTTCAGTTTGCCTACAGAGCAAACAGGTCTGTGGACGATGCAGTAAACATTGGACTGCATTATGTTCTGCAACACCTAGACAGACCGGGGACTTATGTGAGGATCCTGTTTGTGGACTTCAGCTCGGCCTTCAACACGATCATCCCAAACCTCCTCCTGCCCAAACTAAATCAGCTCTCCGTGCCCACCTCCATCTGTCAGTGGATCAACAGCTTCCTGACAGACAGGCAGCAGCTAGTGAGGTTGGGAAAATACACATCCAGCACCCGTACAATCAGCACCGGAGCTCCCCAGGGCTGTGTTCTCTCCCCACTGCTCTTCTCCCTCTACACCAACGATTGCACATCTAAGGACACCTCTGTCAAGCTCGTGAAGTTTGCAGACGACACCACACTCATCTGCCTCATTCAGGACAGTGACGAGTCTGCTTACAGACAGGAGGTTAAAGAGCTGGCTGTCTGGTGCACTCTCAACAACCTGGAGCTTAACACACTCAAAACAGTGGAGGTGATCGTGGACTTCAGGAGAGACCCCCCTGCACTCCCCCCACTCACCATCATGAACAGCACTGTGACTGCAGTGGAGTCATTCAGGTTCCTGGGAACCACCATCTCTCAGGACCTGAAGTGGGACATTCACATTGACTCCATCGTAAAAAAGGCCCAGCAGAGGTTGTACTTTCTCCGCCAGCTGAGGAAGTTTAACCTGCCACAGGAGCTGCTGAAACAGTTCTACTCCACCATCATTGAATCCATCCTCTGCACTTCAGTAACTGTCTGGTTCAGCTCAGCTTCTAAATCTGACCTCAGAAGACTACAGAGGGTAGTCCGGACTGCTGAGCGAATCATCGGTTCAACTCTCCCATCTATTCAAGAACTGTACTTATCCAGAGTGAGAAAAAGGGCTGTCAAAATCACTCTGGACCCCTTACATCCAGCACACTCCCTCTTTGAACTGTTGCCATCTGGTCGACGCTACAGAGCACTGAGCACTAGAACGACCAGACACAGGACCAGTTTCTTCCCTCAGGCAATCCATCTTATGAACAGCTGATAATAATGGCGAACACACTACACTTTATATTTATATACACACACTTTATTTATCTAACACACATACTTAGTATACACTTAAATTTTGCACACAATATATATGTACATACATAACTTCACTTTGTAATATACCTGCCTACAATTGTCATTTGTATATTGTCATTCACTGTCTACATATTTGTATTTTTTATTCTTTTATTATGTGTTTTATGTTCTGTCGCTGTCATTCTGTTGTACTGCGGAGCTTCTGTCACGAAAACAAATTCCTCGTATGTGTAAATATACCTGGCAATAAAGCTCATTCTGATTCTGATTCTGATTCTGATTCTGATTCATTTGATTCTTTTGTCCAGAGTACAGTTAAATCATCCTTTTTTCACCTCAGAAAATATAGCTAGATTACGTCCTATGCTAAATTTCTCAGTAGCTGAAAAGCTGATGAATTCCTTTGTCATCTCTAAGATAGATTACTGTAACGCCCTTCTAGCCGGAGTCTCTAAATCCACACTTAACAAACTACAATATGTACAAAACTCGGCCGCCAGGATATTGACTGGGTCCAGGGTAAGCAATCACATCACTCCAGTTTTGGAGTCCTTACACTGGCTCCCAGTCCGATTCAGATTCGATTTTAAAATTATGATGCTGACATATAAAGCATTGCATGGCTTGGCCCCTTATTATTTATCTGCGTTGTTAACTTCCTATACCCCAACTCGGAGACTGCGTTCTTCACAATCCAACTTGTTGGCTGTTCCTCAAATATGCTTACGATCTATGGGTGACAGGGCCTTTTCTTCATATGCTCCTGTCCTTTGGAATTCTCTGCCTCCTGATCTTAGGGAAGCACAGGGCTACGACATTTTTAAAGGTAGACTTAAGACTTATTTTTTTTAATTAGCATTTGATTGTTGATGTTACTTTTATTGTTTGAGCTTTGTATTGCTTGTTTTTGTACAGCGCTTTGAGAAGTTGCCTTTAAAGGCGCTTTCTAAAATAAAGTTTATTATTATTATTATTATTATTATTATTATTATTATTATTATTATTATTATTATTATTATTATTATTATTATTATCTAGTACTGCCTCAATATCAATTCACCAGAGCTGCACAGGTTGTTGCTGGGATCCTCTTCCACTCCTCCATAGGGACATCACGGAGCTGCTGGATGTTAGACACATGGTGCTTCTCCACCTTCCGCTCAATAGAGTTCAGGCCTGGAGACACACAGGTGCTTCTCAATAAATCAGAATGTCAAGAGTTAATTTATTTCAGTATGTCAACTCAAATTGCGAAACTCGTGTATTAAATAAATTCAGTGCACACAGACTGAAGTAGCTTAGTAGTCTTTGGTTCTTTTAATTGTGATGGTTTTAACAAAAACCCACCAATTCACTATCTTAATAAACTAGAATACTTCCTAAGACCAATAAAAAAAACAAATAAAATAAAAAAAAATGTGAATTGTTGGCCTTCTGGAAAGTATGTTCATTTACTGTACATGTACTCAATGCTTGGTAGGGGCTATTTTTGCTTTAATTACTGCCTCAATTCAGCGTGGCATGGAGTTGATCAGTTTGTGGCACTGCTGAGGTGGTATGGAAGCCTTCTCATCTCCCTCTTGGCAATACCCCATAGATTCTCGATGGGGTTCAGGTCTGGCGAGTTTGCTGGCCAGTCAAGCACACCAATACCATGGTCATTTAACCAACTTTTGGTGCTTTTGGCAGTGTGGGCAGGTGCCAAATCCTGCTGGAAAATTAAATCAGTATCTTCAAAAAGCTGGTCAGCAGAAGTAAGCATGAAGTGCTCCCAGATTTCTTGGTAAACGGGTGCATTGACTTTGGTTTTCAAAAAACACAATGGACCAACACCAGCAGATGACATTGCACCCCAAATCATCGCAGACTGTGGAAACTTAACACTGGACTTCAAGCAACAAGGCTATGAGCTTCTCCACCCTTCCTCCAGACTCTAGGACCTTGGTTTCCAAATGAAATACAAAACTTGTTATCATCTGAAAAAAGGACTTTAGACCAATGGCAACAGTCCATTTCTTCTTCTCCTTCCCAGGTAAAACGCCTCTGACATTGTCTGTGGTACAGGAGTGGCTTAACAAGAGGAATACGATAACTGTAGCCAAATTCTGTGTATGGTGGCTTTTGATGACTTGACCCCAGCCTCAGTCCATTCCATGTGAAGTTCTCTAAAATTCCTGAATCCAGTTTTCTTGATAATACTCATAAGGCTGTGGTTCTCTCGGTTGGTTGTGCATCTTTTTCTTCCACACTTATTCGTTCCACTCAACTTTCTGTTAACATGCTTGGATACAGCACTCTGTGAACAGCCAGCTTATTGGCAATGGATGTTTGTGACTTACACTCCTTGTGAAGGGCGTCAATGATTGTCAGAGACCATTTTGAAGGCTCAGGAAACCTTTGCAGGTGTTTTGAGTTGATTAGCTGATTGGCATGTCATATTATTTTAATTTGTTGAGAATTGGTGGGTTTTTGTTAAATGTGAGTCAAAATCATCACAATTTAAAGAACCAAAGACTTAAACTACTTCAGTCTGTGTGAATTTATTTAATACATGAGTTTCACAATTTGAACTTTTCCTCGACATTCTAATTTATTGAGAAGCACGTGTACTTGGCCATGCCTTCATCTTCAGCTTCCTCAGCAAGGCAGTTGTCATCTTGGCGGTGTTTGGGCTTGTTATCATGTTGGAAAACTGCCATTCTGCCCAGTTTCAGCATCATGTTCTGCTTCAGGCTGTCACAGTACATGTTTCCATCAATGAAGCAAAGCTCCCCAGCACCAACCGCACTCATGCAGCCTTAGACCATGATGCTACCACCACCATGTTTGACTGTAGACAAGACATTTTTTCTTGTTACTCCTCACCAGTGTGTCGCCACATATGCTGAAAATCATCTGAGTCAAACAAGTTTATTTTAGTCTCTTCAGATCACAGGACATGGTTCCAGTAAGTCTTGCTCTTGTACAAGTTGTCTTCAGGAAACAGTGTCCGGGCTTTCTTATGAGCCAGCTTCAGAAGAGGCTTCCTTCTGGGATGATGGCCATGCAAACTGACTTGTTGCAGTGTGTGACCTATGGTCTGAGCATTGGCGACCTGACCTTCCACTTCTGCAACCTATAAAGCAATGCCGGCAACACTCATGCGTCTGTTTTTTAAAGACAGCTTCTGCACCTGATGCACAGCATGAGGACTCAACTTCTTTGATCGACCCTTGTGGGGCCTGCTCCAAGTTGAACCCATCTTGGAAAACCTCTGTATGGCCACTGTACTGTAACTCAGTTTCAGGGTGTTACCGATCTTCCTATACCCTAGGCCATCTTTGCAGAGAGCAACAATTCCAATTCTTAAATCCTCAGAGAGTCCTTTGCCATGATGTGTCATGTTGAGCATCCAGTGGTCCATAAGAGAGAATTGTTCTCAGAGCAGAAACTCTTAACTGCTCTAATATAATATACACACATTTGTATGGTCCTGTCAAGCAGACAAAGACATGTACATAATGAATAGGGCATGCAGCTTTCTTGTCACTTAGAATGTAGGCTACTCACTTCTGGTGCCAGCTGTATTGACACTAATGGCAGTATGTTAAGTTATTTTCAGAGGATAGTAAATCTATACTGCTATACAAGCAGCACATTGACTACTCTAAAATATATCCAAGTTTCATTGCTATAGTATTATCCCTTGAGAAGATATACTAAAATGGCTGCAGATACTGTATGTGAGGGGTGTACTCACTCTTGTGATATACTCTATGCTTCATTGATTTGCTTGCTGTAAATGATCAGTTTCTTACACATTTTATTTGTGTCCCAGCCATATTCAAACACACCACACACAGCACTATTTTTATATTTGGCTTTATCATTTCACATTTTATCACTACTCTTGTGTTTATCACCCACTCATGAATTTTAATGAGCTGCAGCTTAGCTTGTTAAAATAATATGTAAAAGTAAAGTAACCTTTAGCTCATACATCGGTTTGTAATGTTGTTTTATGTCCTCTAGATGTCTCTAGACTCTTATTTTCAAGAATGAGGAGCTCGTAAGTAATACAGGAGCGGCATACATATTCAAGAGGAAAACACTGTGAAGAATGACAAAAAGTCTTCTTCAAGTTCATCTTCTTGTCCAGATTTAGAGTTCAGCATTAGCCACATATACTTCTATTGAGCTGTAATCACAGGAAAATTGTTCAAGTAGATGCAGAAACGACATTACCTTTTAACATTATCACTTGTAAGTCACATGAATCTGTCTTTAAAAACACCTGAAATAACATAACTATGTAATCTGAGAAACAGAGGAGCAGATCTTTAGGCATGACTCATCATCAGAGGTCTACAGTTTTGTTTTCTGCTGCAGATCAGCCTTACCTAAACAGCAAATGAGTCTTTAGGTTTGACCCGTGGTCATAGCAACATAAGACACATAACAAGAAGACAGAAAACAGACAACCAAGATCCTTACGAAGGCTCACATGCAAAACATCAGTGCAAACAAAAGCTAACATTGCAGTTCTATTCTAAATCATATTGACATCTTAAACTTAAATCAGCATAAGAAACTTTATTTCCTTTTTGGCTATTTGTGAACAGACATGCATTTAGACATGCAGTTTAATTTCAACAAAACTGCAAACAGGGCTAATTTCCTGTTTCTTATTATACACAGCAGGCTGTCATCTTAGGGCTATATAGATAAAGTCATCACATCACAGGTTAATTGGCATATTTCCGTCACTATGGAAACAGTGGAGTGCTGACAGATTGTTAACAGAAAACCACAACCAAATGAATATCACCAAATTCTGATCGCACTTTCTGTTATTGGCAAACTAGACATCCCTCATTTCTCCTCAGTTTACTCTTTTAAGATTCTGATAATCAGAAAATATTAATGAAGTTTAATGAAGCCTTACCAGACAATAGTGACTCTGAGATCTTGTGACTGCACAGACTAAGAACATAAATAGACATAAGATTACAGCAGAGCAAGGTTTTCATCCAGTGGTCTGTAGAGAAGATACACAGGTTATAGAAAACATTTTCTATTTGATTGTCATGATATTTGTAAGCCATAACTATTAAGCAGTTTGTAACTTTTTAACCAGTGATCTGCTAAGCATTATGGAAAAATGAAAATAGGCCTGTTGATATGACAGATTACTATTCATTTTAAACCACCCTAAAAGAGGAACTATGATATATATATATATTATATATATTGAAGGAGTTCCCCGAGAGATGCTTCGCACTTGTTGGCCCTTTTGCCTTCTGTCTGCGGTCCAGCTCACCCCTAAACCATCTTGATTGGGTTCAGGTCCGGTGACTGTGGAGGCCAGGTCATCTGGCGCAGCACCCCATCACTCTCCTTCTTGGTCAAATAGCCCTTGATGCCTTCAGTGTGACTCTACAATTTTCATAGTCATGAAAATAAAGAAAACTCTTTGAATGAGAAAGTGTGTCCAAACTTTTGGTCTATGCTGTCTAAATATATATATATATATATATATATATATATATATATATATATATATATATATATATATATATATATATATATATATATATATATATATATACAGTCTTGTTCAAAATAATAGCAGTACAATGTGACTAACCAGAATAATCAAGGTTTTTAGTATATTTTTTATTGCTACGTGGCAAACAAGTTACCAGTAGGTTCAGTAGATTGTCAGAAAACAAACAAGACCCAGCATTCATGATATGCACGCTCTTAAGGCTGTGCAATTGGGCAATTAGTTGAAAGGGGTGTGTTCAAAAAAATAGCAGTGTCTACCTTTGACTGTACAAACTCAAAACTATTTTGTACAAACATTTTTTTTTCTGGGATTTAGCAATCCTGTGAATCACTAAACTAATATTTAGTTGTATGACCACAGTTTTTTAAAACTGCTTGACATCTGTGTGGCATGGAGTCAACCAACTTGTGGCACCTCTCAGCTGTTATTCCACTCCATGATTCTTTAACAACATTCCACAATTCATTCACATTTCTTGGTTTTGCTTCAGAAACAGCATTTTTGATATCACCCCACAAGTTCTCAATTGGATTAAGGTCTGGAGATTGGGCTGGCCACTCCATAACATTAATTTTGTTGGTTTGGAACCAAGACTTTGCCCGTTTACTAGTGTGTTTTGGGTCATTGTCTTGTTGAAACAACCATTTCAAGGGCATGTCCTCTTCAGCATAGGGCAACATGACCTCTTCAAGTATTTTAACATATGCAAACTGATCCATGATCCCTGGTATGCGATAAATAGGCCCAACACCATAGTAGGAGAAACATGCCCATATCATGATGCTTGCACCTCCATGCTTCACTGTCTTCACTGTGTACTGTGGCTTGAATTCAGAGTTTGGGGGTCGTCTCACAAACTGCCTGTGGCCCTTGGACCCAAAAAGAACAATTTTACTCTCATCAGTCCACAAAATGTTCCTCCATTTCTCTTTAGGCCAGTTGATGTGTTCTTTGGCAAATTGTAACCTCTTCTGCACATGCCTTTTTTTTAACAGAGGGACTTTGCGGGGGATTCTTGAAAATAGATTAGCTTCACACAGACGTCTTCTAACTGTCACAGTACTTACAGGTAACTCCAGACTGTCTTTGATCATCCTGGAGGTGATCATTGGCTGAGCCTTTGCCATTCTGGTTATTCTTCTATCCATTTTGATGGTTGTCTTCCGTTTTCTTCCACGTCTCTCTGGTTTTGCTCTCCATTTTAAGGCATTGGAGATCATTTTAGCTGAACAGCCTATCATTTTTTGCACCTCTTTATAGGTTTTCCCCTCTCTAAATCAACTTTTTAATCAAAGTACGCTGTTCTTCTGAACAATGTCTTGAACGACCCATTTTCCTCAGCTTTCAAATGCATGTTCAACAAGTGTTGGCTTCATCCTTAAATAGGGGCCACCTGATTCACACCTGTTTCTTCACAAAATTGATGACCTCAGTGATTGAATGCCACACTGCTATTTTTTTGAACACACCCCTTTCAACTAATTCAACTAATTGCCCAATTGCACAGCCTTAAGAGCGTGCATATCATGAATGCTGGGTCTCATTTGTTTTCTGAGAATCTACTGAACCTACTGGTAACTTGTTTGCCACGTAGCAATAAAAAAATATACGAAAAACCTTGATTATTCTGGTTAGTCACATTGTACTGCTATTATTTTGAACAAGACTGTATGTATCAATTCTATCCATTGGTCCTGTATTATTTAGGTACTTAAATAATATATCATGAACTATTGATTGCAAAATGTTATCAAATCCCAGCCATCCTAATTCCTGAATTAACTGAAGTCATTCCCTTTCATATGCAGCACACTCAAAAAGAATATGCTTCAAAGAATATGCTTCAAAATAATGACATCTTTCTTCCTATAACCATATCTTTTCCCCTCATTTCCAAAACACTCCTGAATAAAATATGTATCTATTTAAATCCACTATTCCATAACTTTTGCCATTTCTTTCTTATCTCAATTGATCTCAATGGTTTCAGCTTTACTTAAAAATACATTAATTTCAATTTGTGGATGATTCAAGGGCTTCTTTTGCCAGCAGGTCTACTTCCTCATTCCCATCCACACCCACATAGGCCACCACCCAGAGGAAGTTTACCAATATCCTTGACTGCCTTGTTCTAAACAAATATTGTAAAACTTAAAATGCTAAATATTGCTGTGCTTTAGATTTTCCACTCAATAGGATAGTGAGAGCAGTTCTTGGGGGCTTTCTTTATTCGATCCATTATAATAGCTAATAACTCTGTAGTGAATACTGACACATAATCTGATATCATTTTTTTTAAAGGTGGAAATGTATATTGTTGCTGCTGTTCTACCAGACTCTGGCTCCTTTGACCAGTCTGTAAATACCTGTAATAAAGAAAAATATTCTTGAACTATTTATTGCTGAATTACTTTATCAGTTGGTATGTTAATTTCCATTTTATTTATTATTTTGTGTATTTGTAAACAGGTGTGGTTTCTTCATTAGGGTGATTGGATGACGCACCACCAAAGTGCGAAATGGAGGAATCTTTTTTCTTTCACATTCAACCACTGCTGTCACTTAGACTGTTATTTCTGGTCTGGATATATAGTCCAAACATCGTCAAGTCATATTCTGTGGAGTTACAGATGTGTGGCGATAATGGAGATACTTGGATGTAAACAACAGCATGGATTGAACAGCTAATGCACTGAAGATGTTGTTCTACTACTTTATGATGTCTACACACTGGAAAGAAATGTGTGGAATCTACTGAATCATATAGAGATGGACTTAGTCAGCAGGAAAGGGCGCAATAATTTGACAAACTAAAGTTAATAGGTGGTTAAGAACCATACAAGCTGGTTCATTTGTTGTGGACTAAAAACCAAACAATTCTTCCTTCTATTTCTTCCCGCGACATAAACTGAGTTTCTATTACCCTTCAAGCTGTGAAAATTAAAATTGAAAATACACCATCATTTTGCAGTAGTTTTTTGTCGACATTTATAAAATGTCACAAAAGTAAAATCACATTGCGCAAATCTGTAATAGAGACGCAGCTATAGTGAACTACTTTATTTTTTGCCAAGACCATACACAAGTTCCATTTGAATATGGCTGACTTCCGGATTGATGACGTGTCATGAAAAAAACTCTGCAAGAAATATGAAGTCAGGACTAGTCTGCATGGACTGAATAAAGCAAACCAGTATCTCACCAATAAAGTTAAGATAGATGATGATTGTAATGTAGGTAAAGACGATTACAGTGAAATACGTACACCATTTGATTTGAAAGCCTGTTATTATTAGGCCTAATGTGCAAACAAATAGACCGTGTATGTGTGCTCTTTGTTAGCCACATTCAACAAATTCAAAATGTTTTTATTAGCTTTTTTAATTTGTGTTTTCCTCAAATTCTGAATGGATTCGTATATATCTATACATACAGTCAGGTTAAGGCAACTGATATAGCCGTCTGCTGGCATCTCCGTGTGGTCCTGTTTGGTATTGCAGTTTGACTCATATACATGTATAGAAAATTCGGACCCGCTTTATATTAATTGGCCTTAACTACTATGTACTTACATTTTAATTAATAATTTAGTACAATGTACTTATTGTGTACATACATGTTTTCACATTGTACTTATATTTAAAAAAAAAAAAAGACATGTAATTACATCTGTATTTAATTTCTGTAATTACATCTGTATTTAATTTCTGTAATTACATTTATAATTACACTGTTGACCCATACTTTACACCTTAACCCACCCTTAAACTTACCCATACCTCCAACCATCTCCCTAACCTTACCCCATCCCACCTCAATAGCAGCAAAAGTGTTTTATGATACAATATGAACACAATAAGTACATTGTACTTAATTTTTAATGTAAGTACATAGTACTTAAGGCCACCTAATATAAAGTGGGACCGAAAATTCTCTAAACAAATGTAACATTTATTTGTTTCCTCACAGTATTGGGGGTTGCACTGTATACATAAATTGTGAATTATGAAAATGTATTTTTGAATTTATCTTGAAAAATACTTGCAGTAAAAATAGTTTTGTGGGAATCATCCTCAATTATTATATGTTTCAGATCTTAATACTTTTCCTTTTGTTATACTGGGATAAAACATACTGGGATGTATGCTAAAATTGTTGGATGTGATGTCCTACCTAGAAAATTTTCCACCAGCTGCCACTGTTTATAAATCAATCATATGGAACATCTAAGGGGGGATTCCTGGTATAGCAACAGAAGGGGCAAGGGCTTTCAATCCCAAGCTGTTTGCTTCCTTCCTTACTTCCCAACCAAAGCTTGCTAATTCTTGGTATTCATATTCCCGATAATCTTTCAGAATTAGTCTAGAGCCAGTTCTCCCATTTCAACTAGGTTTGTATTACCTCTATCTTTTTAAGTAAGGTTTCGTTTGCTGAACCTAATCACTGCACAATAAATTATTTTCAGTGAGTGACAGCTTGCCCGATAACACCTTAATTTATTCAACATTTAACATTTATTCCTTTTGGGCATTTTTCTACCAATTTCTGAAATTAATTCTAAAGTTTAATTTAGAGTCCATCATTTACTTGTTTGAACTGATGACAATACATTTTGATATTCAAGATAGGATTATTTTTCTTATTGTGTTTTTGCCACAGAAAACCGCAACTATTTGCCCATTTCTCCACCTCATTCACAGCATTTTGCTTTTTTCATATATTTGTGAATATATTTTTTATATGCAAGTCTTTTTAAACTCTATACGTCCAGTCTTGTAAAAGCTCTACGATTTATTTGTGGATCTCATTCTATTTAGTTTGTGAATATGTTTAGTTTTTGTTAATGCTTTATATTTATTTGTGGATCATCTGTTTATTTGGAATAATGCCAGAATATAGCCTACCCCCACAATTCCCAAGCTTTCCAGTTTCATTAAAAACTCCTCTTTCCACATCATATATCAGCTATTTCTACTTCGAAAAAGACTCCCACTAAAACCTCTTTGTTAATTTGAGCCTTCCGAATTTCAGGTTCCAAACACAAGATTGAATTGAATTGATTTTGCCCTTTTCGAAATCCAAAGGGACATGCTGAAAAAAAAATTCCGCTCTCAATTAGGCCTTCATAGGTCAACCGATTCATAACCATCCGTTCCATTAGTTTGAGTGCGATAGGTCTATTCTAATAATAAGTCTATTTACGTCTATTTACTGGAACTGTTAACTGATTCAAAGTCACTGATGAAAAATCCCACTCATTTGCGCGAATCGGTTCTTTGGGAAAGTTCGATTCAAATAAACAGCTTGTGCGAATCGGACCTTCTGAAATAAGCTCGGTTCATTGAGTCGGTGAGTCATTTGAGAAACACTTGGACTGATTCGTCACTGAATCATTCAGACAGGTTTTGGTTCAATCGCCTTGTAACAAAATCCGACTCAGACCATATAGCGCTGCATATGGTGCATTTGGAATTAAATCCACTGGTCCTGCTGGCACTGCGCCCACACCTCAACCCCCTACCGCCGCTCGCAGCATTGGCAATGATGTCATTCTATTTTAACGGCTGGGGGCGCGGCTGCAATCGGCAGCTCCGCCCTTGGAGCGAAGAGCGATCGGGCATCGAGAGTTCCAGCCGCCTGTGTCCGTGGTCTGTGGGAGGATCTAACGGCAGCGCTCCGCTCCTCCACGGCCAGCCAAACACTTGAACACACACTGCGCCACGCAAAAACGAAACCTTCAGCTCTGAAACTTCAGTTTGATAAGAAGGTAAGAGTTTAGTTTGAAAGCAGTGAGGATTATTATTAGTTCTGATTAGCTCGTGGATAAAGCGAGAGCCCTTTCACGGCTTGACACTTCTGCAGGGAGAAAATAAGTAGGTGTTGGCTTCAGTAAACCGTCTTTAATGAATCTCAACAACTTAACGTGTTTCTTAAAAATCCTGGAAAACATACGCACCAACATATCTGATTGTGATCTTTTAGGACACAAATGCGTCGCCGAAGTTGTGGTGTGTTTCGCGGCGGTCACCACCTGTTTTCATGCGCAGCTCGTTCTTGCAGTGTTTGTTTTTGACCACAGCACTGGATTCAGAAGGATTTGGCTTGGGAGTGTGAGGCAACACCCCTGTTGAAAACCTCACATCGTTGTGTTTAGGTCCATAAGGTCGTAGTTCAGTTTAGAAACGCAAACATTACACTGTAACACGCTCATAAAGGCACAAAGATTAGCATTCATTCAAGAAACTTAAAGATGAAAGACCGCGCCTCGAAATAGAACAACTATAACTTTCGTGCGTGTTCATGTTACACATTTGTGCGCTGAAGCGCGTTCATGTCAAACTCTTTTTTTTGTTTCTTTTTTTAATTTTAGAACAATGACGTGATTGTCATTTATTTTTACAAGAATATGTTAAATGGGCACTTACGTTTTTATTAATTGATTAATTTTATTAATTTAAAAAGTTTTACACATTACTTTTAAGTAATATGATTAAAATATATACTCACGTGAGATGAAAGCTTAAGGCTTCGAACGAAAAAAAAAAAGATGATTTATTCGACACGGAGCAAGTCGCCTCCAGAACGCCGCCATGTCGACGTCACATGACACGAATGTCCATTATATGGATGTTGGTGATATGACATGTAAACGAAAAGAAACTAAACCAAAGATAAACAAAATGGCTTAGGAAATTTTTGAGGAAAGGACATTTTAGTAATTATTTGAAATTATTGTTTCTGTTGTAAGATAATGAATTAGTAAAATTATTAAAAAATATATTTAAAAAATAAAATGTAATTTTAAATTATTAATAAATAAAATTAATTATATTTACACTATTTGAAAACAATTAAAAACTGAGTAATAATTACTTTAGTACTGTATTCTTGATGTTTACACCACTTAAAATATATCAAGTTAATTTTTTTTTTTTTTTTTTTTTTTTTTTTTTTTTTTTTAGAAAACAGAATCAATGATTTTGAAAAAAAAATGTGCAACCAGCACAAATATAAACAACTTTCTGTAATCCAGGATTTCCTTGTTTGTCATTGACCCTGGTGTGTTTTGGACAGAAACAACTGGTCATGGTCTGTTTTGTAGGGTATTGAAAGTTAAATCTTCATTTAAAAACTTGTTAGACAGGAATGATTCAGTTGTTTGTGTTTAAAGCAGTGACTCCCTCATTTTGTTTGGGAAGGAAGAGTCCACACTTCAGCAGGAATTTCCAAGCTATTCTCTCTGAAAAAAAAACACCACCACGTTAAGACAACATTTGCTTCTCCAGGTCTCATGACTGTGGCATAAAACATATTGAGCTGCCTACCTAGACCGATTTTTTTGTGTGCCTACTGAGGACTGTAATGTGCACTGAATACAGTACTTATCTATTTACCATTTTTTAATCTGATGAGTTTGACTGTGATAAACTGACGCAAAAGAGGATCGAAGGGTTGGGAAAACACTAGTCTCTCTTGAGCAGAATCTCTAAGTAAACCAGTCATCCTAGGGAGGCTGCGTCTGCTGTGCCACCTCAGCATTGCCAACAGGTGTGGGCCTGCTGCCACACTACTCTCTGAGAAGTGCAGGTCGATATCTGGGTCATTATTCAGCTCACTGTCCAAAACATCAAAGTGAGGCGCACCGGTTTGATTTCGGAAGCAGCCTTCAGTGCTTTAGTCGGCACCACAAATAACATTAGTAATGCAAACACTGCACATGCTAAATAACTGCAAGATAATCAAAACAGAACTGACATTTTATCCGAAAATGAATTATCAAATGTGTAAACTGGGAGGTTTGTTTGTTTACATTTATTTTTACATAAGCAAAATGTTTAAAGGGTGGCTTCCTGCTTGTTAATAATCAGGTAAATGTCCTTGAGGGGCATCTGTCTGCTGTTGTGTCATCTGGGCTGTTTTCTGCTCCTGTGATATCAGGCATTTGTAAAGTAGAGGAGCTATTTTAAGTTAGAAGTGTGAGGTCTGTCATGCCCTCAGGGGCCAGAGGTAATGGTAAAAGTGTCAAAAGTATGGGGCCTATAGCTATGTAATGCAAAAGTTGCAGCACAGTTGCATTTTGATCAACCTGAATTCAAATACCGGCTCATGGTTCTTTTGCATCATGTCCCCCTTTGGATTCCTTGCTATGTCTCTTTAACCACCAAGGGGTCGTTGAACTAGGGTTGGAAACCCTAGATCAAACAGAGGTCAGCATTAATACAGCTAGATTCCCATGTTTCATTCTTCTGGAAAAGGAAAGCAGATTCTTTATGCCGGAAATAAGAGTATATATATATTTATATATATATATATTTTTTTTTTTACACTACACCACTCACTGTAAAAACGTAGAGAAGCGGACTTGTCCAAACTAGTAGCTGCTACATTTTGCTCACTTTCTGACTGCTTAAATATCAGTTTGTAGTGTACATTGTCACCGTTTTTGAGTGATTGCCCATGGAAAGCTGTTTTCAGGTCAGTGTTAGCCCTCTGGGCTACAGTCCATTTTCTCTCTGATGGTGACCTGATCATGTGAGAAAGAGTGGAAAAAAGGGTAGTGGAGGAGGAAGAGAGGACGGTCTTTAATTAGGACACCCTCTTTTTCTCCTCTCCAACTCCCCCTCTCTCTAGGAACAAGAACAAACATTCAAGTAGGTCAGACCCTTCTGCTTTTTCTGTTTCTGTTGGAGAAATCTTTCCATTCTGTTTTGCTATGCTGAGGCTTTTGTCTTTTCTTCTTTCTTTGTAAGTTGAAATCAGAGACACACTCACCACCTAGTTATGTGCAGTCATTATTTACAATGATGTGTATTAATTATTGTTTCTATTAAACTTAAGAACTTTATATAAAGTTGAGATATTTGTTTCTGATTTCCGGCCTTGATGTGTGTGATACACTGGAAGTGTTTCCTTTCTCAGTGTAATAACGAAGCCAAACATCAGCGAGCACTCAGGAGACCTTTAAATTGGAGTTTAATCTTCTGTACTCTTCTCTCTACTGTCATGTGGAGAATCCGATCTAAGGAACCGCTGCTGCTCCACAGAAGCATAAGGCATATGTGTGCTTCTGTCTGGCATTTGCTGTTGATTGGCTATCACCCTCGGGGTCAATGATTCACGTAGTAAAAGTGTAGCTGTAGCTATCTGACAGTCTGCATGCCAAGTGTCACCAGGACCTGAGCAAGTGGTTTGTAAAATACCTCATCTGGTTTTCCACACAAACAAACACACTTTTTTCACATCTAACACAGGTGATAAGACATGACACTGCACAAAATAACAGCACTGCTATACACACAGTGACAGGTGCAGGGTAATTAGGGATTGTTGCAGCTGGTGTTAAGTAATAATTGATTATTGTGGCTGAAGATAGACTAAATATTGATTTGTTCACTTACAAATTCATTTTACATGGTGTATGTAAAAAGTCATATGATCATTCTTCAATGTACTATAACCTCCAAGAAACACTTTGTGGGCACTCTCCAGTATAAGGGGCTTTCCCTATCATTAATGCATAGACAGTTTACACTGTGCACGTCCACTGTGCATTGTGGCTCTGATAAGGCCATGAAGCTGATTGTGGCCACTCTAATCAATTCTTGTTTATTTCAGACGCGCCACGCACATTTCTGAAGTGGCTCTCTGTGCTTCTATAAAGATACATGCATATGTCTTCTTTAAATGAATATAGCCAAAATCCATTGCCATGACTAATCGTGAATATCATTTTGCATAATTTTTTTTAATTCCTAAATTAAAAAACAAAGTTTTGCGCAAATCTGTAATGCAAATGCGGCTAGTGTTTATTTTGTTGTGTTTGGGTGTGTTGCGATTGCTGAAGATTGACATTCTCTGCCTGGTGGAAATTTCTTTGCAGAATCATGGGTAATGTAGTTTTTCACCAGGAAATCCACTATTAAATGCCATTAATAAAAAATAAGTTGAAACAGTGCAGGCTGATGGCTTCAAAAAAAGTGTACAACATTGATAGACAACTTTGTAGCTCACAGTAGGTCTGTCTTTAATGGTTTATAAGTTATTAAAAAAAGTTTAGAGTTATCTTCACAATGTTTTGTGTGGCGGGTGTGCAGTTTCCCACACATCGAATCATAAACTCAGGTTTAATCTCTGTTATCTTTTTATGCTACAGAGACTTCGTACCCTTAGTTTCCAAGACTTTTGTTTGCCAGGCAAAATGCATGCATTAAAAGCACAACCAATGACAAACACCGCCGAAGAACTGCACTTTTTGGGGATATTTTTAAATGAATGGCTTTCTTCGTTATGAGAAATTATTTTAACAAAAAAAAAAAAAAAAATTTAATTAGAGAATATTTTTTCTGTTAAATGTTGACCACAAATGAAACAGTTCTCAAGTTAAGGTCTCTAGTTAAGCTGAAACATTCTTAACCTGCCCAGTGATGATGATAATAATAAAAATAGAGTTTTCTTTTTGTGTGAACTGTCCCTGCCTGACACTTCCATATTCTCCAGTCTTGCTGTGTGTTCAGTGTCATTGGCACACAGTGGTGTACAGTTACACTACGTGTTTACGCAGGTGTTATCACTAATAGACTTTTAGGTTTTCAGAAGCTTCTTTATGTGATTTCAGCTTTTAGGTTATGAAGGTAAAAAATAATGACAAACTGAAGGATCTTTTTTTTTTTTTTTTTTTTTAAGATATTCTCCCATGGAACTTTGCTGCAATGTTTAAATAAGCTTGATTCATACCATCACCTACTAGAAAAACACAGCAAGGGATGCTCCTAATCTTAAAGTGGTTTGGTGGTTCAATCAAAAAGAAAGGGGAGTTAGACAAAGATAAGAAAAGTGTAGTTGGTGAGTTTTGGTTTGAGGTTGAGCCCCTCACAGGATCATTGAGGACACAAATCAGGAAATACTTTCCAAAGTCCTGGTTAAATTCGGTTTTGCCTGCATTTTAATTTGTGTGTGTGTGTGTTTTAAATATAAAACCGTATTGTGATACAGTGGCAAAAGAATAAGTGTGTGCTCCACTGTGTTTGTGTGAGGTGTCTCAGTCTTAAAGTCCCAGTGGACCCCCCTGAAGGTCTCTACAGGTCATTAATTGTGAGATTAGCTGTGAATTAATGGCAGAGCTTCACCTTATTAAATAAATACTTATAGCCCATTAAATATTTCTAATGTGCTCCAGTGGGTTTGAGTATATTGAAGCTCCAGTCAGATCTCCTAGATGGAGAGATTTATCTTCTTTACCTGTTCATACTTGTACTGAGTTAAATTCCCTCGGATGCATACAGAGCAGTGAGATTCCTGCTGAAAATAATGTGGCCAGTTGTTACATCAAGGTTCATGGAACTTTGTTCATTGTGCATTGGTCTCAGAGCTTAGAACATCAATTTCTGATCAAAATGTATTCGATGCACGATTAGTCGATTATGACTAGTTTTACTAATTAGTTTCTTTGTGTATGACTAGTGGTGTGTATGACTAGATTAATATAACTAGTTACTAATTAGTTTCTTGGTGTGTGTGTGTTTTTATATATATATATATATATATATATATATATATAATGTATGTATGTTTTTGTGTGTGTGTGTGTGTGTAGTATTAGTGTTACAGTTTTAACAAAGCACATGAGGAAAAAATAGTCCCTCAATAACTTGTAAATAGGAGACATGCATTCTGTGCAGTTGTACTCTGTCCATCTGTTTTTGAATGCAAAAATAGATCCTAAACTCACGCTATTGGGATCAGTTAAACCCAGAACCAGCCTAAAGTCTCATTCACACTGAGGATATGTGACTGTAGTTACTTAGTTTTACTAATCAGTTTAATTCTGTGAGAACAGAAGTCCAGACCACAGCTAAAGTGATAATGACACAGAGGAATGATAACATTGGAATCGCTTTAGGAACAACGTTTTCTAGCTGAACATGATAGAAACATTGGCAGCCAATCAGAATCCACCCCACTTTAAGAATCTTGAGGATTTAAAGCAGCAGTTACATCAAAACTGCAGCATTTGCTTATAATAAACAATGTTTTCATTTGTTGGTGTGGATGCCAATATAGTTATTGCAGTTATCCTCCTTTGTTAAGGGAGCTTAATTATACAGGTCTCGAGATGCCACAATATACTGGTATTGACTATAGATTTCGCAATAATATCAGTATCGTGAATTCTTTAAACTACAATAATCATGTAGTGAAAATCTCATACTGTAACAGCCCTATTTCCAGGTCAGACTGCTTACCGAACTATTTGATTTCGAAACATCCTTTTGCTTATCCATAGTAAACAGGGTCATTGTGCTAGTTGGTGTGAGCTTTAGGAAGACCAAGTGCTGCAGAGTGATTTTACAACTTGCCTATGAGGCTCAGACACATGTTTCACAGAGCTCTGAGTGCTGCGGCTCCCACTGCAGGCATCATATATTCACATCGTCCTCCAGACACACTCTCGCCTGTGCTCACATCAGCCGTTACTTCCTAAGGACTCACACGAGCATCATTCAGCACCATTTCATTTTTCTCATGTTCCCAACCTGTCTGAGGCCTTTGTGTGAGCGAGATAGAGAGAGAGCGAGAGTTACTCGGTTCAAACGTTACAGTGTCCTCTCAGTGACCAGGCAGACTGACAGATGACTGCAGGCTTTATAGAGCGAGTGCCAGGAGGAGACGCACCCTAGCATACAGTCTGGGCAGTATAGACTTTTTACTATATATCTCTTGATGCCAGTATATTGTTTACTACCCATTTTTATGTACCAGTATTTATTTTCTGTAATTTAATTTTTCTGTAGCTTTTCCACTACCGTTTGAAACTTTGGGGTCAGTAGTCTTGTGGGGGTTTTTTTTTGTTGTTGTTGTTTTTTTTTTTAAGAAATGTGCTGTATTCCAAAAGAATGCATTAAATTGATCAAAAGTAACAGTAAGTAATACGGTCATGCACTGTTAATACGGTCATGCACTGTTAAATATTTCACTGTTATTGTGTTATATCATTATTCATATATTATTAAATACATGATAATATTTAACAATTACTCTTACTGTTTCCTGACTATTTTTGATCAAATAAATGCAGCCTATGATATGCATAAATGACTGACAGTTTTTGATTTTTGACAATGATTGAGTCAAATTTACCAACTCCATTTAAAACTACGCTCCCATTCCTGTGAGACAAAGTGGGAACTAGAAACTATAATGTATTGACACATGGTCTTCAGGAAGCTTAATGGCCAAATTAAAAGCACATTAGAAGTTCTCAGTGTTGCTTAATTTGATATCACCAGCCAAATTGTCACAATTTTATCATGAATATATGCTGGTCTGGCCAGCTTATTACAGATCCTTCACTACACAGCTCCTGCGGCTCAAGGTCAATTGAAACCATTTAATGTGTCAGTTCGTCCACTGAACACCACGAAACGCTCTCCTGGGCCCTGTTGAGAGAGAGAGAGTGTGTGTGTGTGCGTGTGTGTCATTTCTACAGTGGGTTTAGAGAAAAGAAGGCTGTCATGATGGACTGGACTCGATTATCCCATGTTCCCTTATGGAAATCTTTGAAGCAGAAGGACTAAACCCCCTCCTGAATCCAATTTAAATCTCATTCACTTTCCATATCCAGGTTGTATCGAGATGTTATAGATGCGTATCAATCATAATGAAACTCACTTTCTCATTTTCTTCTAATGAACTCTTGCTGATTCAGCACAGCGCTTGACTCAACTCTGGATGTTAGACTTGTGGAGAACTATTTTCATTATTGACTTGTCTATTCAGTTTAGTTTAATTTAGGTTAACTGAAACAAAGCTGAAATAAAATAAAATCTAAAAAACCTAAATAAAAAATATTGCCTTGATAAACTACCTGAAATAGAATGCATATAAATTGAAGTACTACAATTACTAGAAATGGAGAAAAAAAAAAATTAAGCTAAAGAGAAAATGACAAGCACAAAAGAGAAAGCTAAAGTTAAAATGAAAACTGAATATATAAAAGCTAATACAAATTCTTAATAAATACTATGATCGTATAATAAATAATATTTTTAAAAAATACACTGCTTTGGTTTAACAGTGCTTTACACTGATGTAGCTGTGTGATTTTATGAGGGTTGCAATCTCTTAATTTAACAAATACAGTTTTTTGGGAGCCTGTGTGTGAACAGGAAGGGAGTTTTCAGAACAGGAAGTGAGCTGCTCCTAATCCTGCCACCAGAGGTTGAGGAAATGTTTGCTCATTGTGCCCTCAGAGATGGGGCAGCATTCCCAGAGCAAAGCACTGTGGGAAATTCCCAATATGAAATATCACAGATTTCTGAATCTCCAAACAAAAAATGAACTCATTTAATTTTCAGTGAATTGATATGTAAATTCTGTAGATTTTCGAGTTCTTCTCAACTGTTTCAAAAAGCCAGTGGTGTTCCAGAGTGGGCAGACCTGGGTGTGTTTGAAGGGCTTGGGATAATGGCAGTGAGATGAATGCGTGTGGATGTGAGAAACCAGGCTGCTGTCACCAAGAACGCATTTCTCTCTCCAGGGACATATATTCAAGAATAGCACTGACCTGTTTTGGTTCTATTCTTTCTCTCAGAACACATCCTCTGAATTTTTTTTTTTTTTTTTTTTTTTTTTTTTTGGAAGTTCAGTGTCTGGGGTCAGCTGACAACTTCCTGTGACCATCCATTCCAAATGCCTCATTATGAAGCTGCACAGTCATGACTAGTTTGAAACTACAGTAATAAAATGTTGAGCCATTCGTTAATTTGTGTATCCCTTCACACACACTGAAGTAAATACTAAAAGTATTTTAAAGGTACATTTACTACAGGTCAAAAGTTTGGTAATATCTTTTGAAATACATGCTCACCAAGCAGGAATTTATTTGATCAAAAATACAGTTATCAGTAAAATTGTGAAGTATTATTGCAATTTAAAATAACTTTTCTATTTTAATACATTTTTAAATTAAAGGTACAGGTTGTAGGACCTGACGCTAGAGAGCGCACTACCAAAACAATAACAATCGCATTGTTTGATGATGCTAAGGAGGAGCATGGAATGATGGGATTTGTTGTCTTCTACCCAACCGCTGACGGCCATCAATCAGACGATATGAAAACGATTACCACTTGTTCAACAAATATATACACTCGTGTACATTCAAACACAATAATTGGGAATACACATCAAATGCGAGTTCAACGATTTGCACGAGTAGATTACATACAAAGTCAATGCAAAGACGCGATAAGACTATGGATCAGACGCGTCCTCGCGCGGGTCTAGAGATGCGATGCCCCGCGTTTGGCATGTATGCCCCATAATACTAATCTTGTTGTTTGTTATAATAGCATATGTTTTCTTTAAAGATACGAATAAAAACAACTCTCCTGTCGAGTAAAACACAAACGAGATCGTCATCTCTTTCTAGTTGAAGTTTGTCGCGAAGCTCTCTCCATCTAGAAAATGCAACACCGATAGTAATCCTCGCTCTTTCTCTCTTCTTGTCCCAAACTCTTCTCGGGTCATTTGGTTGGCCCGTACTCTAACGTTTACAGGAGCTGTCCTTGTCGACAGAACCAGCGGCAGACGGTAAACAGTAATTATGTTCCATAAATAAGTAACACAATTCACCAAAAAACGTGCAAGAAAAGGTAAATAAGGAACTACTTGAAACAAGCTAGTGGTTTGCTGGACACTAGACACTACTTCCGCGTTTACCCACGACACTATTGTCATGTGGTTTCTACGTCGTTAAAGGCGGTAATGAAGGGTAACTAACGTCATTGACAGGCGACTGCTCTGCCTGTGTCCCTGTTTAGAATAGGAATTTTCTCATGATTTACAAGTAGTTGAAAACATTAGAGATATTGTTAGTAATCAGCTGGACAAAATATATAACACACTAGCCTAGTGGTTTTTGGATATTTTACTGCAAATATCTTACAAATTGTACCTTTAAATGTATTCCTTTAATGGCAAAGCAAAATTTTCAACAGCCATAAGTCCAGATTTTAGTTATGTGTAATTTCAGATTCTATTTTTTAGATTCTAGTATTATAGTATACTATAGTAGTTCAGTACCCCCCCCCCTCCCCCCCTTCGGTTTATGCGCATGCCTTAAATTTAAACATAATAAGATTACATGCGGTAAACAGCATACCCCTTTATAAACTGTATTTTTATTAAACCAGGGCCTGTCAAAACAGCATACCCCTGTATAAACTATTTTTAATTAAAATTGACAGACTCCGTCCGCTATAAAACTCAACTTCCGGTATGCTATTCTGACATAGTATTAAAATCAGTTAGGTTGCTTAATATTATTATTTTATATATTTTTTTTTTTTGTGGAAACTGATACATTTGTTCAGGATTATTTGATTTATAGACAATTAAAAAGAACAGCATTTATTTGAAATAAAGTTGTTGAGTTTGAATAGAAGTATTATTTCCTTTCAAAAGATTATTTTTACTGAACCCAAACTTTAGAGCAGTAGTTTATGCTAATACCACAGTACTTTGATCTGTGGTACATTGTACCTAAAAGTAATTCAACGAATACCATAGTATTGGTATTGATTGGTATTGACACTATGATTTAAGTCCAAACTATTTTTTATTTTTATTTTTTTTTTTTTTTGAGCTTGTTGGCCTGCTGGTGTGCTTGTGGTGGTAAATGCCAACTTTTGTTTTAAATGTGGTAGTATAAATTTCTGTATACCTATGTGCTACGTCTGACATGTTCTGAATTTGTCTCAGTCTGCTGTTACTCACAGAAGCCAAAATCATGTAGCCCCGTTCACTGGGCTACTGTATGGCAGCAATGCTGCCCTATACGTGTGTGTCCTGCTTAAATGCGGGCAGCTGGTTGGATTGGCAATATTTAAAGTAAATTGTGTGGCTTTTAGTATGTTCTTTAGCTTTCACATTTTTTGGACCATTGTGTCCTTATTTTTTTCTCCAGATTGTGGGAAAGGGAGGAAAAGGGTGGGGCAGGAAAGTCTCCCTCTCTCTCTTACTGTATTTTTCCATGTTTTTCATGCTCTGGCCTTGTTTCTGTCTGTGTGGATGCAAAAAGTCCAGAAGCTCCAAATAAGGCCTAGAACAAAATGTGCTCATTTCATTCCGGTGTGATATTCATTTTGTGGGTCAGCTAGGTCCTTGATCAGCATTTTGGCCTCCTGATTCTGCATAAATGGACGATTGATCTTGGAACAGATTGTGCTACACTCTATTGTGTTGTGTATTACACTACAAGGGTTCATTCATGTGAAACTGTTGTGACACTTATGATGATGTATTTTGTGGCTCTCTGGAACAAATATATTTTATTAATGTTTGTATGGAATCACTGCTAATCTGGATATTTTCCCACCGTCCATGACCTTGTTTTTTTTTTTTCTATGGTTTTGTAATGGACTATCTTTCTTGGCTAATATTTATTTATTTAGTAATAAATACAGTTTAAGCTGATCTAAACAATTCCATTCATTCATGTAAACTAATATTTACAATTAAAGCTTATATACAATTTTATTACATTAGTTGTGTATTTGTTAAAATGCTATGTAGTAAGTGACAGTCTACTTCCAGTGAGTCATTTACATCAAAATACAAAATATCCATAAAAGTATGATATTTTTTTTAACCACTTTTTATGGTAAAATCTCTTCCTCTCTCTTTCTGTAGTGATGGCTGCTATCCGTAAGAAACTGGTGATTGTGGGAGATGGAGCCTGTGGGAAAACCTGCTTGCTGATTGTGTTCAGTAAAGACCAGTTCCCCGAGGTCTACGTGCCTACTGTGTTTGAAAACTACATCGCTGATATAGAGGTGGACAGCAAACAGGTCAGTTTTCCTGAAATAGCCCTGTACACAGTGCTTCTTCTTCGTTTTGTGGACAGAAGCACTGAGAATGGGCCACTTGTATGTTTGTTTGATTGAGGGAATAGGGTGTTTCTGCAGCCCGTCATATTTTTAGCCCAAATTCGTGGTCGACCTGAACAGACATGCTATAGATGTATTGTGAGAAAAGTTAAATCAGCGTACACACAATATTGAAATGAATACTGGAAAGAATGTTTAGATTCGGGATAGATATGATTTCAGAACCTTTGATAAAAAAAAAATAAAAAAAGGAAAATGCATTTTATTTTCTTTATGCTCCAGTACTCAAATTTCATCTTCATTTAGTTTATTCACTCAAAAAAATCAAGCCTTTTAACCCTTGAATATTTAGTTTTCTCATCGAAGACCAGTGTGGACTGCAGTTATATTTTTAAATAGCCTCAGGTTTATAAATGGGTTTTATATTTATGGCTACTGATATTAACATGAAGGCCACTCAAAGTCCAGACACACACCTTCAGCTGACAAACAATACTGAAGTCTCTCTCTCTCTCTCTCTCTCTCTCTCTCAGGTGGAGTTGGCTCTATGGGACACAGCTGGTCAGGAAGACTATGATCGGTTGAGGCCATTGTCCTATCCAGACACAGATGTTATTCTGATGTGTTTCTCTATAGACAGTCCAGATAGTTTAGGTACCCAACTACACACATCAAGATTTATTTATTTTATTTTGTTGGGAAGAAATTAACACACTTATTCAACAAGGAGGCATTATTACCCTTTCCATAATTTTTTTTTTTAACTTAAAAATAAAATAAATACATTACCAATTTTAAACATTGGTAATAATAATAAATGTTTCTTGAAAATCAAAAGATATAGTAAAATAGAAAAGTAATTTTAAATGTAAATTAGTTTTATTTCACAGTCAAAATTTTATTTTAACTGTTAAATTATCACATTTAAATAACTAAAACAAAAGATTTTGTCAACAGAAATGTATATTACATTTAAATTAAATTGAGGAAGTGATTAAACTGGTAAAGATTACATCAAGGTAAAATTTAAGAGAATTTATTAAATATAAAGACTCTTCTTTTACTGTATTATTTATAATTGAATGTTACTGAATGAAATTATTTCTAAAAGTATCTAACAATGATGCCAGGTTTCATAACTTTTTTTTTTTTTTCTGGTCTCTTCCAGAAAATATTCCAGAGAAATGGACGCCAGAGGTAAAACATTTCTGTCCCAACGTTCCCATCATCCTCGTGGGCAATAAAAAGGACCTGCGGAATGATGAACACACACGCAGGGAGCTGATTAAGATGAAACAGGTGTGACCGATGTGTTTGTGCATAAACAGGTTTTGCCATAGTAACTTGAAGTAGAGACGCGGCAGAGGCCTTTCGTTGGCCCTTGCCTTAACAAACAGGACACTTCCCGTCTCTGACAGCCACAAAAGAAAATGGAAATGCAGCTGTTTCCTGTGGGGATAAAGCGGCCCTCAGGGATTGCTTCATACTGAAGAGTTTTTGTAAGCGTAAGGCAGAAGCAGTAGTGAAACTTCCATACTAGTCAGAATAATACTTTTAGATATATATGTTCATGTGATTTCAAATAATTTGCTAATGTGAACTTAGTATACAGTTTACACAGTTTCCACTATTATGACCCATCATATTCTCCCAAATTGCTCATCTACTCACAAAGTACTGTGTTAAAAGGAACTCTTTTGGCTAAAGATATTGAAGCACCATTTAAGGGAGCCACCAGTGTCGTTAGTGGCTAGGAATGCTCATTGAGCTCAACCCTTGATTTTATCTCTACAGGAATGTAGCAGATTGTAAACCACATGACATTCCGCATACTACAGTAGTGCAGTATAAAATTGTTATTGTAGTGTATTCTGCTGTTTTATGTTTTAGTTTTAAAAGTAGTATAGAACACCCATAGTGTCAGTTGTACAGTCAGCATATAGTCTGCAGTATGGTGTATTGAACACTGTAAGTAGGACTTGTTTTGTCCTGGATGAGGTCCATGTTTTTTTGGGGGGGTTTATTTTGGATCATTTCATAGCTGTCGATCATTTTGTTGTAACCTACTTCTGCTTTGTAATCAGTATGCAAGTACGTAAAAGTTCAACTTAAATGTTCAAAACATTGGCGGTTTTTAGTTTAACATGATTCATAATCATTTTAATATGCTGATTTGGTGCTCAAAAAACATTTCTTATCAATGTTGAAAACTTATGCTGCTGCATAATATGTTTGTGGTATCGGTGATATATTTTTCAGGATTTATTTGATGAATAGAAAGTTCAAAATTAATTTATTTGACATCAAAATCTTTTGTAAATGTCTTTTAATGTCACTTTTGATCAATTGAATGCGTACTTGCAGGAAAGAAAAAAAAAATCCCTAAACTTTTGAACAGTAGTGAAAGTTTCTTTTTTTTTTTTTTAGAATTCTGCCTCTTATCGTATATGTGTATGTTTCAGGAACCTGTAAAACCAGAGGAGGGCCGTGACATGGCTAACCGGATCAGTGCATTTGGATATTTAGAGTGTTCGGCTAAAACGAAGGACGGAGTGCGGGAGGTGTTTGAGATGGCCACCAGGGCGGCACTGCAGGTCCGCAAGCGCAAGAAGAGAGGCGGCTGCCTGCTGTTATGAGCCACACACTGCGACACACACACACACACACACACACCTCTATTTAGTTTCCAGCTACTGACCCCAGGAAAAGCCTGCACCACCCATCGCGTGCCACATTTCTCACAATCCAGGTGTAGATGACAAAAGATATAAGGGAACCAAAGTGTGTGTACTAATACCTCTCCATCCTGCCATATTTCTCTTATTTTTCTTTTTTTTTTTTCTTTTTCTTTCACCAGCATACCTTCCTTCCTTCTCTGGGAGAAATACTGAATGATTAATTTTGTATTTGTACATAAATCTTCTCTGTCTTTTTCGGTTCTGGTTTACAGTTATTCTATGCCTCTGTATATGATGCTCAGTCATTTAAGTAAAGAAAAAAAAATACATTTATCATTAATTTAAACTGCCAGTCTGTACTCTGAGTGTGTGTGTGTTTTATTTTTATTCTTTATTCAATTATTAAATTGATCTTGGAACTGTCAAACTTTCTTTAAATTTGTCCAATTGGATTGACCCTAGTCAGGATGCCATAATTATTTCACATGAATGATAATGGGGCTGTGAGGAATAGAAGTACAGTCTGATCAATGTGGCTGACTGTCATAAACATTTGTGTTAATTGTTTAGCAGGGGCTTTCTAAAACATTCGGACTAAATGTGATTTCACTATTACACCGAGTATAATTCTGAGTCAAGACTTAATGCTTTCACAGGCTGAAACTGAATTAGCACTAAGTGCTAACTGAATTAGCTCACTCAGGCTATCAATCTGATATGGTGTGTTCGCCATAATGTTTGTGTGAGAAAGAGGAAAAGATTAATCTCTTTTGGCTTCGCCTGTGATACGGTGGCTTACAATATCAGAAGTGTAGTAAACTCAAGGACAATCCATCGACTCCAGATGATACCTGCTAAGAAGAATAAGTATTATGTGTCTATTCTTCCATTTTTCTGAGTACGAGTGGATCTCAAGCTCCTTCTCACATGGAAAAATTTGAGCTATGCTTCATACATTGCTACACTTTTGATAATAGGCATTAGACCTTTAATGCCCATGCAATTTTGCCACAATGTTGCTAATGTGACTAAACATTTAAGAGGAAAGCATAAACTTTTAGAATCATAGTTAGGCACTGTCGTGGCAACACAAAAATCTCTAGGTTAATTATAGGTAGAGATGACCGAGTGAAAAGGTACTTAATTCTGTCCTTGAAAAAAAAAAAAAAATCCTCAGTTTCTCACACTATATTTGGTGTCCAGCAGTATTGAGAGGACAATAGGTCAACAGAAGGCCCTAATCGGTTTAAAATTGGGGTAAGTGTTTATTTTTATTTACTTATTTCACTCAGAAAATGTCTCTACTGACTTGAGAGATACCACAAGATCAGATGTGCTGTGTCTTGGGCTCTCTAAGAAACCCTACATTAAAAAAAAAAAATAGATAGATAGATCCAGGATTCCCATGCTAGCTTCAGAAGGTGCAGAGCAGGTGTGGCTAGTGAAGACGGGCTCGAGTGGGAGGAAATTCTTTGTTAGTAATCGTTTCTCTACTCAGGATGCACATATTGTTGGACAGCGCTCTCCTCAGTTTCCACTAGGGGGTGAAAGAAACAACAGAGATATATTTAAGAAATAACTTTGAAGTGTGATTGAATGCAGCCAAACAAGTTATTTAAAGACTTAAAAACTCTAAAAGAGCTTCATTATGAAAATGGAAAAATCTGTAAAATATTACAGTCAGATGTTTATGTTTGCTGACAACCAGTTTCGAAAAAAAAAAAATGAAGGAAAGAGGATCACATCCTGCCTGCAATGCGGATGTAGACAACATTTGTGAAAATGCCAAAACTTGAAATCTGACACGACTGTTTTTGGCAGAACATCATCAAAAACACATGACTACTCCATGTATTTCCCTTTCCCAAATGAGCACTTCCCAATGTATTTTGAAGGTATTTTGAGTATGGTTAATACCTATCTCACGTCTCTCATCCTGGATGTGAAGCGCAAGCAGACACTTTTCAACCTCCTCTATTCCCTCTACATTGATAAAGGGAAGCCCGGTGTAACCGCCCATTTAAGTCAATAAACCTATAAACATACACAGAAGATACACATCGTTTAGAGGAACAGCATTCTTTGCATTTCATCCATGTGTAAGTAGGAAGTGTACAGTATACCAGCCCCAGGTTTCATCGGTCTGCAGAATGGTGGGGCTTCCCACCATGATGAACAAGGCTTTTGCTCTTGTCACAGCCACATTGAATCTCTGAAGGAAAGATGAACAAGAACAAGTTCAAGACTAAAGTGTGTTCTGGCAAATTGTTAAAGAAAGAGCATATAGTGTTGCATGCAGCTTAATACAGGGTTGCTTGTGCATGCTTGTGTGTGTTTATGTTGTGTTCTCATGTCAGTTGTGGTTAGATACTACCTTCTCATTCTTGAGAAACCCAATATTTAAAGGTTCATCCAAAATGATGTGCTTCTTGCTGCTATGAACAGCCTACACCAGGATCACTTTCCTCTCCTGGCCTTGAAACTGTTCCACGGTACCAGCCTATATAATACACCGAACACACAAAGGGATGCCTATTATTTTGTTTTCACCTATACTACTTTAAGTTTAAAAGGCATACCAGAGTGTTTAGAAGACTGAAACCCAAACTAACTTTTAGATCTTTGATGCACGTAGTTTTGGAGTTCTTTTTCTGTTTTTATGGCCCATTTGATCGTCTCAAACTACAAAATCGAATCCCACAATAAGTAAAGTGATCATACATACCGTCTGAGATTTGAGAGAAGTGTCATGACTATTTTAACTGCTATTATGGGCTGTCCAAGAGCAGTTCAAACCTGTTTCCTGTAGAGGGCGATGATGCCAATATCTCTGGGGGAGATTAGAGAGTCCCATCTTGGACTGGGTAAGGACTCGGAGCAGCATCTTCAGGTAGCCTATATTGTTTTTAATTTCATAGAGGGACTGTTCGACTTCCCAGACACTCCATGGAAAACCAAAAGAAATCCCTGGGGCCAAAAAAAAAAACAGCACATGAATAGGCAAATCTCCTGGAAAGAAATAGCTGCAACCTTTTCAACAGAATAAACATCTGCTTAATAGGTCTCATACTCTTTTGGGAAGGTGCTCCCAGGTGCAGTACTGGTTGGAGCTGATCTCATTTGCACATGCCACCAACTCCCCATCATAGAACAAATCATTAGGAACTTTCAGAATTGATGGATGAAACATGGAGAGAAAGAAAAGATAAAAAAAAAAAAAAAAGATTATTGACACAAATGTCACGCTATAAAGTTACATTATAAATGAATACAGTGAGGTTATGTATTAATACAAAATAAATAAATAAAAATCAATACTTGACATACTTCACTCTTAAACTTCTGAATACAAACTGTCACAAAACATAAAATAAATAATTAGCAAATGTCCAAATGCCAATGTGCATTAAATGTGCAATCTTTTAAATGAAAGCAAAATAGACAAACATTAATATAATAAAAAATATAATGCTACAAACTTTGGCAACTTAAATAATGAAAGCAAACATAAGAACAGCTAGGATTCAACAATGACAATTGTACAACAATGACCTCAAAATTGTTCCTTCCTAGCTTTTCAGGAGGCAAAGTCACTGATGACATCAGGACAGCAGGATTGTATTGTTGTGCCCCCCTTCCTGAAATATGATGATGGAAAATAAACACCTACTATAGGGGTGAAAATAGAACTTTAATCCAATAAAAAAGTTAAAGAATAAATTTTATTATTTAATAATTACAATAGTACCATTCAACATTTACCTATGGCTATAACTTAATTATGACTAATTTATTTCATAGTCTTAAGCATTCAGAAATCATGCAAAAGGAATTTAAGCAGTTTAGTTAGCAATATGAAACAAGCGCAGCTGTTTCTCCAGGAGCGGTAAGAACGGAGGAAATGAAACTTAAAGGGTTAGTTCACCCAAAAATGAAAATTATGTCCTTAATAACTCACCCTTATGCTGTTCCAAACATGTAAGACCTCCTTTTATCTTCGGAACACAGTTTAAGATATTTTAGATTTAGTCCGAGAGCTCTCAGTCCCTCCATTGAAGCTGTGTGTACAGTATACTGTCCATGTCCAGAAAGGTAAGAAAAACATCATCAAAGTAGTCCATGTGAGAACAGAGGGTCCGTTAGAATTTTTTGAAGCATCGAAAATAAATTTTGGTCCAAAAATAGCAAAAACAACGACTTTATTCAGCATTGTCTTCTCTTCCGTGTCTGTGTGAGAGAGAGTTCAAATCAATGCAATCTGGATATCCGGTTCGCGAACGAATCATTCAGTTTACCAAATCGAACTGAATTGTTTTAAACGGTTCGCAACTCTAATACGCATTAATCCACAAATGACTTAAGCTGTTAACTTTTTTAATGTGGCTGACACTCCCTTTAAGTTCAAACAAACCAATATCTCGGAGTAATTCATGTACTCAAACGGTACATTGACTGAACTGCTGTGAAGAGAGAACTGAAGATGAACACCGAGCCGAGCCAGATAACGAACAAAACATTGACTCGTTCACGAGTAAAGAACCGTTTCTGTCAGAAGCGTCCGATTCGTGAACCGAGGAGCTGATGATACTGCGCATGTGTGATTCAGCGTGAAGCAGACTGACACACAGGGCGTCTGAACTGAACTGATTCTGTTTTAGTATTATGAGCGCGGGTAAACCAAAGGCTTGAATCAAAGGCAATCATCGCAAATGACGGCATTACATCGAGCGCAAAAGAACCGGTGAACCGTTTTCTTCAACCAGTTTATTGAATCGAACTGTCCGAAAGAACTACTGGTGATCCGAACACCGATGCAACCGCTTCTTCACTCGTGAACGAGTCAGTCTATTGTTCGTTATCTGGCTTGGCTCGGTGTTCATCACAGCAGTTCAGTCAGTGTACTACTGTTTGAGTGCATGCATTACTCCGGGATATTGGTTTGTTTGAACTTACATTAAAAAAAAGTTAACATCTTAAGTCATTTGTGGATTAATGCGTATTAGAGATGCGAACCGTTTAAAATGATTCAGTTCAATTTGGTGAACTGAATGATTAGTTCGCGAACCGGATATCCAGACTGCTTTGATTTGAACTCTCTCTCACACAAACACGGAAGAGAAGACAATGCTGAATAAAGTCGTCGTTTTTGCTATTTTTGGACCAAAATGTATTTTCGATGCTTCAAAAAATTCTAACGGACCATCTGATGTCACATAGACTTTGATGATGTTTTTGTTACCTTTCTGGACATGGACAGTATACCGTACACACAGCTTCAATGGAGGGACTGAGAGCTCTCAGACTAAATCTAAAATATCTTAAACTGTGTTCCCGAAGATAAAAGGAGGTCTTACATGTTTGGAACAGCATAAGGGTGAGTTATTAATGACATAATTTTCATTTTTGGGCGAACTAACCCTTTAAGGTCTATTAAGGTTGGATTATTCTTTTACAATGAAAACCCATTAAATGCACTTAGTTTACAACTGATAATAAAGGAGAACCGGAAATGAAAAAGCGGGAGGCCAGAAAATTAACGAAAGCACGATATTATATAATAATACTCCACAATACTAGAGAATAAGAAACTGTAGTCAGGTGCTCTCTGTTGGTCAAAGGGAGCTGCGCTCCAATAGAGACGGACCGCATACAATCCAAAGCTTTCTATCGACTTTCTATTACGGGAAGGTGCCTCCCTGTCATTTCTGGCTTATAAAATAAATAAATAAATAAATAAATAAAACAATTTCTTAAAGCTGCTATGTGTGTGACAAGGTGTAGCCTACAATAAACAACCTAAAAAAAATAAATAAAAAAAAATAAAGTAAAAATAAAAACCTTACCGGCCACGTTTGGGCGCATTTCTCAAGAGTATATAATTATGACATGGGCGCTCTACTTTTGTGTCCTAAACGCTCTTCGACAGTTTAAAAACGTAGGTTTTATTTTTTTAGCTTTTTTACTACATACATTGCAGCTTTTAGGCATTGCTTTGATTTTTGTTAAAATTTAGAAATGACAAGGAGGCAGCTTCCCGCATCAGAGAGTCAATGGAAAGCGTTGGATCTTCCACCCACCCCAAATTTTCTTTTAAATTATTTTGCGGTACATTGCCTTATTGCTTTCCATTCAAAGAAGACTGGGAACTTACATTGTCCGTTGTTGAAAAGTGGTAGCTACAGTAGCCTATACTCTGACATACATAAATTGCTGACAATATCTGTATCTCCCACCGTGTGTGTCTATATTATTATTAGTAGTAATAGTAGTAATATTATATATTTTGAAGCACAAATTTCTATAAAGTTAGTAGTATTCGGCTGCAGTATTAATATAATAACTCATGAGATCCTCTCTTAGAGAGAGAAAGAGAGAGAGAGAGAGAGAACTTTTATTAGGCTACTGATATTGTACTGATATGTACTGATAGTTTTTTTGGAAGTACATTTGTTTCTAATATATATATATATATATATATATATATATATATATATATATATATATATATATATATATAAACCATTAACTGCAAAATTGTAATTTAATTAGCCTTAAAAATGGCATGAAGGGATGTATTGCTCCTAACAAACACTAGATGTCAGCCTTAAACTTGTTTTTCATTAATGGCCAAAAGTCTGTTGTAAATAAAATTAAAATTTACCATTAAATCCACTTGATTGGACATTTGAATATTCATATTATATAGTCAAATCTACATTTAGCAGGTCTACTAATGTTAACATTCTGACCAAATAAAATTAGTAAGTATCTGTACCTACTGTAGCATTTTTATATTTATTCTCTAAACCATACACAAACTCTCTGTCTCTTACTGTGATAAAGGTGATATGGGTGGATAGAAGTTAAGAGTGTGTCTGTCTGTGGTAAAGCGGCTGCTTGAGTTTCTTATCAGTTCCTGCTTTTGCCTCTTATGACCCAGACAGACTGGAGAGCCCCTCTTCAGCTGCCTGCCCTCCCCAGGATGAGTGCACCCTGCCGGGCCAACTCTCCATCATTAGACCCTTATCTCCACCTGTGGAGGAATTCTCCAGCCATATAAGCAGTTTCTCTTACTACTGTGTGCACAACAGATGAGGCCAAGTGTTGGCCATGCTGTAGCCAGCATGTGTGTGTGTGTGTGTTGGATGGATGAAGTCTAAATTTGTGGTTGTAAGTAGTTAATGAAAGGTGTATGTCTGTCTTTGGTCTCATTCTCTGACAAGATGTTAAAACTTCTCATCTCTTTTGGGCTTTGATGCTTTAAGACTCCATTTTTATAGACTGTTTGGACCGGTAATCTCTGTTTACAAGCTTTACCTTTATTTACAGCGCTGTTTACGAGCTATTCTTCCTCTTAGTACTGGGAAAGAGAACAGGAAGGAGGAGGGATAGTGGGAGATGAGAGGAAAGGAAAGAGTGTTTGTTAAGGAATGCAAAGTGGTAATGGGCAGGTTATGGTGTCTATATGTGTGTGAGTGAATGTGTATTGTAGATTGTAAAACTAGGAAAGTCATGAGAGGGTTAAGGGCCATGTTGTACTTCCCCAACAGTCATGATCAAAGGAGTGTCTGCCTGGTCCCTCTTATGTCTTACTCTCTATGGCTGGAGCTGATCCATCACTGTGACATGAGCTGATTTTATTCTGAGTGATTTAAACTGATCGCTCTCCTTGAATGTGTCCCTTTTCAGTATGTAAGTGGATCCCCTTTTTAATATATTGGTTTGAGCTCTTTATCAGTGATAGTGTCATGAGCTCATTTCTTTCTTTGTGACATTGATGATCTGAGCTGGTCCCTCTCACTGAGTTTGTCCTACAGTATTTCAGTGACAGTGATTTGAGCTGATCACCTTTTCAATAAAGTGATTCGAGCTGATCTCTCTTCCAGTGACAGTGACTAGAGGTGATGCATTTTGTGGCCCTGTCCTGAGCTGGTCCCTCTCATTGAGTTTGTCCTATTTCAGTGGCTGATCTGAGCAGGTCTCTCATTTTGAGCTGATCCCCTTGTCAGTGGGTTGATTTGAGTTCATCTCTGTCAGAAGAGATTTGTGCTCTAATTAACTTTTCTGTTCACCCCTATAAGCTATTTTTGGTGAATGTGTGAGACTTCTGTGCAGTATATAATAAAGTGCAGTAAATGGTAAAACTATATGCACTGCAAACCAATGTGTTTATGATTATGGTAATAAATTAATAGATATATAATGTAGCATGACTGAATGTTTTTGTACACCTAAAATATATGCAGGCATCTGACAATGGAAGCTTTTTACTTTCAAGTTATACATGGCCATGGCTGCATATATTGAAAAAATAAGGAACTTATAAGTGATCCTTTTCAGTGATTTTAGCTGATCCTTCTCCTTGAAATGATCAGATTTTCAAGACAGTGATTTGAACCAATCTCTCTATCATTGACAGTGATTTGAGCTGATATTTCTCATTGAGCTGATCTGTCTGTCAGTGACAGTTATTTAAGCAGATCCCACTCTTTGAACGGATCCCCTAACAGTACAGTGATGTGCACTGATCAGTCAGTGACAGTGGTTTGAGCTTATTACTCTATCTGAACTAATCCTTTTCTATGACTTAAGATAATCCCGGTCAGTGTCAATGACATAATTTTAAGCTGAATTCTCTATATGAACAAATCTTTCTCTTTATGACGGTAACTTTAGCTCATCCCTCTCATTGAGCTGATTTCTCATTCAGTGAAAGTGATTTGAGCTGATCTCTCTCTGTGACAGTTATCATAGTTCAGACTCTCTGACAGTGACTGATTCCTCTTCTGTGTGAATCAACTCTCTCTCTCGTCTCTTTTCTGCTAATAGATGGTCAATGTCTGTGTGAACAGAGCAGTGTGATCCAGAGCAGAAAAAAAATGTTTACAACACTGTGATCTATCGACCATTAACAACAGGGTTAAAGCAGCCAACCCACATATCTCAGCATAACTCTGCACACCATGGAGAATATCGTTGCATGATGGATTCGCTGCATGATGTAAATTAAAGAGCTTTGTGCATATGTGTGTGTTTTTAGTACATATATGTGTACTGGCATGGCTGGTTTGCTTCTAGATTACAGAAATGTTATTACATAAGACGGAGCTGTTTTTGGATGTATGTCTGACTGTGTGCATTTGTGTGTGTGTGGGTGGAGTGAGATGGATTACATTAATACATTAGCATAGCTATCAGGGCTCATTCTGACAGAAGCTTTGTAGATTCATTGAGGCTCAAAACGTATAGGAAGAGCATCTGAAATAGTGCTGATTGTGCTGAAGAAGTAGACATTTTTATTTGACAAAAACATGCCCCTGCACAGATAGTGAATCATTCATATTTTGGTAGGTTTCCAAGAAAAGTAAAACTGTAATACCTGTATATATTTGAATGTTTATTTTCTCATTTAGCATATAGATGGTCTCAAGGCAAACAAACCTGCACTAAAGAGCACAATATTTCATCTGATTTCTATATAGTGATTCAGTGCAGGTTGCCACAAAGCATCATGGCATGCAATTCACAATACAGTTTATATTAATGAATATATTCTTTATCTAGCAAAATAATATACTGTCAGTGCAAAGCTGTCAGATAATAATCAGAAACCGTCACCCAAAGAATTCAGCATGCGTTTTAATGTAAAATCCAGCATGGTTGAGCCGATGTATGACTGCAGGATACAGGCTCTGAGAAAAAAATTAAAAGATCAAAGAGTTCAAAGGAACTGGTATGAGTCTTGATTTTGTATTAGTGATTTGAAATGGCCCTCAGAGGGAAGAGATCCTTATCGCAGAGCGGGTCTTTACCTCACATCAGCACATGTAGGCCATGTGAAGATCAAAAACCAACATGAGGGTAGAAAAAGTCAAACAAATCTAAAGCAAAATACAGAAATGCCTAAACATTTGGGTCTGCATTTAACTTTTAGGAGATTTAACTTTGAGCTGGTCATGAGCTGGTCTTAAGAAACTACTGTGGCTCCTGCTCAGGACCAGCTTAAACCAGTTCAAACCTGCAGGCATGCTTCAAAACATACCTAACCAGCATATAATGGCTCTTTTAACAGGGGTATCAATTATCTTTGCAAAGATGCCAAGATGGACAAACAGTTATTTTATCATATATAAAATACATTACATTTACGACCTGTTGAGAGTCTTCATGGTTCTGGAGTAAATAACTACAAGTAACAACATCATATTTTGAAGTAGCATCACAGTTATCATAGTGGTTTAGCTGGTGTAAGTTTTATAGAAAAAAAAGAAAGAAAAGAAAACGGTTACTAATTGATTTTATGTTGCTGTGCGCATGCAGATATACAGCTGATTAAACTACAAAACTGTCTTCATTGCAAAGTGAGCTGATTTAGTTGTTTTCAAATTTGTTAGGTCAGTTCATGTAAGTTAACAGATTTGGTGACTGTTTGATGTGCTGCACAGCATTTATTTTATTTTTTTCCTAACTGTCCATCACTTTCTGTTTTTGGTGCACTGGGTAGGTTAAGCCAAAGACTGCCTGAAGATTGATAACCGAATTATCTTAGGACTGATGTGTTACACTCCTAAATGCAAAGACATGCCGCTGTTATCAATGCAAGGTTAGAGGGTCAGACAGCACCTAAGACACACACACGCATTTGTACACAAACACTCACTGATAGCATGGACAGGTGTGAAAAGTGAGATTTGGCAGGTGAAAAGAAACAAATGTCAAGTAGCAGGAATCAGAGCAGCTGGAGAAGAATGATTTACACTCATCAGTGGTGTGTGTGTGTGTCAAGCATCATTGTTTGTGTCCATGCTTAACTGTGTTTCTGTCTACCTATCTGTCTGTGTGTCTGTCTTCTCGTCTGTCTGTTTGCTGCATAAGCTGTAATTGGAAGCTGATTTTTCCATCAGACTTTTTATCTAACATCTATCTTAAACAACAGTGTCATGAAAACTGGTTTGCCGATCATGTTGGTCGATCAGCTTCACTATCTAATCTAATATGGATATGCCAGTCCACCAGCTAGACCAGCACAAATCAACCTAAATGAAAATAATTTTATGCCTGCTGGTCTATCTGAACATGAATATACCAATACACATAGCATCGTGCTGTGCTGTGCTGTGTTATGCTGTGTACTGCTGTGCCGGGTTGCATGTATCTCTCTGTCTGCCCTCAGGTTGCTGTCTGTGGGTGTGATAAGGTGTGAAGTAACGCATCCAGTTGTTTACAAACAGACGTGCGACTTGACAGGGTGACGCTCTCATTGTTTGTGTTTGGCGGACACTGACCCAGGGCGAGAGGAGTCGCTGGAGAGCGGGGAGTGTTTGAAAAGATGCAGATAAGTGGATAGCAACATTCCGTATGCTGATCGGAGGCGTCCGAGAGGCAGAACACTCTCACAGGATCAAATCCAGCCTCTGTTTTGACTCCGATCTGGACCACAGAATAGTTTCAGTTCAAGCTTATGTCTTAGATGCCGACTGATGTGCTGCAAAACATTCCCTCAATTTCCAGAACAGCTGAGCAATATTTCAAATGACACCCTTTCATTCAAACAGTATGTGAGAGAAATGCAGATAGTTCATTTATACATCTATTAGTATAAGTATGTTAGTGATTATATAGTATAGAATTTGTGGAAGAACCCCAACTCCCCCCCCCCCCCCCACACACAAAAATGAATG